>NC_136270.1:11748648-11906148 GCF_964187855.1 Myxine glutinosa | reverse complement strand
TCCAAAGAACACACGAAAAAAAGTGAACCTATCTTTATCTTCATTTTGTACCACAGACTAATGCAACAGACTATTTGGTGAGCATTATACTGTCGGTGAAATGTTTTATCACAATTAAAGAATGCGTACTTTGGAGCTATTTTTATGATACACAGATCAGGCTTCATGGAAAAGCAAAATGGTATTCATAAATGGCAGAAAATCAAACGAGGTATTCTATTCAGTTTCGACAAATCTGTCATTTTTGCTCGTGATGTTTGTAAATTGAGGCCTGTAATGTTGTCCATGCTCGTGCAACATTACACGTGACCTGTTGCCTGCATCCTCGAGAACGGTGAATTTGCTGAGATTGTTTGGCCAGTAATAAGAGTAAAAGCACAATTGGATTTATTAGTTTAATAGATGTCAAAATAGCACTTTATAAGTACATTGTTTCAATGTAATGCATTTTCGGGTATCATTTAGTTGTTTGCATTGATTTTATTTTCTCATAAACTTTTGTGATATTCGTAATAGCGTGCTGACAACTTGTATAAACGTAATCTAAAAGCACGAGTTTCACTCATTTTGATTGTTGGATGCTGTAGGAGTTGTGCATTACTTATTTGGCTGTGGTGCTTACCATCATTTAATTTGGTTGAGGGTACCAGTTTTACGTTTCTCTCGGCTTATTTGCACAACACAAGAATTCAACCTGTTGCTTCGCTGACGGTAGTTGGACAACGTAGCTTATACATATGTCACAGTACAGTAATAAAGTTTATTGACGGTCAATATTTCCTTTTTTTATTCCAGAAACATTTTGTTTTTTGCTAACAACCCAGCGTAAATTTTCGTAATGTGCGCACTTATTCACCAAAAAACGAATTTGTGAATTTATTTTAAGTTGCAAAATGCAATTCTCATTGAATCATCAATTGTACACTGCTGTATAGGCCTAGCCTAATGCTAGACATAACAGCATAATGACGTCCCAGCAAAAAGAGCGTGACAGACACAAGGACGGGAGGATGGAGAAATCCGGCTACGTTAATACTGTATGTACTGGTATATATAAAACCAAAAACAATGCCACCCACACAAATCTACCTGGATGAGGCCTTCCCCATGAACAAAGGACCACCGTCAGAGCAAACAGCCAAGAGTAGAACCAAGAGGCGAGAGAGGTGAGGGGAAAGAGGAAAGTGTGAGGGGCAAGAAGAAGAGAGAAAATGCCGGTCCGAGTCTTCTTTTATTGATCGTCTCTTGACGTCATCTGTGCCTCTCTACCAATGCCTGCAGGCCACCTCTACATTGTCCAGCTCTCCACCAATCCACACGCAGGCCGCTCTCGTGATGCAGTCTTACTCGCCCTTCCCTCTACCAATCAGCGAGTTGTTTCTTACCCGGCCTTCCTGTTGGTCAACTCCCGCCCAATCACTGTCCTTCTGGGCGTGTCTTTGGCCTGCTCGACCTATGTGGTGATGTAGATGGTTGTGTCCCATCGGAAGTGCTCAGAACTGGCTTCCGGTTGGTTTTTATTGTTATTAGTGCAATTTAATGGGCACTTCCTGCGCTAGTGTCTATGGTGCGGTGCCAAAAGAGATAAAGGATAAATCACATAGGGAACGACGAACAGGGAATTACTTAACCTAATCCCTGAGCTAAATAACATGCCCCGCCCCCTCGTGATGGGACAAATATACAACTTCATCTGACATCCGGGCTAAACAGGGCCTCTACTTATTACATGGTGGTGGTTCTTCTTCTTCATGTCAGTCGGAGCATGCTACCCACACAAATCTACCTGGTCTAAAGTCATCTCTACCCCACCGACATAATAGTACTAATGGAATGTACCTTTTAAAACTGCTGAGACACCTTAGATATTTGCAGACTCTTAAAGACCTCTAAGACCCATAAGACCCCTGAAAAGCAAAAGACTCTCCAGACCCCTATGACTACTAGTACCCGACTGCAAAGCCGCAATGAGCCGGCGAAGCCAAAGCCTCTTGCCACTATTTTACCCATCACTATGGCATCAGTAGGTTCGGTAGTTGGTAGTAGGTAGGTGTAGTCGGTACCGTACCTACTTCAAAATGACACCATTTGCATTCTGGATGAGATTAAAATTTATAAAATTTCCTTCTTGATTAATTCAGTGAATTCCGTCTCAACTTCGGATATTTCCGGTCGTGAAAAACTATCCACTACGGCCGCGAGATTTCTAAAAAATAATTCTTCGTCAATTTTAGAATATTTGACGCCGTTTTCAGCCTCAAACGTGGTAATTTTGAAATATTTTTTCAAATACCCGAATCTCATTGGTTCCGGTGTTTGATGACGATTTTCGTTGAAGATAACCAGTGCCCGTGCGGGCCCAGGGAACGAGGTTGGTCTTGAAGTATTTTAATTACAAATTAGAGGTGCATAAGATTGAATCAAAAAAAGACGGGTGAAACAAACTCCTATTGAACTTTTTCGCAATTTTTTATGCATACTTCCGCATCCGCAAGATGGCGGCCTCCATAGAGCGATTTGGTGCGTCAAAGCTTCGAAATTCTCAAGGGATCCAGCAAAATCGGGATTTTCAACATAATAGGTACGCGTTCATTCACAACGCCGGCTATTAAAGACCATTTAAGAACCCTACAAAACCAAAGTACCCTAAGGCCCTTAAGATCCTTTAAGACTTTTAAGACCCTTTAAGACCTCCGAGACGCTTTAGAAGCCAAAAACCCGTTTGACCCTGAAGACCCTTCAGACCACTAGGAACCTCCAAGACCCATTAGACCACAGAGTCCCATGAAGACCACTAAGACCATTTCAGACCCTCAAGACCTCCAAAACCCCTAAGGTCCTCACGACCCCAAGATCCTTAAAACTCTAAGACCTTTTTACCTTTAAGACGCTCTTTACAATTTAGATACCTTTTGGATGCCTTCATTCTCTAGTTTTTTTTTTTTTTTTTTTGTTTTTTTGTTTGTATACTGAATCGAGGCTCGTGAAAGAGCTAACATTTATTTCACAAACAAATCAACCAGACAAACAAAATATACAAAAGAGGGAGCGGAAGCCAAGATGGGGAGAGAAGGGGAAGCACACAACCACAACATTTGAGAGCAGGGAGAAGTGTGGGAGGGAGAGGGCTTGGGGGCAGGAGGCGTGGGAAGGGGAGGGGGGTGGGGGGGGGGGGGAAGAGGTATAAAACACAAGGGGACCGAAATTAGCGGGGGTAGAAAAGATCAAGGTTTTGGATGGGGGAGGATAAGAGATGGTGGTGAACAGCTGTTTTAAAGACCTGGAGGGTGGAGTGGGATTGAAGAGAGTGAGGGAGTTTGTTCCAGAGGCGGGAGAAAAGAGGAATGAAGGAGTGAAGGTGAGCAGAAAGTCTTGATTTTGGCAGTTTAACCATAAGAGGGTTGCAGGCAGATCTTGTGCGACCTGTAGGAATATTTGGGGGACAGAGCCCAGAGAGGGCTGGGGGGGCAAGGCCAGAGAGGAGTCAGTAGAAGACGGAAAGACCACCAACCTGCCTGCGGTGAGTGAGTGAAAGGCCCTTGGAGTTAGCTTCATCGCGGGAGATTCCAATGATTCTGAACGCTTTGGTTTCAACAGCGTGAAGACGGGCTAGGTGAGGCAGGAGCACCAGAACAGAGGGGAGAGCAGTATTCCATAGAGCTGCGGATGAAAGCCTTGTATGTGGTGAGGAGCTCAGGTGTGTCAAGGAAGGACTTCACATGACAGAGGATGCCCAGTCGGCGACTGGCTTTGGAGGCCAGATTTGAAATGTGGTTTTCCCAGGAAAGATCATGGCAAATAGTGAGACCCAAAAGCTTGAGTGACAGAACTTCTTGGAGAGGATTATTCAGAAAGTGGATGGGAGGGTTTTCCAGTCGGTCTTTTCGGAGAGACATCGTAAGAGTGTGAGATTTATCAGGATTGAAAGACATGTTCCATTTGTTTGCCCAGTCTGTGATTTTGTCCAGGTCTGCAGAGAGTGAGGAGGCTGCAGTCTGCCGATCTGAGGGATGAGGAATGGAGCGACAGAGAGTAGAGTCGTCAGCAAAGAGATAGAGAGGATTTTCAAGAGAGTCAGAGAGATCATGGATGAAGACCAGGAAAAGCACAGGGCCCAGAACACTACCTTGGGGAACTCCAGCCTGAACAGGAAGAGGAGATGAGAGAAACCCATTCAGGGCCACACGTTGACTACGACCAGAGAGGAAGTCCGCCAGCCATGCGTGGAGATTTCCATGGATACCAAAGGAGGAGAGTTTGGTGAGCAGAGCAGGGTGCCAGACCGTATCGAAGGCACGTGAAATGTCAAGGGAGACAGCTCTAATTTCCTGTTTGGCGTTGAGGACCTCCATCCATTGTTGAGAAAGCAGAAGCAGCATGTCCAGAGTAGAGTGACCAGGTCTGAAACCAAATTGATGATCAGAGATCAAGCCATTGGAGAAGAGGAAAGATTTCATATCTGAAGCACTGATGGATTCCATGACTTTGCTGATAATTGGGAGAAGGCTGATTGGTCTGTAGTTGCTGGGATCTGTTTTTGCACCTTTTTTGTGCAAAGCGGTGATGTTGGCTGATTTCCAAGCAGATGGCAGATGACCTTGAGCAAAGGAGAGGGTGAAGAGAACAGAAAGAGGGAGTGAAAGAGCGGAAGAACATGATTTTAGGACCCGTGGGCTGATGCCGTCAGGACCAGTTGCAGAATCAGAGTCGAGGGTTGACAGAAACTTTTCCACCTTGTCAGGAGGAAAGGACACAGAGTCCAGGCCACACAAAAGCTCAAATACATAGTTTAGACCTTTTATGTCCTTCAGACCCAAATAACCTTCAGAGCTTTACACCTCTTAATTGCCTTTAGACCCTTTAGACCATCTATAATATTTTAAGCATGCACCACACACACACAGTTATAGCCTTCTTGCAAAACGTAGACTATACTTTTATTCAGCAAGTGATGCACAAACTTTATCCACCCAGAGGGTGGGTGCTCTGCTAGTATATAGATAGAATTGAATAGAAGGAAGAAGGCATAAACAACTCATTAAGTAAATAATAATGTTCTTATTGATCTTGGTGTAGCACCTGGAGGGTGTAGTCTGTATTCAGGTATGAAAGATACCTCTCTATGACGCTTGGACTCCAGAATGTCTTCTCATTCTTCCATTTTTTTGCAAAGCACTATTTAAAGTGTGTCGAACCCCCTAGCACATTCTCACCGAATGGATTTGCATTGAGTAGGATATATACTTATATATAGGTTGAAATGAGCAGCTCTGCGAGATCTATAGATTTCAAGTGTTTTTCATTTCCTCTCTAGATTTCAAGTGTCGCATTACGAAATCATTGTTTTAAAGTATTTTTTGGCTATATCTGAAAAGCTCAAATACATGGTGCTCCAAAAAGACATGGACAACTTTGGTTGTTATATATTCAGTTCCGCAATGGATACAACGATAGATAATCTTTGTCTTATATGATACAGAAACTGAAGGTTTTCTTTATTTTCAAATCTGGTGGTTTAAAGCAAAATAAACAGAAAGTATAGATAGACCATGTCCAAGTGTAGCAGACTTTGAACGAGTGTGTTAATCATTTCAACAAAGTCTCAGAAAATCAATCCCACACACATCCAGTAAACTGGGACTACCAACCACCACTGTACACAGGATTCTACATAAAAGACTGAGGCTTTTCGCCTATAAGGTGCAGATTCTGCAGGAACTCGAACCAAATGACGGACCCAAACGCAAAGCGTTTGCCTTGGAAATGCTCAGTCGCATAGATGTTGATGAAGATTACCTGGAAAAGGTCATGTTCACAGAAGAAGCTTGCTTTCATGTATCGGGGAAGGTCAACCGGCACAATGTGAGGATCTGGGGCTCTGAAAAATCCCATATGGTCATTGAACACATACATGATCGTCCAAAGGTCAATGTGTGGTGTGGCCTTCTCCATGGGTGCTTGGTGGGTCCGTTTTTCTCTGCAGAGGATACAGTGACCTCAACAATTTACATGAACATGTTGGAAGGATTCGCCTTCCCACAGATTGAAGACATGCAACCTGATATCATTTTTCAAAAGGATGCCCCTTGCATCGCGGATGCTCCCCCCTCATTGGGCCTTTGTCGTTCGTGCCATGCCATCCTGAATGAAAATTTTCCAGGTCGCTGGATTGGCTGAGATGGACCAACCGCCTGGCCCCCACGATCACCAGACATAGCCCCTCTTGATTTTTTTCTGTGGGGGCTTGTCAAAGATGTTATCTACAACACCAAGGTGGTAAACCTGCAAGATCTTCGTTGGCGGATCTCAGCTGCATGCGCACTGGTGGATGTAAATGCTGAGCCGAACATTTCAAGAACTCGTGTACCACCTTTATGTCCAGCGCATGACAAACGGAGCTGCACGTTGAAGTGTATTGATGGTGTGCATAAAACTTTGAGTTTCTGTATCATATAAACCAAAGGGTATCATTGTATAATTTGTGGTTCTAAATAAATTAACTACCAATGTTATCCGGGTCTTTTTGGAACACCCTGCATCTTTTTGAAATTTCGATTTCTAAGGGCTCACTTTAAGTAGTTAAACATTAGGTGAAAAACAGCGACTTCAGCAATTATATATATATATATTTTTTTTTTTATAAGTTGATCTAAAGGTATGACTGGATAGCTCGGAGGTTTATCCGGATTACATACTGTCGTGCGATTGCCCCTCAGTTAAGACCGGGGAATCGCGGATGGAATCGAGCTTAACGAGGCATTTCGATTTCAATGGCGGATCGATACACGAGCCGGGGGATTGGGGAAGGATGCCGCGCTTATCTGTCGGTCCGACGATGTCTTCGCCTGCAAATTAATAACTCAACCAAAAACGAAATTTAGAAGGTACAAAAGAACAAGGCCTTATTGCCACGGATGCCAATAACAAGAATGCGCCAGTAATTAAATATCCTAAATCGGGACTTCCCTACACCAGACCTCAACTCCACACAATGGGAGAATGAATAAAAATAAATCGTCGTGTTTGCGTTCGTGTTTGGGCATATCTGTCTGGATGTGGTCGTCAGGAATTGTCTGGGATGGTCAGCTCCAAACGCAGCCATCCGACCGCGCACAGGTTGGCGCGAACCACTCGGGCATTGGCGCGAACACCCCTCAATGCACGGTCCATCCCGCGCCACACAGCACAGCACGCAGGCACCAGGAGCACGAACAACAGGGGAGGATGATTGTCGGCACTGGTCTCTCCCCCAAAGTCCAAAGGCAAGAACAGGTCAGTAGGTGATAAATGTTGCTTCTGGGACACCTCCGTTTAACATGGGAAATCCCTATCTAATGTCATTTACCCCCCTGTTTTAAAAAAAATCATAAACACCTCTATTTCTCCCTCTATGAACCTATAATCCTTCTCGCCTTATGAACCTATAATCCTTCTCGCCTTATGAACCTATAATCCTTCTCACCTTATGAACCTATAATCCTTCTCGCCTTATGAACCTATGATTTTCTTCCTTTATGAACCTATAATCCTTCTAGCCTTATGAACCTATGATCATTCTCACTTCCATGTAAATTTTACCCTATTCCCCCCACTACCCCCTTAATGTAGTTCCTTAGACCACTCTGCTAATGAGCCTATAAATATATTATCTCTTTCTAACTTTTTTAAGAGTTCCATTCTCCTATAGAACTCATCCCCATCAAGTATATTTATAAAGTATACAGGTTCCTTAACCTTTTGTTGTGAAAGTATAAAGTGGTATGTTTCACGGAGGGTTCTTGTTTGACCTCCTCCTCTCCCACATACCATTTTAAAATTATAATATTTATTATCCGATTGATAACCATTAAAGTTCTCACTCCACTCTAATATATTTTTCTTCCCACCCTCCATTACCCCACTTAACAAATGAATACGTTTATCCGTCTTGAGAACCTTCTGACCAGTGATTCTCTCAACCTCTTGAATCTGATATTTTTCACATTCGTTATGTTTTCCATTTATATACCAAGGTTGATTACACCTCCACTCTTTAGTCTGGTTGATACTTGGTTCTATCATTTATATAATAGTAAAAAAGGTGGCGGTAGCCCGTTAAAATCCCTAACCCCCCTTTTTAACTTATCACTTATATATATATATATCTTATATACTTATATAACCATAAGGGAGACGATCAATTCCATTTTCTAAAATAAACCTCTTATCATCAAAAGCCCCCAATGCTTTCTTATGTGTGGGCGGGGTCTGTGTGGGTGTGGTCTGTGTGGGTGTGGTCTGTGTGGGTGTGGTCTGTGTGGGTGGGGTCTGTGTGGGTGGGGTTTGTGGGTGGGGTCTGTGTGGGTGTGGCTTATGATTTTTTTTTTTTTTTTTTTTTATTACTACTAATTAAATTAGCTAATCTGGGTGGATGAAAGTATGGATGGTTGTTGTTTAATGAATTATCAGTTTTGTTTTTTGTAATTCTTGTGAGTAAAATGAACCCAAGATTTCTTCCCAATTCATATCATATAATTTGTAAGTCCAAGGCATAGTATCCATTACATCAACGATTTTGAATAATTCATTAGTCCATCTCTTTGTATAACCTTTCTCAAAATGACTTTTCCATCTGTATATTCTTACAATATCACCAACTTTGAACTTGGGCTTTCTCAAATTAATCTCCTTTTCATATTCTAATTTTGTAAATGTTTCTGATGGTTTTGATTTTGTTGATGAATGAACTGTATTATTGTAATTATCTACAATATCCTGAATAAAATACACCCATTTTTGGGAACCGAGTTGTGTGAATTTTTTATATAATTTCTCTTTTAAAGTACGATTAAAACGCTCAATAACAACTGCTTTTCCTTCATTAAAGGTGCTGTATAATTTAATACCCTCCCCCTTAAGAAATTTCATAAATATTTTGTTATAGAACTCTGTTCCCTCATCGGTCCACAGTTTCTTTGGTTTTCTTTTACTTTTATTAAATATCTGTTGGAAGGCTAACTTCAGAGTATAACCTCTCTTGTTTTTCAAAGGAACAACCCAAGCAAATCTACTCCTCAAATCAATAACGGTTAAAGCATACTTGTATCCCTTATCATTTTTTAGTTCGATTAAATCAGCGGACCATATGTGGTCGGTGTATTTAGAATAAACTTTCCTTCTTTTAAACTTTGTGATTATAGGTTTATGTAATTCATCAGCCAAAAGCTCCTCAGTCTTGATGACATCATGAGAGCCTAATAGTTTTTTGAGGGTGAATAACCAAGGCCAAGTTTCAATTTAGCATTTATCAAATTTCTCACAATAAACCTATCAACTTTCTCTCTCAACGTTGGATTTTGTATCAAAGACAAATTATACAACATTTCTCTGTCGGCTTTATGTTTTTCAGTCAATGTAGTGGTTTTCCCATAAGCAATATCATGCTTCATACACACTTCATCAACCCTATTTGTAGGTTTAGACCAAGGTTTAGGATTGTCAGCCTCATCTAATCTTTTATCCAAGTTTGTTCCTGGGCCACAGAAAGAATACCCTGGAAGGTGTAATTCCCCTGGAATTCCAGTTGTTGTAAATTTGCTACCTGACAAAAACTTTTGTATGTCTCCTCCACTTTTAGGAGAGATGAATTGACACTTTTTAGAACCACACACTTGACATATTCCTTTTTGATAAACTCTATTATTTTTAGCTTTAACATAAGAGATATTTTTAGATTTAGTTTTCTTTTTACATTTGAGACAATAACTCATATTTATTTATGAGAAAAAGTTCTACATAGTGCCAAAACCTTTTTGGTTTTCAACATATACATTTCTATCTTGATTTTGAAAACATAAAGAATCCTTAGAAATGACTTCACTCTCTCCTCCATTTATTTACAAATAAAACTAACTAAAGTCAATAACACCAACATCATCAACTATATGTTGTATATCTGCGCTCTGAATTCATTATAGCAAATTTAAAAACCAATAAGTTCGGAAGAGTCATTAATTCTTTATTTTCCTCTTCAGTGCGTTGAGATTTATTTATTTGTCGTAATACCTTCAATCTTTCATTAATCTCAGGAATGGTCATATTTTTATATTTTTCCTCCCTCTCCTCCTCCTCCTTTTTCTCCCTTTCCTCCCTCTCCTCCTTCTCCTTTTTCTCCCTTTCATCCTTCTCCTCCTTCTCCTTTTCCTCCCTCTCCTCCTTCTCCCTTTCCCCCTTCTCCTCCTTCTCTCTTTCCTCCTTCTCTTCTTCAACTCCTTCCTCCTTCTCTTCTTCAACTCCTTCCTCATCCCTTGCTACCCTTGAGTTTGAACCCCAAAGAATATTATACATATACTCATCTGGATTTTGAGATATTCTTGTATCTATAATTATTTTTCTCATAATAGGATACCAATAAGATTTGTTGACGATTTCTAAAAGAGTTTTATATTTCATAACTTTGAGAAGTTCATTTTTATTTAATATTTTAAACAAGTCTCTATTTGTGGGTTTAACAATATCAGTATAAGGCCAGTTTTTAATGACAAAATTCCCATGTATATGCTCCAAATCATAAGGTATGTAATACCGAGCACCCTTTTCTTGTAGGTATCCTTGAATACAAAAATTATAATTCTCTTGTAGTCTTCTTCCTGCCATTTATGTATCAGAAATATATGTGAGATTAATATTATGACAGGTAATACCACCCCATCTTCCCACTACCAAATCGGTTTGTATTCCTCGGCTTTCTATCCTTATCTCATTACCTTCCTTCTTTGTCATGCGAACCATCGCTATACTATCATATATTTTTCTTTTCTTAAAATCACGTATTTGTTGTTTGCTAATTGTACTTCCACATAAATCCTTATCTTCACCAAGTGGATAATATTCTTCTTTACGAGACTGATTTAAATCATGTAGGTCTTCTATGTTTATTGAAAAAGACCAATTATACCCTAAATCAGGCATATCATACCCCCATTTATTAATTCGCATATTAACTAAATGTCCTTCTTTATAAAATTCAATTGTAAGCAGGTAGTTAAATTCAATGAGGAAAGGTGTATGGTCAGTATAACCAGGTGTTGTGGTTGTAAATTTTACTTGTTTAACAAAACGTGCTGTTTTCTTTAAAAATATATATTGTGATAAATCACTTAATCTAATTAAGTCATTCGCATCTGTAGGGTTTGGATAATTGATTAATTTATAAGTATTCTTCATATTAATATTTTTACTTACACTATATTTTTGTCGTTCAGCCTGTGCCTTTGTATAATAATTTGATAAATCAATATCCTGAGAGGATTTTCCAAAGATAGAACCATCTTTTCCAACATAAGTCATTTATATTAGATTAAAAATGATATCATAAAAATTTTCATTATTGTTGAGTTTAAATAATACATATAAACATAATTGACCACAACATTTAGAATTAATTTCTTGAACTTGAAATGTTTGATAAACACCATTCTGTAAGAATTGTATTACTTCAACAGGTGGTGGCATACCATAACTATCAAAATAATATTTATCCTGACTATTATGAATACAAACCCAATGAGAACCATTCTGTGTGTCTAAATTCATAATAATATTCTTTGTATTCTTATTTATATGTATTAATTCATCTCTCATACAAATAACCACATTATCAATTTTTAGTGTTTTACAATACTTAGCGAGTTCTATATTTGACGTTGTATTCTTTCCAAATTGTTTAAACCATTTATCCATTTATTTATGAGAAAGATACAATCCATTACCCCGTTTAGTTAGTTTAACACCCGCTTGAGCGATAGAGGAAAGCATATCTCCAACTAACAATCTAGCTTTATCAGGTAGACTTTCAAGTTTTTGAGCAAAATCTACAATTACACCACTTCCACTAATTTGTTTCTCCAACTCCTTGTTATGTCTTTCCAATTCTTTTTGAGCTTTTAGTTGTGCCTTCCTTTCGTTAGCAGTTTTTATCGCTGCTGAAATACCACCAGTCAATGCTCCCGCCGCACTTAAACCAGCAAATAAAGGAATTAGAAATGGGAGAAATCCTCCTCTTGACTCGTCTATTGAATATTTCTTTAACATAGGTTTTGTCATTTTAATTTTAAGTGATCCAACATCATTTAGTGTTTTCACCTGCTCTCTTGTGAGTAAAACATCAATTCTTACAGCTCCTTTTCTTTGAAATGTATTAACATTAATAATACAAGGCTTTTGATTTTGAATACAAGATGTTAATTTATCAAGATTGATTTGATTAACATATACCCCTACCATTTATTTATGAGAAAAAACCTATGTGATATTAATCATAACACCATTATCTGTATTAATCTGTAATTCTGTTTCCTCCAAAAGCAAACAATAAGCATCAACTTCTTCATTCTCTCCTCTTTCAATGTATAGAGAAGTATCCACTCTATTAGACTTTATAGTTTCCTTTTGAGAACTCAGGTCAATTGTGTAGATTGTATAAAGTTTTTGAAACGCAACCATATCCAAAATAGGTTCATTATTACCGTTGCTTTCACACACCTTTTGGTAAGACTTGTAGGCTTCCGCATAATCATTTTTTTCCCAATCAATTTCCAATCTATCTCGCGGATAAAATGTCCCATCAAGAGAAACCCGAAGTTGTTTCACCTTAGCATTATCACTCAGGGCATTATTCTTATTAGTACCGTCCTCTCCATCTGGTTTCTTAAAAATGAGCCATAGGTATCGTGGCTTTCCTTCAAGAACACCCAAATTCCAAGTGTAGGTAGTGTGTTCCAGTTTAACGTGTTGACATCTTCTTTTAAGGTATGATACATTTAGCGGTTTCTTTGAGTTAAGTCTTCTATTTAACATCTCTTCCGTTTTAAGATTAGGAGTATATTCACTAATATACCAACACAAATCATTAATAACAAATTTATTATTGTCGCCAAAAGCATTTTCAACCCCAAAAAGCAACCTATTTACATTATCATTCCTTTGTAGTTGAAATCTAATTTTAAGCCCATACAAAACTTTATCATAATCACAAAATCCAAATATACCTTTCAGAGGTACTGCTACCGTAAAACTATTCTCTGCTTTTGCGTCATCATTATACATTGACTTCCTTTGACTATAACCAGGGTCTGCGTTTGTTCCTGTTGACATATCAGGAATAAAACCTTCAACAGCTCCCTTACCCATTCTATCACTAAACGAATATAGTGTAAATTTCATCATTTCAGATGTAGCAGAGACATAATCAACCGCTTCAACCTCTTGTGTTCCAATATACAGGCGGACACTGTCAAACATTTTCCAGAAGAAATCATTTACGAGTGTAGCATTAGTATTATTCGCAGCCTTAGTGAATTTAAATTTACACAGCAAGAAACTATCAGCTATATTCAAGTAAGTTTGTTGATTATTTATTTCAAAACTTTTTGTTCCGTTTGAATTCCAGTCTGTTCCTGTTATAGCATTTACCTTAAAATAGTCTTCCTTTTTAGTGGAGTTTGAAATGATAATCGTATCATCCAAATCATAGATACTATCAATCGCTTCCATACTTGTATTTATATAGCATTAAAATTGTTGAAACCCTGACCCAAGTATTTTAATGATTTTTTGTCGTTCTTGTGAAGATAGTTGAGTTTTACCTTTTTTAATTTCTTTGATTGCTTGTAATTTATGAGACTCCTTTTGAGCATCTTTTATACTCTTTATAGCACCCGCAACTGAGCCCACGGCAGAAGCAGTTGAACCAATTAGGTCTTTATGTTTAAGGATGGTTGAACCAATACCCATTAGAGTATCAATTATCCCATCTCCTTTATTTCTAAATTGATGTCCCACACCCCGTTGTCTCTTTGGTTTATAGTATCCTCTCCCAAGAAACATACCTTCACCCTTATAGTATGGTGAAAGGAACATCCCATCCCCTGTAATTATTTTATATTTTCCCAACTCGTGTTTTCTCACAATAACCATTATTTATTTATTGAAAAACTTCACGTAGGTGAATTCTGATGGATATAATTTCATCATTAAAGGATATCATACGATTATCTTGGTCGGTTATCCTAAAATTTACTCTGTATATGGTTTTTCCTGACACAGGTAAATAGACAAGATTTTTTGGTTCCATATTAAATTTATAACCAATCGGGGTTGAGTATGCGCTGAATGAAAATATTGTATTTGTTCTTATTCCATCGTTATAAGCACCATCAATCAAATCACAATGAATTAATACTGAATTTATACCGGAGGATATTTGAATGACATTATCACTGTAAAACGTTCCGTTAGTTTCAACCTTTTTTGAAGAGAAACCCAATAGCTCTCTAAACGATTTTTCAATGGTGAAATCAACTTTATAATTATTTTTAAGTTTAATAGTTGATTTTGAAGTGTGTTTTTGAATATCTATTACAATATTTTTTGGTTCATCACCTTTTTCTTTCATAAGGCGAGAGACTTCTGAAGATATTTGAGAAATCTCGTAAGCACCGGGTGAAACGGTTATAGTTTTATATCCACTTCCTGGATTATAACTAAACTTGTTGTTTTTCTCTGTGATATTAAACAAGGTATTATAAGTCTCCATTGACAACAAAGAAGCCTCATATTCTTTTTTGGGGTCAAGTTGTAGTGGGTAAGGGAATGAAGCTGTGTAATCACTCGTTGTGAAATTAAAACTAAGAATTGTGCTTCTCATCTTATTTAATATCTAATAAAATATCTTTGTATTGACATTTATTAATTATTTTCATATTCATCAACTGATCTAAAATGGCGGATGCTTCATTAAAACAATTGTTGTTTCCAGCCTTCTTACTACCTAACAACAATAATAACCTATTAACTAATTGTGATGGGTCATTTGGAAGAAAACTAACACCCGAACCAAGCTTACTTAAAGCATCAATAATATGTTTCTCCTTCTCATTCTTCTTACTTTTACCAGCAACAGAAACTCCATAATCAAGTGTGTTTAGCAACTCAATATACTCTCTATCTTCCTCTCTTTCCATTTCAAGCGGTTCATCAAAATAAGGTGAATTAGAATGTCCATCTTTTGTTAGAAGAAACATTAATCTTGGGGTTAATTCAACATTTGGTTGGTCAGAACTTAAGAACACCAATTTATCATTAAATATCAATAACTTTTCTTTCACAAGATGGAACTGTGCTGGTTCTTCTGTTGGAATGAGACCTGCTCTGGTTTTTGAACCCTTCAAATATTCATTGTTTTGAAGAGCTTCTACAATATAATTGGAAAGTTTATTTACCTTCTCAAGATGCCGAAATAATCCTTCATCATCATATTCTAATTCTCCAAGTTCTTGCTCTGTCATTTGACTAAAATCTTTGAGCATTTGAAATTTTTTTGGAGTAAATTCTACCATGGGAACTGTAGGTGAAATCGTTTGTTGAGTTTTTAAAAGTGGTTTAAAAAATTTCTCTTGTTTTCTTTCAAAGGCTTCTTCACCAGTTAGTTTCTGTCTCCTTTTCTTCTTTATGTCTTCCTGTTGCTTTACAACTTTTGAAAGCAACTCTTGATGTTCTTTAAACTTTCTTACTCTTTCTTCGGTATTCATTTTCTGTATTTATTTATTGAAAAATATCATTTAGTATCTCATCTTGTTTCACAACAATATATTTATATTTTCCGATCGTGTGTTTCATATTATTTTCAAATTCCTTCTTACTACGTAATGTAGAACAATTATCTCTCCAAAAATTATTTGTATCTATTGAATTTAACTTAAATAAAATAAAAGTATTAGCATTGTTTCTTATTGAGCGCCGAGGGAGTTGAAAATATGACTGACTAAGATAAATACAATTACAAGAAGAATGTCTCCCTCTTGTATAGTAGCTATCCATTACTGTTTGGTTTCTCTCATTAACACAATCATCAAAGATAACGAGGTTCTTTTTTGATTTATCTAAATCTTGAGGTGAAGGTATATCATCCGTATTATCACTGAGAATACAAGTTATGGGTTTTAGTTTTGATTTTGATTTCTGTGTATCACAAAATAATTGTATTATATCATCAATATTATAATCATTTAGTTTGTTTTGAAGTTTAAATAAACCGATAATGTCTTCCTTTTTAAGACCCGCATTAAAACCCTGTGAGAGTAGTTGATACTCAGGTTGAAAACTTGACTTTGTAAAAATTATTAAATTATCATAATCTAAAAAATTAGGACTAAGGAGCATCTTTAAAAGTAAACAGGTTTTTCCACATCCGCTTGAACCGACTATTAGACATCTCAATGAATTTGGAAGATTTTTATGGTTATTAAATTTTATCTTATTTTCCCAAACAGGTAAAAAATCATTCATTTATATATTTGGAAAACAAGTCATCTAACTTTTTTTGAGTTTTTTGAGAAACTCTATATTTTATCCTGAGTTCAGGTTTAATTTCAAAATAATCCATTATTTTGTTTATATAGTATCTTGTATTAACATTTCCATTAAAATTATTTTGAATAATAAATATCATTAAACCCTTATACATTTCCTCAATACAAATAGTCTCTTCCCTTGTAAGAAATGGTGTATTATCCCCATAATACTTAACATTCATCTCTCTTATTAATCTTGTAAAGTAATTCATTTTTGGTTCTAATTTAAAAGAGTTATATATTTTTCTATATTTTTTATTATCATTAATTAGAAGATAATCACAGAAAATACATTGTTTATATGCTTCTGATTCTGTATTAAGCCCCACTCTACCACAAGCCGGACAATTCTCTAATTTATCATATGGAGAGTCTGGAAATTCTAAATATCCTTCAGAATTTATCATATTTATATAGTAAAATTATACTTAAAACAAAGTGCCTTTTTTAGAGGCTTTTTTAAAGATGAAACTGTGCTTAAAGTAAAACACCTTTGAGCTTTTCAACTCGTTTTATGTATATAACTTTACTTAAACTAAACGCAAATTTATTAGCTAATAAATACAATGTTTCAAAACACAAAAGACAAATTTCAATCAATCTCTACTTCGGTGGAAGATATAGAAAAATATGTCAAAGATGTTAAATTGAACAAAGATAAATATGGAAATTTTTGGATTAAACCCATAATGGAGAATAACATGTGTCCTTTTATTAAATTTACAGGACAAGCTATGTTAATTAATAACTCTATTAAAGTAAATTTGACAAAAGTTTCTCCACTACTACTAACAATTTACTCAAAGCTTGAAAAGATCATTGATAAAGAAGCTTTGAAAATGAATGATAAAACCATCAACGATTCTAGAGGAAACATTTGTATATTCTTTAATAGACCCAAAGATGTGGGTGAAATTAATAATATGAATATTAGTGGTGAACTATCATTCCGTACTCTGATTATTAGAGATTATTTGAAAATAACATTTAATGTAAAAAATATTGTGGTTATTAGTTCTAATGAAAGAAAATATATAGATATTGATGGAAGTTTAATGGTATGTAAATGAGTGATATTAACAGTCAATACTCTGAGAGTTATTATACTGAGAGTCTAGGATCTGAAGATAGTTATGATACTAATAGTTTGTGTTCAAATGATAGTTATGAGAGTAGCTTTATTGATGACTCAGATAGTGAAATTGAAATTGATGAACTAGAGTATCTAAACTTTCTGGCTAATACATAGACGCTTTACTTTAAGTAAAGTTACATACATAAAACGTGTTGAAAAGCTCAAAGGTGCTATTTTCTGGCTTTCTGGGCCCTGTGCTATTTCTGGTCTTTATCAATGACCTCTCCGACTCTCTGGAAAATCCTCTCTATCTCTTTGCTGATGACTCCACTATCTGCCGCTCCATTCCTCATCCCTCAGATCGGCAGTCTGCAGCCTCCTCACTCTCTGCAGACCTGGACAAAATCACAGACTGGTCAAACAAGTGGAACATGTCTTTCAATCCTGACAAATCTCACACTCTTACAATGTCTCTCCGAAAGGACCGACTGGACAACCCTCCCATCTACTTTCTCAACAATCCTCTCCAAGAAGTTCTGTCGCTCAAGCTTTTGGGTCTCACTATCTGCCATGATCTTTCTTGGGAAAACCACATTTCCAAGCTCGCCTCCAAAGCCAGTCGCCGACTGGACATCCTCCGTCGTGCGAAGTCCTTCCTTGGCACACCTGAGCTCCTCACCACATACAAGGCTTTCATCCGCAGCTCAATGGAATACTGTTCCCCCCTCTGGGCTGGTGCTCCTGCCTCACACCTTGCTCGGCTTCACGCTGTTGAGGCCAAAGCTTTCAGAATCATTGGAATCTCCTGCGATGTAGTCAACTCCGAGGGCCTTTCACTCACTCACCGCAGGCAGGTTGGTGGTCTTTCTGTCTTCTACCGACTCCTCTCTGGCCTTGCTCCCCCAGAGAGGAGTTGGTTTGTCTTTTTTGTGATTATTGTTAGCTCTTTCACGAGCCTCGATCTTGTATACAAAAAAAAAAAAAAAAAGAAAAAAAAAAAAAAGGTGTTTTACTTTAAGTAAAGTTATATACATAAAACGAGTTGAAAAGCTCAAAGGTGTTTTACTTTAAGTAAAGTTATATACATAAAACGAGTTGAAAAGCTCAAAGGTGTTTTACTTTAAGTAAAGTTATATACATAAAACGAGTTGAAAAGCTCAAAGGTGTTTTACTTTAAGTAAAGTTATATACATAAAACGAGTTGAAAAGCTCAAAGGTGTTTTACTTTAAGTAAAGTTATATACATAAAACGAGTTGAAAAGCTCAAAGGTGTTTTACTTTAAGTAAAGTTATATACATAAAACGAGTTGAAAAGCTCAAAGGTGTTTTACTTTAAGTAAAGTTATATACATAAAACGAGTTGAAAAGCTCAAAGGTATTTTACTTTAAGTAAAGTTATATACATAAAACGAGTTGAAAAACTCAAAGGTGTTTTACTTTAAGTAAAGTTATATACATAAAACGAGTTGAAAAGCTCAAAGGTGTTTACTTTAAGCACAGTTTCATCTTTTAAAAAGCCTCTAAAAAAGGCACTTTGTTTTAAGTATAATTTTACTATATAAATAAATATGATCAAAGCAACGTATTGCGATGTTTGTGAACAAGAATATAAACAATACAAAAGACACCTTAAAACTAACAAACACACATTTAATCTACTTCACCTACTATCTCCTATTCAGAAGGAAACAAAACACTGTTCTGCATGTAATAAAAATATCCTCAAGAAAGGCTTCGAAATACATCTTAAAACAATTCTACATTTATCAAATTTTATCACAACTAAAAACTCTGATGGCGCATTCAAAGAACATATTAAAATAAGAGTCTTTAACTTCAAACCTCCTGAACCAGAGTCTATAGTTGATGCTGTAGAAATAGTTAAACCTGTTGTTCAAACGTTGATTGAAAAAACACTAAAAGAAATGAAACCACTTAAATTTTATATGGGAGTAAAATTAGAAATGACAAAGGACGAAGGAGTTATAGATACACCATACATGAGAACTGAGCCACACTTTATATCTTCATATCAAGATTTTAAAACATCAGGAGTCTATGATGAACTTATTAAACAAGAGCAAGATGTGGATAATTCAATCGTAGGAAGTGGATTCAATATAGGAAAAATTATTTACATAGACATTCATATTCTTAAATCAGATCCTCTAAAAGCTTCTTCCTACATTGATTTACCCAGTGTTATCAAAAATAGAAAAGCAGTTATCAATATCAAAAATAAAGACAATAAATGTTTTCTCTGGTCTATTCTAGCACACTTACATCCTCCACATTTTCATGATGAAAGAGTATCTCATTATAAAAAATATGAGAATACATTAAATACGAAAGATCTAAAGTTTCCGATGGCTTTAAATGATATTCCTAAATTTGAAAAGATAAATAATTTATCAGTTAATGTTTATGGTCTAACAGAAACAAACAGCATTCAGGTTTTAAAGCTTTCTGACAATTGTAAACAAACTCATATTAATCTTCTATATTTTAATTCAGAGGAAAATTCACATTATACATACATTAAAGATATTGCTAAATTAATAAAACCACAAGTATGTAAAAGAACAAATAAAATATATATTTGTTTGCGTTGTCTTAACTTCTTCCATACACAAGAAAGATTAGATAAACATTCAAATTATTGTGGTGAACATAAATCAACGGTAATCAATATGCCTAAAGAAGGCTCAAATATCACATTCAAAGATGAAAAGAAAAAGATCAAACATCCATTTGTTATATATGCTGATTTTGAAAGTATTCTAGAAAAAATAGATACTGCTTCTCCAGATCCAAAAGATTCATACACAAATAAATATCAAAAACATACTCCTTGCGGTTTTTGTTATTATATCAAATCATCCGTTGGTGATAAATATAACAAGTTAGAGGAGTATAGAGGCTCAAATACCCCAGAGGAGTTTGTGAAACGACTAGAAAAAGACTGTGTTCGATTAACCAAGATAATGAGAGAAACTAATAAACCAATGTCCTTGACGAGTGAACAGAAAAGGGAATTTAGAAAAAACAATGTTTGTCATATTTGTGAGGAAAAAATTGGTGAAGGTCTAAAGGTTAGAGATCATTGTCATCTCACTGGTAAATATAGAGGTCCAGCTCATCAAAGTTGTAATATTAATTATCAACTCCCCTCTTTCATTCCTGTCTTTCTTCATAACAATGCTCATTATGATACGCATCTATTTATTAATGAACTTTCAAAGACATCTGGACACATTTCCGCAATTCCTAACACAGATCAGAAATACATTTCATTCACAAAAACAATTCACACATCTCCTATTACTCATATCAGATTTCTTGATACATTTAAATTCATGGCAAGTCCATTGGCTAACTTGGTTCAAAATCTAAAAGAGTTTCCATGTCTTTCAGAGTATTTTTCAGATAAAGATTTTCTAACACAAAAGGGAATTTACCCCTATGACTATATGGACTCATTTGAGAGATTCAATGAAACACAACTTCCTTTAAAAGAAAATTTCGATAACAAATTAAACAACAGTCATATATCTGATAAAGATTATGTACACGCACAAAATGTTTGGGAAAAATATAACATCAAGAATCTTGGTGAGTATCACGATTTGTATCTCAAAACTGATGTGCTTTTATTGGCCGATGTATTTGAAGCCTTTAGATCTGTTTGTCGCACTGGATATGGATTGGATCCTGCTCACTACTACACAGCACCTGGATTGGCTTGGAGCGCGATGTTGAAAATGACAAAACAAGATTTGGATTTGATAACCGATGTCGATATGCTTTTGATGATTGAAAAGGCAAAAAGAGGTGGAATTTCACAAGTATGCTCGAGCAGATACGCAAAAGCAAATAACAAATATCTTCCAAATTATGATTCAACGAAAGAGAGTTCTTACTTGATGTACTATGACGCAAACAACTTGTATGGCTGGGCAATGTCTCAAGCTCTTCCTTATGGGAAACTAAGATGGGTAAAGGAAAAAGACTACACAAAGGTTTTACAAGATGTATGTATCTCTACACAAAAACAATTGGATGATTCAAAGGTTGGTTATTATTTTGAGGTCGATTTAAAATATCCTGAAGAACTTCATATCAAACATAAAGATCTTCCATTTGCTTGTGAGAAAGAAAGTCCAAAGAAAGAATGGTTGAGTGATTATCAACGATCGTTTGATATAGGTGAATCAACAGAAAAATTACTTACTACATTATATAACAAGAAAAATTATGTACTACACCAAAGAAATTTGCGACAATATTTATCAAAAGGTCTAAGAGTAGAGAAGATCCACAGGGTTCTAAAGTTCAATCAAAGTCATTGGTTAAAGGGGTACATTGATTTTAATACACAAAGAAGAACAGAGTCAAAAACAGATTTTGAGAAAGACTTTTATAAATTGATGAATAATGCGGTCTTTGGTAAGACCATGGAGAATGTGAGGAAAAGACAAAATATCAAACTAGCAACATCTTGGGAACAAGCATCAAAATTAATTAATAGACCGAGTTTTACTAGAGCTGAGGTCTTTACTGAGAACTTTTGTGCGATCCATTTGGTTAAAGAGAGTATTGAAATGGACAAACCTATTTACATTGGAACATCAATTCTTGACTTGTCAAAGTCATTAATGTATGATTACTTTTATATTAATCTAAAATCAAAGTATAAGGATAATGTGTCATTGTTGTATATGGATACTGATAGTTTTATTTTGAAAATTAATACTGATGATGTTTATTCAGACATGAAAAAGGACATTAATATCTATGATACAAGTAATTACAGTCCAGAGAGTGAGTTGTTCTCTTCTAAAAATAAAAAGGTGATTGGAAAGTTCAAGGATGAATTGGGGGGAAATGTTATGAGTGAATTTGTGGGATTGAGGTCGAAGGCTTATGCTTATAAATACATTGTGAATAACGTTGAAAAGACTGATAAGAAGTTAAAAGGTGTAAAGAAAAATGTCATTAAAGAAACAATAAACTTTAAGGATTATTATAACTGTTTAACAACAAAGAAAGAAGAGTTTAGAAAGATTAATGGAATAAGAAGTTATAAACATCAATTATATTCAGAAGAGGTGAATAAGAAAGCATTGGGGGCTTTTGATGATAAGAGGTTTATTTTAGAAAATGGAATTGATAGTCTCCCTTATGGTTATATAAGTATATAAGTGATAAGATATATAAGTGATAAGATATAAGTGATAAGATATAAGTGATAAGATATAAGTGATAAGATATATGTGATAAGATATATAAGTGATAAGATATATATATAAGTGATAAGTTAAAAAGGGGGGTTAGGGATTTTAACGGGCTACCGCCACCTTTTTTACTATTATATAAATGATAGAACCAAGTATCAACCAGACTAAAGAGTGGAGGTGTAATCAACCTTGGTATATAAATGGAAAACATAACGAATGTGAAAAATATCAGATTCAAGAGGTTGAGAGAATCACTGGTCAGAAGGTTCTCAAGACGGATAAACGTATTCATTTGTTAAGTGGGGTAATGGAGGGTGGGAAGAAAAATATATTAGAGTGGAGTGAGAACTTTAATGGTTATCAATCGGATAATAAATATTATAATTTTAAAATGGTATGTGGGAGAGGAGGAGGTCAAACAAGAACCCTCCGTGAAACATACCACTTTATACTTTCACAACAAAAGGTTAAGGAACCTGTATACTTTATAAATATACTTGATGGGGATGAGTTCTATAGGAGAATGGAACTCTTAAAAAAATTAGAAAGAGATAATATATTTATAGGCTCATTAGCAGAGTGGTCTAAGGAACTACATTAAGGGGGTAGTGGGGGGAATAGGGTAAAATTTACATGGAAGTGAGAATGATCATAGGTTCATAAGGCTAGAAGGATTATAGGTTCATAAAGGAAGAAAATCATAGGTTCATAAGGCGAGAAGGATTATAGGTTCATAAGGTGAGAAGGATTATAGGTTCATAAGGCGAGAAGGATTATAGGTTCATAAGGCGAGAAGGATTATAGGTTCATAGAGGGAGAAATAGAGGTGTTTATGATTTTTTTTAAAACAGGGGGGTAAATGACATTAGATAGGGATTTCCCATGTTAAACGGAGGTGTCCCAGAAGCAACATTTATCACCTACTCAGGTCCAAGCACGAAGGGACAGTCCAGAGCAAGAGACAAACGGAAGAGAAAAGCGGAGGCGAAGACAGGCATAGGCGAAGAGAGAAAATGTCGGTCAGCAAGTCGTTTTACTGATTGTCTTCTGACGTCACTGGCGCTTCTCTTTCAATCAGCGCATCGCTTGTTGTGGCTCTTTCGTGCCTTCTGCACTGATTGGCCGTGGTGTCATCGGTCGGTGGCCAATCAGTGTGTCGCTCCTTCGCCTTCCTTACCCCCAATCACGGGGAAGCTTTCTGCCACTCCCATGACCAATCACACGTCCTTCCCTGCTCTGCCAATCGGTGGCCTGCTCTTTGCTTGCCCCTCCCCTGGCCCATCACGAGTTCTCCCTGGACGTGGCTCTCAGCCTGCCTGGTCAACGTTTGTCGCTATGCCAGCTGATGATGTGGCTGGCTGCGGCCCCATCGGCGGTGCTCCGATCTGGCTTCCTGCCTGTGGTTCTGTAAGTCTTATTGTGGGAGAGGGAAATTAATTACTCCCGCCAGGGAGTAATGCATTCGATCGTGTCCGTGTGTGTGTGTGTGTGTGTTCGTGTGTTTGTGAACAACATATCTGGAATAGTTCTGAATGGATTTAGATGAAAGTTGGTGGGATGATTGCCCTTGGGATAAGGAGGAATTGATTAGTTTTTGGTGTAGCTCAGGATATTATTCTGGATCCAGGAATTTTTTGAAGGATTGTTTACCATTGGAAGATGGGGCTCATTTTTTTTTAACATTATCTTCTATATATTCTATATTTAACATTGTGATATGAAAATAGTTTTCATATTTGTTGTAAATGTAGTTTAAACTTGCGGTTATGCTTTAGAGCGGTGTATTTTTTAGCAGCGTCGTCTTCAATGTTCATTTTTTTTTCTAATAAAAGCATATTCTGTCATTTTAAAACCACCAAAGTGTGTATTAGGTTTCCCCGTTTCATAAAATGTATCGTTTGATACGTATAATGCTCTGAAACTGTTTTTTTTTGTTTGTTTTTTTTACCTCAGAAGAGAAATCAACATTTACCTCAGCGAATGTCAATCGCGGTGTCAGTATTTGATGAACTTATAAAGACTTAGGTGAGTTATAAGTGTGACCAGCATGTGCACGGGATTCTTCCCAGAAGAATGAGTTGTCGCATTAGCTTGTACGACTTAAAATGAGCGAGTTTTGTTTTGACGTTTGGGCCAGTTGTATCCCTAAGGAGAACTGTGCCTGTGTCCTCGAAGGGGACGTTTACATGTTGTATCCCTAAGGAATGAAACGAACGTTTTCCTGGCTTACAATTTTATTTGAAGTCACACATGCCTCAAAATACACTCACTTATATGGAATTGATCGCTGAATCCGAAAATGTTCGTGAAATTGCCTTGGTTTTTTAGCCGCGTCGTAAGACGCTGGTCATAGAGTGCCCTCTGCTGTTGTTCTTGTTATTCTTCTTCTTCTTCTTGTTCTTGTTGTTCTTGCAGAGAAGACAAAACCTCAAAGCTCCACCCATTCTGGGAACCATAGCTCCACCCATTGTGGGAGAGGCTTCATGTAAACAAATATCCACCATTTTATTAACTCGCATAGTTTTGAGGCCTGTTTTGTAGGCCCGTGGTGTCTTCCTCTCTCACACAGTTTTCTTTCAAATCAAATTCGATATATCATTTCATTTTTCACAGTCGCTAACATAGTTTTAGACTCGGTTGAAAAAAAACGGGAAGAAAATCCGATGAAAGTTGCCCTTTATAGAACGAAATGAATTCTCAAAGGCCTGTAACTTCAAGTCCATTGAGATATATTTTTTTTAAATCGCGGCATGGTCAGTCATACACCGCCCGAAATAACAGACGGGAAAATGCCGAGATATATATATTTTGTTTAAATCGCGGCATGGTCAGTCATACACCGCCCGAAATAACAGACGGGAAAATGCAGAGATATATTAAAAATTCGTCCATTTGATGACAATCGTCACGATGAAATATTTAATTTATACGTCGTCACAATAATGTGGAGAGAGGAGCATAGCTTCGTTCACGTGTCGCCACACACTGGAAATTGCCGAGATTTTTTTTTTTAAATCGCGGTATATATATATATATATATATATATATCTGTGCAGTGTCTGTCTTGTGTTGTCTTGTCTTGTGTTGTCACTGAACTACTCCCTCAAACTTTTGTGAAATCGTACTATTCCAACTTGACCAACGGCGGGAGTATGCGCTCCACTGAGTGGCGTTCTAGTTAATGTGTGCAGCTAAGGACCTAGCTAAGTGTCTATAAGAGTGCGTTGCCATACGGGACAATGGATTGATCACCAAGTCTGACACACAGGGGAATTATCTTCGTCCCTATTCTACCTATCAGCGGATCATCCTCGTATGATCACAGGTACACACTTAATCCGACAAACCGGGCTAACAGAACTTATTACAGGTGAGGTTTGCTATCACGACAGACGAAGCATGATACCTATTCAGATCTACCTAAATCTATATATTCCTCTACGCTAAAATTCATAACAACACTTACATTTGATTTGGCCGGATTTGCTTCCCGGCTTAACCAGATTTGACTACTAATTGTCATCCTAGAACTTTACCAGCAGAGCTTTCAGTGATGGAATGTGCTTTCAGAGTGTGTCACGTCAGCTATCTTATCTACTACCACAATTATTTGGGGATGTTAAAACCCCAAGATGATTGTCAACAAGAATGAGCTATTGTGTGCCAGTACCCGAACCATTTTTCAAATTATTGCCTTGAATGCTGGTTACCTGGTGTTGGCTTAGCGGTTAGGGTGCCGGCTTGGGATACCTAGGATCCTGGGTTCGCAATCCCGGTCGATCGCTGAATTAACGCCCGGGGGGTTGACTCAGCCTGTCATCCTTCCGAGGTCAGCAAATTGAGTACCAGCTTGCTGGGATGAATGATCCCGGTGTGTACCCCGATTTAGAATAGGTACACCGTATCCCTGCGCATCGTAAGAGGCGACTAAGGGTTGGCGTCAGGAAGGGCATCGGGCCATAAAAACATTGCCTCAAACAGGGAACCATGATTGTCATGGGGCCCGCAAGGCTAACCTCCGCTCTAGCGGGGGAAAATGGCCTTAAAACGATCATTCATTCATTCATTCATTCATTCAATGCTACTGTGAAGGCAATGGCAAACCACATAGCACACCCCCTGGCATGAGACTGCTTCAGCAGGACCAAATGTCTTATCAGGAAGACCGTACTTCATAAAATATATGGATTTTCAAATACTACTGAAAATTTCCAAATTTCTCTTTCTGCACTTCTTCTCGAATAATGCACACAGGTTGTTCAAATTTATTTTAATCTCCATTCGAGTGAAAATGTGCCAAAGGTCCCCGATTATAGCATAAAGCAGTACAGCAATGTCTAATGATGCTTATCAGTCTTTGTGTAGAGCAATGGAGTCTCCGGATGACCAATTTATGGTTCTCGGGGTGAATGTGATATGAGCTTGACCATATTGCTTGCAATCATTCACACTCATTGCCAGTAATGTTTTAATTCCAGTGTTTCCTTACATTAGTTGCTATCTGCTTAAGTTGGTGCAGTGTCTGCATGCATAATAAGATACTGGCAGGGCCCAACAACCCATGAGCCTTCATTTTTTTTTTGTTACCATTGTGCTCTTCCACATGGAACTGTTCTAACATAAAATTGAACCCATCACAGACTCCCAAGCAATCTGTTCGATGTAGAGAAAGATGAATTCAGTGACTATGAAGGTAACATATTTTGGATCCCATAACATGACTATATATTGCATAACACCTCCTTTGTACATGCATGTTGTGTTTCTAAATTGAACTGAATGTGTTTCTCTCAACGGAATTCTTTAATCTCCTCTCCCTGTCAGCGCTGGAGTGCCCCAAGGCAGTTCTGGGCCCAGCCCAGTCCCGGCCCCGATCGTCATTAAATGATCTCTGACTCTCTGGAAAATCCCCTTTATCGATCTGCTGATGTCTCCACTCTCTACCATGACATCCCTCATCCTTCAGACAGGCAGACTGCAGCCTCTTCCCACTTCAGACCTTGACAAAATCACAAGCTGGTCAAACACTTGGAATATATCTTTCAATCCTGACCAATCTCACACTCTCACTATCTCTTTCCGAAAGGACCATCTGGCAAACCCTTCTATCTACTTTCTTAACAAGCCTCTTGAGGAAGTTAAGTCACTCAAACTCCTTCGTTCTCACTAACAGCCACAACCTTTCTTGGGCACACCACATTTCAAATTTGGCATCGAAAGGCAGTTGTCGACTCGGCATCCTCCGAGCTCCTGTTCTAGCTCTTCCACGAGCCTTGGCTCGGTATCCCAAAAAAACACGAAATTTAAACCCAGTGCCATTTTCTTTTTGGACACCAAAGAGAGGAATGTTGTGAAAAGACTTGTCAACATTTTGCTTCAGCGTCTTGGGTTTCTAGCTTGAGTTTTAGGCTTCTTTTTTTTTAAAATACAAGATCGAGGCTCATGTAAGAGCTAACATCATTCACAGAAAAACGGACACATAAAACATACAATAAAGGGAGCGGGAGACAAGATGGGGAGAGAGAGGGAAGCACACAAGTACAACATTTGAGAGCAGGGGCATCGGGAGATCTGTGGGAGGTAGAGGGCTTGGGGGGAGGAGGCATGGGAAGGTGGGGGAGGGGGGGGGGGAGGGGAGGGGAGGGACAACTCCCAGAATATAGGGTTCCAAGTCCATCGAGTCGGAGTTCTATAGCACTGTTCTGTATATTGTTACCTCCGCCACCAGAGGTGGACAGATATTATGTTTTCATCCCCGTCTGTCTGTAACCAGGATATCTTAGAACGTTGTGGACGTATTCGGACGAAATTCGGTGGAGAGGTTGGGTATGTGACACGGAAGAATTGATTCGAATTTGGTGAAGATCCAGATCCGGATCTGGATATGACAAAATTGTAATTTTTTTTAAAGTGATTCTTCACCATTGAGAATTCTTGTATTACGAGGAAGCTGTAAGTTAAAAAACGACGTACAGAACGATGCTTCAAAAGGTTGTGGACAGATTGTGGCAAAACAAGGTGGATGAGCTTGGTGGGTGACAAGAGCAAACCTGTTTGATTTCGGTTTAGGTCCGGATACAGATGTGGCCCATCAGTGGGATACAAAACGTAAACTGGATATCTCAAAATGGCGAAGGTATAAGCTGTCTACCGAGTGCTGTTCTAGTTTTCTTTCTATTTCTCGTCTGCTTTGTCTTTGTACATGAATCGCTTTTTAAAGGGTTTTAAACCATAGCTTTAGTAACGCTAATTCATTGCAATCGTTCAATAGCAGCATTTGCTGTCGGAAATAAATCTATTGATAAATGCTCGAGCTAATTGCGCACGAGCACATCAATTCTTTCCCAACAATCCCTTTTTGTGTCGGTATTCTCAACAATGTGAATTTTTCGTTAACTAACAATTATTGATCCGACATATATGTTATTGTTCTGTTTTCCATGGGTTTTACTCCGTATGCGACTTTCTCATTGCTCTTTCAGCAAACTCATCCAATGAAGCTTTCCGAAAAACTTTGCACCTCCATAACTCCAAAAATTGTGAAATGTGACTCATTGTAAAGAACTCCATATGGGGAATAGGTGTTGTTAACGATGACGTCATTGGTGCCGTAATTATGACGTCATAATTCAACAGGGACAATGCTTAGTCTGATCAGTTTGTAATGTATTGAGCGTGATCTACGCAACAATTATATTAGAGAATATAAATTTATGATGTCATCGCTTACATGGTCTGGCAGCCATATTGGATCAAAGAAAAAATAAACGTTCAAAAACAGAAGAGTTGGCTCGCACAAAGTTGACTGCGCAGGGTAAGTATTCTATGAATACCATCTAGTTACTCGTGTGGAGCTGTACATGCTCCTCCTTATGCTGATGACATGATTGTTTGTGTATCGTACCTACCCATTAACATTATGGTCACGTAATCAAACACTGGCTCAGCCAAAGAATGCTTTTGAACACATGTTCCTTTGTGTTTAGAATTCCCTTAATGCTGTTTCTTTTTGTTCGGTGCATAATGACCGTTTCGTTGAATGCATACCTGTTATTAGTAGCTGGGTTTTGTACCAGCATTGGCAATTCGCTTGAGCAAATAGAGATCATGTTTGTTGCTGCAATGCTTGTATATTTATCATGAGTGCCCTGTAATTTGAAGCAGTTCTGCCCTAGTCCTTTGGGAAATGTCTTCCACGATTATGTTGTGAAGTGTGGAGGTAACGAATATGTCTCGTGTTTATTAAGGTTGGGCTAAAAGCAAGATGTGTGTGAAGACATGATGATGGCCATTTTCTAGGAGGTTGATGTTACTTACACTTTACGAGTGCATGACCTGTCAGCTAGTAGCGTAATATGAGGTTTATCATGGAAAATAAATATTAACATAAAAAAGAAGAAAATAGATGTATTTATATATAATGTAATGGGATGTGGGTCACAGTTGAGGGAGAATAAAAAATGGGATGAACAGACAAGTAGGAATGGAGACGATAGACAAGATCGAATGTAGGAATGGGGTTATTACCGGTGGATGGAGGTTATGTTTTCACCTCGGTTTGTTTGCCTGTGAGCAGGATATCTCAAAAAGTTAAGGGCGAATTCGGACAAAACGAGGTGGGCAGATTGGGTGTGTAACAAGGATCAATTGATTCGATTTTGGTGAAGATCTGGATCCGGATCCAGCCTATCAATGGGATGCAAATGTAAACTCGTTAGCCAGGCGGAGGTATGCGCTGCGCTCTATGGAATGTGCCGCAGATATCTTGATGGCCAATAAACTGAACCTGCGAAGAAGCTGGACCTGCCAAGAAGCTGGACCTGCCAAGAAGCTGGACCTGCCAAGAAGCTGGACCTGCCAATAAACTGAACCTGCGAAGAAGCTGGACCTGCCAAGAAGCTGGACCTGCCAAAAAGCTGGACCTGCCAAGAAGCTGGACCTGCCAATAAGCTGGACCTGCCAAGAAGCTGGACCTGCCAATAAGCTGGACCTGCCAAGAAGCTGGACCTGCCAATAAGCTGGACCTGCCAAGAAGCTGGACCTGCCAATAAGCTGGACCTGCCAAGAAGCTGGACCTGCCAATAAGCTGGACCTGCCAAGAAGCTGGACCTGCCAATAAGCTGGACCTGCCAAGAAGCTGCACCTGCCAAGAAGCTGCACCTGCCAAGAATCTGGACCTGCCAATAAGCTGGACCTGCCAAGAAGCTGGACCTGCCAAGAAGCTGGACCTGCCAAGAATCTGGACCTGCCATGAAGCTGGACCTGCCAAGAAGCTGGACCTGCCAATAAGCTGGACCTGCCAATAAGCTGGACCTGCCATGAAGCTGGACCTGCCAAGAAGCTGGACCTGCCAATAAGCTGGACCTGCCAATAAGCTGGACCTGCCAAGAAGCTGGACCTGCCAAGAAGCTGCACTTGCCAAGAAGCTGGACCTGCCAAGAAGCTGGACCTGCCAATAGGCTGGACCTGCCAATAAGCTGGACCTGCCAATAAGCTGGACCTGCCAACAATCTGGACCTGCCAATAAGCTGGACCTGCCAAGAAGCTGCACCTGCCAAGAAACTGCACCTGCCAAGAATCTGGACCTGCCAAGAATCTGTACCTGCCAATAAGCTGGACCTGCCAAGAAGCTGGACCTGCCAAGAATCTGGACCTGCCAAGAAGCTGGACCTGCCAAGAAGCTGGATCTGCCAAGAAGCTGCACCTGCCAATAAACTGCACCTGCCAAGAAGCTGGACCTGCGAATAAGCTGGACCTGTCAAGATGCTGGACCTGTCAAGATGCTGGACCTGCCACGAAGCTGGACCTGCCAATAAGCTTGACCTGCCAAGAAGCTGGACCTGCCAAAAAGCTGGACCTGCCAAGATGATGGACCTGCCAATAAGCTGAACCTGCCAATAAGCTGAACCTGCCAAGAAGCTGGACCTGCCAAGAAGCTGGACCTGCCAAGAATCAGTACCTGCCAATAAACTGGACCTGCCAAGAAGCTGGACCTGCCAAGAAGCTCAACCTGCCAATAAGCTGAACCTGCCAAGAAGCTGGACCTGCCAAGAATCAGTACCTGCCAAGAAGCTGGACCTGCCAAGAAGCTGGACCTGCCAAGAAGCTGGACCTGCCAAGAAGCTGGACCTGCCAATAAGCTGGACCTGCCAATACGCTGAACCTGCCAAAAAGCTGTCAAGATATCTGGAGTGAAAAAGCAATACCTGTTCCTCATTCTTGTATTACACGACTATTCAATTGTGCCTATGTCCCAGGATTCCACTTTTCCAGGAGACGGTGAGGAGCAGGAGATCTGTATCCCATGGTCGAAAGCCATACACCAAGGTGCATGAGATCTACATGCTGGGAAGCATAGATACCTGGCTCAGCAAAGCGCTCTCAGATGATATTCACATTATTACTTTGAAGACTTATTTCAATGGAGTTTCAGCCAAAAATAGTTCATGATTGATGGTAAAACAAAGCAGTTTACGAAAAGGTACATTCGACGATGGTTGATTGCAGGAAAATGTAAGAGAATTTTTCAGGTGGTCCACCAAAAATACAGAGTTGATGTGGGACTCTTTTGATGCTTGATGGTCATGTTATAGATCCTTGTCCAAGTTGAGATTTTTTTTTTGACTTATTATTGGTACAAAGGTAATCGTACACAAGCTTCTGCAAAGCTAGTTTTCCATGAATGTGGAAATGTTATTGATGTGGACCAAGAATCAGCAATGTCCATCATGAGGGGCCTGGTCCAATATCATCGAGGGCATATTGATAGCCTATTGGGCTTCACAATATCTCTGCTGTTGCCTTTCTCGTGATTTGGATAATTTGCCTCAAACCCACCAAGTCTTAGCTTTTTCTTCTCCCTCACGTTTTTCTTCTCTCACGTCTGTAGAGTTACTTCTGAGGATACTTCATTGACAAGTACTAGTAAAGTACTTTAAATGGATGAGTTGCATGTGTGTGTGTGTGTGTGTGTGTGTGTGTGTGTGTGTGTGTGTGTGTGTGTGTGTGTGTGTGTGTGTGTGTGTGTGTGTGTGTGTGTGTGCGCGCGCGCGCATGTAAGGCATACTTTTTGTCTTTTTGTGTCTATCAATTACGAATATCTATTAATTAATTTTATGTACTATTGAAATGTACCTTTTAACTCCCTTCTATCTTTGAAGACCATTTAAGACCACTAAGATCCTTAAGTCCCCAAAGGCCCCTAAAGTCCCTGAGGACCCATGAGACCCCAAAGACTCAAAAGTCCCTGAGGACTCAAAAGACCCAAAATTCCCTGGGGACCCAAAAGACCCAAAAGTCCTCGAAGACCCAAAAGTCCTCGAGGACCCAAAAGTCCCCACCGACCCAAAAGTCCCCACCAACCCAAAAGTCCCTGACAACTCAAAAGATCCAGAGGACCCAAACGACTCAAAAGACTTAAAAGTCCATGTGTTTTATACTTCTCTCACCCCTCCCCTCCCTTTCCCACGCCTCCTCCCCCCAAGCCCCCTCTCCCTCCCACAGATCTCACTATGTCCCTGCTCTCAAATGTTGTGCCTGTGTGCTTCCCTCTCTCTCCCCATCTTGTCTACCTCTCCCCTTATTATATGTTTTATGTGTTCGTTTTTTTTTGTGTGTAAATAATGTTAGCTCTTTCACGAGCCTCGATCTTGTATACAAAAAAAAAGAAGTTCGAGAGCACCCAAAAGATTCCAAGGACCCAAAAGACCCTCACCCCCTGCTTAGTCGAGCAGGGAGGTATGCCACAGGGAGGTGAAGGCCAATGAAAATTTGGTCCAAAAGACCAACGGGCCTCCTAGTTATTTAAAAACAGAGTGCAGAGGGTTGCTAATTGTATGCCAGGCAGATATAAAGAAATCTCTGAAAAGTAATGTTGAGAGTCATAGTCTCCATTCCAAGTTATTTATGATCGGTAATACAGGAACAGTGGAGGCTAAAGAGATGGCTCCAATGGGTTTTATTACATTGTTGTATTGTTTTTTTTGTTGTTGTTTTGTAACCTGCATGTGCCCTTGTAGCTTTTGATACACCATGAAATAATTATTTTCGGACTTTAGGTTTCTCCCATTTATTGCCTCTCCACCTAAGGTGGGCGGAAGTTAAGTTTTCACCCATGTCTGTCCGTTTGTTTGTCTGTGAACAGGATATCTCGAAAAGTTGTGCATGGATTCGGACGAAATTTGGTGGAGAGGTTGCGTATGTGTCATGCACAGATTTATCCCATCTCGTCTTCAGTTGTCATACCCTTCCTCCCGTCCATGGTACACGGAATCTTGTGGTGAGGCTGTTGCCCAGAAACAACTTGCTTTCGTCTCCTGGAAAGCTAATCCAACGGAAGGAAATCTCATTTCCTTTCACAAAGCCCGAAACAAGTGTGTGTCCACCCTCAGGAGAGCCAGGAAACAATATCTCTCCGTTCTCAAGACCGAACTCTCTTATCTGTCTCCCTCTTCCAAATCCTGGTGGCGTCTGGTCAAATCTGTTTCTGGTGTTTGTTCCCCCTCCATCCCCTCCCTCACCTCAAACGGCTACACGGCTGACTCCGCCCGTGAAAAAGCTGAATGCCTCAACTCTGTGTTTGCCTCTAAATCTTGTGTCCCAAACCCATCCCTCTCTGTACCCACCGTACCCAGTCGTACCCAGCTGCTCCTGGACTCTGTGTCCTTTCCTCCTGACAAGGTGGAAAAGTTTCTGTCAACCCTCGACTCTGATTCTGCAACTGGACCTGACGGCATCAGCCCACGGGTCCTAAAATCCTGTTCTTCCGCTCTTTCACTCCCTCTATCTGTTCTCTTCACCCTCTCTTTTGCTCAAGGTCATCTGCCATCTGCTTGGAAATCAGCCAACATCACTGCTTTGCACAAAAAAAGGTGCAAAAACAGATCCCAGCAACTACAGACCAATCAGCCTTCTCCCAATTATCAGCAAAGTCATGGAATCCATCATTGCTTCAGATATGAAATCTTTCCTCTTCTCCAATGGCTTGATCTCTGATCATCAATTTGGTTTCAGACCTGGTCACTCTACTCTGGACATGCTGCTTCTGCTTTCTCAACAATGGATGGAGGTCCTCAATGCCAAACAGGAAATTAGAGCTGTCTCCCTTGACATATCACGTGCCTTTGATACGGTCTGGCACCCCGCTATGCTCACCAAACTCTCCTCCTTTGGTATACATGAAAATCTACACGCATGGCTGGCGGACTTCCTCTCTAGTCATAGTCAACGTGTGGCCCTGAATGGGTTTCTCTCATCTCCTTTTCCCGTTCAGGCTGGAGTTCCCCAAGGCAGTGTTCTGTGCCCTGTGCTTTTTCTGGTCTTCATCAATGATCTCTCTGACTCTCTTGAAAATCCTCTATATCTCTTTGCTGATGACTATACTCTCTGTCGCTCCATTCCTCATCCCTCAGATCGGCAGTCTGCAGCCTCCTCACTCTCTGCAGACCTGGACAAAATCACAGTCTGGGCAAACAAGTGGAACATGTCTTTCAATCCTGACAAATCTCACACTATTACGATGTCTTTCTGAAATGACCGACTGGACAACCCTCCCATCCACTTTCTGAATAATCCTCTCCAAGAAGTTCTGTCACTCAAGCTTTTGGGTCTCACTATCTGCCATGATCTTTCCTGGGAAAACCACATTTCAAATCTGGCCTCCAAAGCCAGTCGCCGACTGGGCATCCTCCATCGTGCGAAGTCCTTCCTTGGCACACCTGAGCTCCTCACCACATACAAGGCTTTCATCCGCAGCTGAATGGAATACTGCTCTCCCCTCTGGGCTGGTGCTCCTGCCTCACACCTAGCTCATCTTCACGCTGTTGAAACCAAAGCGTTCAGAATCATTGGAATCTCCCGTGATGAAGCTAACTCCAAGGGCCTTTCAGGCAGGTTGGTGGTCTTTCCGTCTTCTACCGACTCCTCTCTGGCCTTGGCCCCCCCCAGCTCTCTCTGGGCTCTGTCCCCCAAATATTCCTACAGGTCGCACAAGATCTGCCCACAACCCTCTTATGGTTAAACTGCCAAAATCAAGGCTCTCTGCTCACCTTCACTCCTTCATTCCTCTTTTCTCCCGCCTCTGGAACAAACTCCCTCACTCTCTTCAATCCCACTCCACCCTCCAGGTCTTTAAAACAGCTGTTCACCACCATCTCTTATCTTCCCCCATCCAAAACCTTGATCTTTTCTACCCCCACTAATTTCACCCCAAATCCACTTTTTTGAAATACCAACCTCTGTCCTGGAAGTCCTTGGTGTCCTTGTGTTTTATACTTCTCCCACCCCCCCCCCCCCATTCCCACGCCTACTCCCCCCAAGCCCTCTCCCTCCCACACATCTCCCTGCTCTCAAATGTTATGTTTGTGTGCTTCCCCTTCTCTCCCCATCTTGTTTTCCTCTCCCTCTTTTTATATATTTTGTTTGTCCGGTTGATTTGTTTGTGAAATAAATGTTAGCTCTTTCACGAGCCTCGATTCAGTATGCAAAAAAAAAAGAAGAAGGTGTCAAGGACTAAATGATTAGATGTTGGTGAATAGACCATGAGCCCAGAAGGTTTATTCAAGTGAAAAGCGCCGAAGCAACTGACCACGTGCGTTGAAAGGGTTCTACTCCCCCCCCCCCCCCCATCACAAAAATGCATTGCTGCCGGGTCAGGGCCGGTGCCTTCCCGCCCAAATCGCCCAAAATAGGGACGCCATTACCGAAAATCCTATTTTCATCAATATCTGGAAAACTATACATGGCAGTATCACAAATCTGGTGTCTACACCCATGTTTTCATGGTCAATCAGTATAAAAATGCATTTCTCCTTAGCCAGGGTTGTGTCTTTCCCGCTCAAAAGCACCCAAAGTGCCCAAAGTAAGGAAACCATTGCTGAAAATCCTATTTCCCTCAATATCTGGACAACTATACACGGGAGTATCACAAATCTGCTGTCTACACCCATGTTTTCATGGTCAATCAATACAAAAATGCATTTCTCCTTGGTCAAGCCCAAAAGCGCCCAAAGTAAGGATACCATTGTTTTAAAAAAATGGAAGAAGCCTCAATATGGGCAAATCCTTGGAAGAAAAACATTGTATGTTTCACATGGTGGTGTGTGCATGGCGATGAAGAATGACGGAGATGATCTTCTGCAAATAGAGGAACCGAATCACCTCCAATCTCGACATGAAGAGGCTGATACTCTCATTGCCTTTCATGCGAACAGCATTTCCACTGGTAACATTCTGGTGAGGTCCACCGATACGGACGTCTTCATCATTCTGCTTGGGCTCTCTGGAAGGTCGGAAGGGATCAGCATCATCATGGACTATGGATCTGGCAACAACCGAAGGTACATCGGTGTCTCTAAAGTAGCTGCCATTCTTGAGAAGAAACAGCCTGGTATAACTGAAGCAATCATCGGCCTTCATGCCCTGACTGGTTGTGATTTCACATCATGTTTCTTCAGAAAGGGCAAAGTTAAGCCCCTCCAGCGGATGGAATCAGATCCAGCTCATATGATGGCATTGCGATCTCTGACTTCTGAGGAAGTAGACATTCCAGGTGTTACCGCCTTTGTCTGCTCGCTGTATGGGTTCAAAACCTCTGACATTAATGAAGCCAGATACAAGGCATTCATGCGCATGAGTGGTGGTAATGAGAAGGAGCCCCTTGCCAGAATCAAGAAGATAAACTGTGCTTCTCTTCCCCCGTGCAGCAAGACACTTGGTAATCATATCAAAAGAGCCCGATATGTGGCAAGAATCTGGAAGAGGGCTGACCAGACTGATCCAACAGGTGGGGCAAGTCCCACAGACAATGGATGGAAGTTAACTCAAAACTGCTTTGAACCAGATTGGTACCCAGGAAGTGCAGTACCAGAATCCCTCACAGGCCTACCTACGGATGACGGCGACAGAGTTGGAGCAGCTTCCATAGATGAGGAGGAATCAGACGTCGATAGTACTTGGAGTGAGGACAGCAATACTAGTGATGAGAGTGACGGAGTAGACACGTAAAAATGCAGAGATGTCAGAACAACTAGTGCCATTGAACAGTATTATTTTCCTTCTGAAGGACAATGACTCTGCAAGTTGTGAGTTAAGGACACAAGTTGGATGGAAATACCATAATATACCATTGTTGAGGTAATGCATGGTGAACTAGATATTTTAAACACTGTAAATGTTGTCAATGTAATGACTGACCATGAAAACATGGGTGTAGACACATCATTTGTGACTTTAAACACTTTTCTTGCACAACGTTTCTAAAAATGTTTAAAACTTAAACACAAATGTCAAATTCATAAACACCGTCTGTTTAATAAACACAAGCCATCAACTTCCTAAACATGTTTAGCATAAATTTAAACTTGTTTAGAAACGTGGTGCAAGATAGTGTTTCGAAAAGTGTTTAAAGTCTAAACTGTTTTTGCATATGGGATTATCATGTATAGTTTTCCAGATAATTAGGAAAGTATGATCTTTTAACAATGGTATCCTTACTTTGGGCGCTTTTGGGCTTGACTAAGGAGAAATGCATTTTTGTAATGTTTGACCATGAAAACATGGGTGTAGACAGCAGATTTGTGATACTCCCATGTATAGTTGTCCAGATATTGAGGGAAATAGGATTTTCAGCAATGGTTTCCTTACTTTGGGCACTTTGGGTGCTTTTGGGTGGGAAAGACACAACCCTGGCTAAGGAGAAATGCATTTTTATAATGATGGACCATGAAAACATGGGTGTAGACACCAGATTTGTGATACTGCCATGTATAGTTTTCCAGATATTGATGAAAATAGGATTTTAGGTAATGGCGTCCCTATTTTGGGCGATTTGGGCGGGAAGGCACCGGCCCTGACCCGGCAGCAATGCATTTTTGTGATGGGGGGGTAGAACCCTTTCAACCCACGTGGTCAGTTGCTTCGGCGCTTTTCACTTGAATAAACCTTCTGGGCTCCTGGTCTAGAAGATCCGGCTCCGGATACTGGAATGGTTTAAGTTATTCTTTACCATTGTGATATAGGCCTGAAAACGATATATACTCAAAGGCAAAAGTTATTGTGACACACAAACAACAAACAGAATCAGTGTTAAACTTTTACTGCCGCGAATGAAATGTTATTACATGGAAAGACAAATGTTTCAAGGTATGGTAACGATCAACAGTCCATAAGAACAGTGCACCTGGCATATGCAAATGAGCCACAACACAAGAGGGGGTTCACAAGCAAGTTCACACAGTCAGTAGCGAGTGTGTCCACCTTGTGCATTGATGCAGGCCTGGCACCTTCGCCTCATTGAGGCCACTAAACGTCGATGAAAGTCCTTGGGAAGATCATTCCATATCCGAGGAAGGATTTGGTGGAGTTCCTGCAGCGTTTTTGGAGGATTCGGATGACGTCGTAAACGTCGCTCCATTTCATCCCAGACGTGTTCAATGGGTGACAAATCAGGGGATCTTGCAGGCCAGGGTAACACATTAACATTGTTCTGATTAAGATACTGCTGTACAACTCGAGCAATGTGTGGTCTGGCATTATCGTATTGAAACGTCACTCTAGGGCCGTTCTGTTGCAAAAACGGTAAAGCGGCCATTTGCAAAATCTCGTCTCGGTACCTCACAGCATTCAAGTTCCCCTCAATCACAATCATTGGCGTTCTTGCTGCAGCTGTTATCCCACCCCAGATCATAATGCCCCCACCTCCAAAATGATCCCCTTCCAGAACACATGGCCTGATGTAACGTTCACCTGTGCACCTGTAGACACGTGTCCTACCGTCAGCTCGGTGAAGCTGTGCCAAATGGTGTTTCTATGGATGTTGAATCGACGAGCAACATCACGCTGCGAGGTACCAGACTGAAGCATACCTATAGCTCTCCATCTGTCATTTTCCCCGAGGCGTGGTATGTCGAACTTGTTCCAGAACGATGAATAGAGGTGTTTTTCTGACTTCTGCACTTCTTAAGACTGCATTGAGTGGAAATGATAAGCGTCTGGTTGTCTGGCCTTTTAAAGTGAACATTGCTGGCCATTTTTCTCGAATATGTCATGCTTCTTGCAAATTTCGTGCAATTCGAACAACAACTGCTTGGTTGCGTTTCTTCGACCATTTTAACACACTCTTTCTCTGGTTCAAATCCAAAAATTCATTCACAAGATTACCAATGAAAAAATTCCATGTCACAATAACTTTTGCCTCTGAGTATATATATAGCATTAAAGCGCGGTGTTACGCGCGCTGCTTGTGAGCAAGGAGGAAGCGGACAACGCGGTAACCTGTAAGAGTCTTTATTCAAGAGCTCACTGTAACACTGAGCTGCTCAAGGCTGCACGCCCAGTGTATATCGTGAGGCCACGCCTCTCTCCCGGGTGTGGCCCACCCCCACTTGGTGTGCGGGGTGATGTCACCACGTCAGTGCTTTCGTGTCCGCCACACGCGCCCCCCCCCCCAGAATCCCCGCGCACCTGAAGGGTCAGTTTGCGGGGCAAACGGATGACCCGGCCGAAGCGCCCCCTGGCGACCGGCGGCGTCTGGGATGCAGGGATGCCATCTGGGATGCCTCCGGCTGCCCCTGGGATGGGTGCAGGACCGGGGGGCGGTGTGGCGGCGGGGCTGGTCGGTGCCGGGGGTCCGCCCGCAGGGGGGCGGCCCTGACGCGGGGTCAGGCCACTGGCGGTGGATGGTCCACGTCGAGGTGGGCCGGCTTGAGGCGGTCCACAGAAACGCGGTCAGGAGTACCGCCGATGCCCAGGGTGAAGTGCTTCACCCCGGTCTCCAGCACGCGGAAAGGCCCGTCGTACGGGGGCCGCAGTGGTGTCCGGTGGGCATCGTGGTGGACGAAGACGTACTCCGCCGTGCGAAGGTCCGGGGCGACGTGCGTCGGTGGGTGCCCGTGGCGTGCCGTTGGCACCGGGGCGAACCTCTGGGCGGTCTCCTGCAGAGCGGAGCGCTGCTGTGCCGCGGACCGTGTAGTCGGGGAGGAACTCGCCCGGCACCCGCAGCGGTTGCCCGAAGACCAACTCTGCCGCGGATGCACGCAGGTCCTCCTTGGGCACCGTCCGGAGGCCCAGCAGGACCCAGGGGAGCCTGTCGACCCAGCCGCCGTCGCGGAGGGTGGCCCGGAGCGCGGCCTTCAATGAGCGGTGAAATCGCTCACACAGGCCGTTAGCCTGGGGGTGGTAGGCCGTGGTTCGGTGCAGCCAGACCCCGAGCCCCTGCGCGACCGCCCCCCAGAGCTCCGAGGTGAACTGGGGGCCGCGGTCGGACGAGATGTCTGAGGGGGCGCCGAACCGGGCGACCCAGGTGGCGATGAAAGCCTGCGCGACGTCCGCCGCCGTCGTCGACGCCAAGGGCACGGCCTCCGGCCACCGGGTGGTGCGGTCCACCATGGTGAGGACGTGGGTGAAATGCCGCGAGGGGGGCAGAGGTCCCACCAGGTCCACGTGGACGTGGTCAAACCGGCGTTCCGGCACCGTAAACGGGGCCAACGGGGCCTGGGTGTGCCGGTGCACCTTGGCGCGCTGGCACACGAGGCACGTCCTGGCACAGCCGCGGACGGCCTTCCGGAGGCCATGCCAGACGAATTTGTCAGCGATCAACCTTTGGGAGGCCCTCGCGCCCGGGTGGGACAGGCCGTGGATGGCGTCAAACACCTGGCGCTGCCAGCCCGTGGGCACGATGGGGCGAGGCCGCCCGAGGAAGACGTCGCACAAGAGGGCCGCGCCCGTGCCGTCGAATGGCACCTCGGTGACGCGGAGGCCCGTGACGGCGGTCCGCAAGGCCTGGACGTCGGGCTCAGCGGCCTGGTCCGCTGCCATCCGGGCATAGTCGATGCCGAGGTGGACTGCGTGGGCGACGGCCCGGGAAAGGCAATCCGCCACCGGGTTGTCCTTCCCCGCGACGTGCCGGATGTCCGTCGTGTACTCGGACATGGCCGAGAGGTGATGCTGCTGCCGGGCCGACCACGGCTCGGTGACCTTGCCCATCGCGAAGATCAGCGGCTTGTGGTCGACGAAGGCCGTGAACGCACGGCCGTCGAGCAGATTGCGGAAGTGCCTGACCGCCAAGTGAAGCCCGAGCAACTCGCGGTCGAAGGTACTGTAACGGCGTTCGGGCGGGCGAAGCTGCCGGCTAAAGAACGCCAGCGGTTGCCAAGCTCCACGCACCCATTGCTCGTGCACCGCGCCCACCGCGTAGTCCGAGGCGTCGGTGGTGAGGGCGATCGGTGCATCGGGCGCCGGGTGCGCGAGCATGGTGGCGTTAGCCAAGGCGAGCTTCACGCCCGTGAACGCCGCGTCCATCTGCTCGGTCCAGGTAACGTCGCCTTTGCCCGGCTTACCTCGGAGAGCTTCGTGCAGGGGGCGCAGGAGCTGGGCGATACGGGGCAGGAACCGATGGTAAAAGTTCACCATGCCCAGGAACTCCTGCAGCCCCCTGATCGTGCGGGGGCGCGGAAACCCCTTCACCGCCTCCACCTTGGCCGACAGGGGGACGGCTCCGTGCCTGGTGACGCGGTGCCCCAGAAAATCGATTACGGCGACGCCGAACCGGCACTTTGCGGGGTTCACAATCAGGCCATGCTGGCCCAGGCGTTCGAAGGGCGTGCGGAGGTGGTGTAGGTGCTCTTTGCGGGACGCGCTGGCGATGAGGATATCGTCCAGGTAGACGTATACAAAATCCAAGTCGCACAGGACGCTGTCCATCAGCCGCTGGAACGCCTGAGCCGCATTCTTCAGACCGAAGGGCATCCGCAGGAATTCGAAGAGTCCAAACGGCGTGATGACCGCCGTCTTCGGGACGTCCTCCGGCCTGACGGGGACCTGATGGTAGCCGCATATGAGGTCCACCTTCGAGAAGAAGGACATGCCCGCCAAACGGGCGGAAAAGTCCTGAATGTGGGGGACGGGGTAGCGGTCGGGGGTGGTGGCGTCATTGAGACGGCGATAAGCCCCGCACGGTCGCCATCCCCCGCCGGGCTTCGGCACGATGTGCAGCGGCGACGCCAAAGCACTCTCGAGCGCCGAACGATGCCGAGTCGCTCCAGGGTAGCGAACGCCGCTTTTGCTACGGCCAGCTTCGTCGGCTCGAGGCGGCGTGCCCGGGCGTAGACCGGTGGCCCGATGGTGGGGATGTGATGGGCCACCCCATGCTTGACGGCCACCGCCGAGAAGGTGGGCCGCGTGAGGGCCGGGAAGCCGGCGAGGAGGCGGGTGAATTCGTCCGCTGCCGGAAGCGTACAGATCAACGTGGCCGGAACCGAACCGTTCGGCAAGCCGCTTGGCAAGCCGCTCGGTGAGCCGCTCGGTGAGCTGCTCGACGAGGTGGGCAGCGCACAAGCGAGCGAGCTGAACGTCTCGGCCTGGACAAGACGTCTGTGCTTTACGTCAACCAGGAGCCCATTGGCGCACAGGAAGTCCGCGCCAAGCAATGCCATGGGCACGTCGGCGGTGACAAATGACCATCGGAAAACCTGCCCTCCGAACTGCAGAGAGAGGCAGCGTTTTCCGTACGTACGGATGGGCGTCCCGTTCGCGGCAAGCAGCGCGGGGCCCCCACCCGCGGCGTGCCTGTCCGACGTACTGGCAGGAACGACACTCACCTGCGCTCCCGTGTCGCACAGGTAACGGCGCCCGGATAAGCTGTCCGTTATGAACAGCAGGCTGCTCAAACGGCCGGCCCGGGCGTTTCCCAACCTGTTGAAGGAGCATGGCGGATGACACTGTCGAGCCTCGTGGCCGAACTTGGCGTGGAACCAGCACCAGGTGGTGGAGCTGGAGGAGTGCGGCTGGTTCCGCCAGGCCGGTGGAGCCAGCGGTTTTCGCCGCGGCGGTGGGCGGGGCGTTGCGGCGGCCACGAGGTGTGTATCAGCATGCTGTGTATGCTGTGGAAGCTGATGCTGTGGATCAGCATCGGCCTCGGGATCCACGAGGTGGGCCGCACCGACTCTCGCCCGCGTGTCCGAAGCCGCGAAGTACCTGTCCGCCTCAGCGGCCAATGCTCGGGGTTCCGTTAGCACGGTCCCGGCCAACGCGAGGCGTACCTGTGCTGGAAGTTGGCAACGGAAAAGCACCCGGAATAGAGAACCAGGGGCTTCGTCGCCCAACAGTGACAGCATATGGTCCATTCGGACCGACGGGCGTGTGTCGCCGAGCTCGGGGAGATCCAGGAGGCGGTCGACCCATGCGTCCTCCGTGAGGCCGAACGTGGCTAGGAGCAGCCGCTTGAGTGCCTCGTACTTGTGGCCGTCCGGTGGGTGGCGAAGGACGGACACAACTCGATCGGCCGTGCCGGGCCCGAGGGAGGCGACGACGTGGGAGTAGCGCGTGTTGTCGCCGGTGAGGCGCCGAAGCTGAAACTGGGCTTCGGCTTGGACGAACCAAACTTCGACCTGGGCCTCCCAAAATTCGGGAAGTTTAACCGACATCGCGTTGTTGGCCATGGCAATGGCGTCGTGTTTGGAAGGATCGCTACGGCAGATCCAACATCGAGGGTCACCAGTAAAGCGCGGTGTTACGCGCGCTGCTTGTGAGCAAGGAGGAAGCGGACAACGCGGTAACTTGTAAGTGTCTTTATTCAAGAGCTCACTGTAACACTGAGCTGCTCAAGGCTGCGCGCCCAGTGTATATCGTGAGGCCACGCCTCTCTCCCGGGCGTGGCCCACCCCCACTTGGTGTGCGGGGTGATGTCACCACGTCAGTGCTTTCGTGTCCGCCACAGCATGATATTTCAAAAAGTTTTTGACGGATTTGGACGAAATTTGGTGGACGAGTCGGTTAGGTGACGAGAACAAGCCGATTAGATTTTAGTTCAGATCCGAATGCAGATCCGGTCTATCAGTGGCATACAAAACATAAACTGTTCAGTCTGGCGGAGGGATGCGCTCTACCGAATGCCATTGTACAGTAGTTACTCCCGCCAGGGAGTAATGCATTCGCTCGTGTCCGTGTGTGTGTATGTGTGTGTGTGTGTGTGTTCGTGTGTTTGTGTGTGTTCGTGTGTTTGTGAACAATATATCTGGAAAAGTTCTGAACGGATTTGGATGAAAGTTGGTGGGATGATTGCCCTTGGGATAACGAAGAATTCATTAGTTTTTGGTGAAGCTCAGGATATTATTCCGGATCCAGGAATTTTTTGAAGTATTTTTTACCATTGGAAGATAGGGCTCTTTTTTTTTTTAACATTATCTTCTATATATTCTATATTTAACATTGTGATATGAAAATAGTTTTCATATTTGTTGTAAATGTAGTTTAAACTCGTGGTTATGCGTTAGAGCGGTGTATTTTGTTAGCAGCGTCGTCTTCAAGGTTCTTTTTTTTTTCTTCTAATAAAGACATCTTCTGTCATTTTAAAACCACCAAAGTGTGTATTACGTTTCCCCGTTTCATAAAATGTATCCTTTGATACGTATAATGCTTTAAAACTGTTTTTTTTTTTTAACCTCAGAAGAGATATTGTGGCGGACACGAAAGCTCACTGGCGTGAGGGCATCATTCCACGCACCAAGTGGGCGGCGGCCACGCCCGAGGGGTAGGCGTGGCCGCGAGATATACACCGGGTGTGCAGCCCGGAGCGCGCCAGTGCTACAGTTGAGCTCGTTTAATAAAGACTCTTAAACTCACCGCGTTGTCCGCTTCCTTCTTGTTGTACAAGCAAGCGCGCATAGCACCGCGCTTCATTGGTGACTCTGACGTTCTGGTCAGCCGTCGCTGACCACCCGAATACGCCATCGCAATGGCAAACAACGCGGTCCAAATGAAACTCCCCGAGTTCTGGGAGACGCAAGCCGAAGTCTGGTTCCTGCAGGCAGAAGCCCAGTTCCGACTTTGAGGCATCACGGTGGACGAGACCATGTACTGCCACGTGGTCGCTTCCCTCGGGCCCGGCACGGCCGCCCGCGTCCTGTCGGTCCTGAGGAACCCACCGGCCGACGGCAGGTACGAGGCGATCAAGCGTCTCCTCCTCGCCACGTTCGGCCTCACGGTGGACGCACGGGCTGACCGCCTCCTGGACCTCCCCGAGCTCGGTGACACGCGACCGTCGGTCCGCATGGACCATATGCTGTCATTGATGGGCGACAAAACCCCGAAAGCTCTTTTCCGGGCGTTATTTCGACGCCAGCTGCCGGCACGAGTCCGCCTCGCGTTGGCCGGTTCTGTGACGACGGAACCCCGAGCGCTCGCTGCCGAGGCCGACAGGTTCTTCAAGGCTTTGGACGCGCAGGCGAGTTTTGGCGCGGCCGCCGCACATCCCGAGGCTGACCCTGATATGGATGCACCACACCTCGGGCATCCCGAGGCTGACGCACGCCGCGTGGCCGCCGCCACGCCACGCCCACCACCACCGCGAAAACCGCGGCCTCCGCCTTCGCCGCAAACCTGGTGCCATTTCCACGCCATGTTTGGCCACAAGGCGAGGACTTGTTGCCCGCCGTGCTCCTTCGGCAAGTCGGGAAACTACAAAGCCGGCGCTCGTTAGCGGCCCTGAGCGTCGGCCATTCCTGCAGCCTTCTTTTTATAACGGACACCTTGTCCGGGCGCCGTTTCCCATGCGATACGGGGGCACAGGTGAGCGTTATCCCTGCCTCTATGTCCGACAAGCACACTGCGGGCCGGGGCCCCGCGTTGCTTGCCGCGAACGGAACACCCATATGCACATTCGGGAAGCACTGCCTCTCCCTGCGGTTCGGAAGGCAACGCTTCGAGTGGACGTTCGTAACCGCTCGTGTCCCCATGGCACTACTCGGTGCGGACTTCCTCTGTGCACACGGGTTGTTGGTGGATGTAAAGAACAGACGTCTCGTCCAGGCTGAAACGTTCAGCTCGCTTGCTTGCGCGCTGAGTAGCTCGTCGAGCGGCTCGTTGAGCGGCTCACTGAGCGGCTCACCGAGCGGCTCGCCAAGCGGCTTGCTGAGCGGTTCGGTCCCGGCGAGGTTAGTTTGTACGCTTCCGGCAGCAGACGACTTCACCCGCCTCCTCGCCAGCTTCCCGGCCCTTACGCGGCCCACCTTCTCGGCAGGGGCCGTCAAGCACGGGGTGGAACACCACATCCCCACCGCCAGGCCACCGGTCTATGCCCGGGCACGCTGCCTCAAGCCGACGAAGCTCGCGGTAGCTAAAGCGGAGTTCGCTACGCTGGAGCGGCTCGGCATCGTGCGGCGCTCCGAGAGTGCTTGGGCGTCGCCACTCCACATCATGCCCAAGCCCGGCGGGGGATGGCGACCGTGCGGGGACTACCGGCGCCTCAACGACGCCATCACCCCCGACCGCTACCGGTCCCCCACATCCAGGACTTCTCCGCCCGGTTGGCGGGCATGTCCTTCTTTTTGAAGGTGGACCTCATACGCGGCTACCATCAGGTCCCCGTCAGGCCGGAGGACATCCCGAAGACGGCGGTCATCACGCCGTTCAGACTGTTCGAATTTCTTCGGATGCCCTTCGGTTTGAAGAATGCGGCTCAGGCGTTCCAGCGACTCATGGACAGCGTCTTGCGCGACTTGGATTTTGTGTCCGTACACCTGGATGACATCCTCGTCGCCAGCGCATCCCGCGAAGAGCACCTTCACCATCTCCGCACGCTCTTCGAACGTCTGGGCCAGCAAGGCCTCATCGTGAACCCCGCCAAGTGCCGGTTCGGCGTCGCCGACATCGATTTTTTGGGGCACCACGTCACCAGGCACGGGGCCGTCCCCCTACCGGCCAAGGTGGAGGCGGTGAAGGGGTTTCCGCGCCCCCGCACAATCAAGGGGCTCCAGGAGTTCCTCGGCATGGTAAACTTTTACCATCGGTTCCTGCCCCGCATCGCCCAGCTCCTGCGCCCCTTGCACGAGGCCCTCCGAGGGAAGCCGGGCAAAGGTGACGTTACCTGGACCGAGCAGATGGACGCGGCATTCGCAGGCGCAAAGCTCGCCTTGGCTAACGCCACCATGCTCGCGCACCCGGTGCCCGATGCACCGATCGCCCTCACCACCGACGCCTCGGACTACGAGGTGGGCGCGGTGCACGAGCAATGGGTGCGTGGTGCTTGGCAACCGCTGGCGTTCTTCAGCCGGCAGCTTCGCCCGCCCGAACGCCGCTATTGCACCTTCGACCGCAAGTTGCTCGGGCTTCACCTGGCGGTCAGGCACTTCCGCCATCTGCTCGAGGTCCATGCGTTCACGGCCTTCGTCGACCACAAGCCACTGGTCTTCGCGATGGGCAAGGTCGCCGAGCCGTGGTCGGCCCGGCAGCAGCGTCACCTCTTGGCCATGTCCGAGTACACGACGGACATCCGGCACATTGCGGGGAAGGACAACCCGGTGGCGGATTGCCTTTCCCGGGCCGTCGCCCATGCAGTCCACCTTGGCATCGACTATGCCCGGATGGCGGCGGACCAGGCCGCCGACCCCGGCGTCCAGGCCTTGCGGACCGCCGTCACGGGTCTCCGCGTCACTGAGGTGCCGTTCGACGGCGCGGCCTTCTTGTGCGACGTCTCCCTCGGGCGGCCTCGCCCCATCGTGCCCGCGGGCTGGCAGCGCCAGGCTGGACCAGGACGTGCCTCGTGTGCCTGTGCGCGAAGGTGCACCGGCACACCCAGACCCCATTGGCCCCGTTCACGGTGCCAGAACGAAGGTTCGACCACGTACACGTGGACCTGGTGGGACCTCTGCCCCCCTCGCGGGGTTTCACCCATGTCCTGACAATGGTGGACCGCACCACCCGGTGGCCAGAGGCCGTGCCTTTGGCGGCGACGACGGCGGCGGACATCGCACAGGCGTTCATCGCCACCTGGGTCGCCCGGTTCGGCGCCCCCTCGGACATATCGTCCGACCGCGGCCCCCAGTTCACCTCGGAGCTCTGGGGGGTGGTCGCGCGGGGGCTCGGGGTCCAGCTTCACCGAACCATGGCCTACCACCCCCAGGCCAATGGCCTGTGCGAGCGGTTCCACCGCTCATTGAAGGCCGCGCTCCGGGCCACCCTCCGCGACGGCGGCTGGGTCGACAGGCTCCCCCGGGTCCTGCTGGGCCTCCGGACGGAGCCCAAGGACGACCTGCGCACATCCGCGGCGGAGTTGGTCTTCGGACAACCGCTGCGGGTGCCGGGCGAGTTCCTCCCAGACCCCACGGCACCATGGTCCACGGCGCAGGAGCGCTCCGCGCTGCAGGAGACAGCCCGGAGGTTCGCCCCGGTGCCGACGGCGCACCACGGGCACCCGCCTACGCACGTCGCCCCGGAGCTTCGCACTGCGGAGTACGTCTTCGTCCGGCACGACGCCCACCGGACACCACTGCGGCCCCCGTACGACGGGCCTTTCCGCGTGCTGGAGACCGGGGTGAAACACTTCACCTTGGACATCGGCGGTACTCCCGACCGCGTCTCGGTGGATCGCCTCAAACCTGCCCACCTCGACGTGGACCACCCACCGCCGGTGGCTCGGCCCCCGCGTCGGGGCCGCCCCCCTGCGGGCGGACCCCCGGCACCGCCCAGGCCCGCCGGCATGCCGCCCCCCGGTCCTGCACCCATCCCGGGTGCAGCCGGAGGCATCCCAGCTGGCATCCCTGCACCCCGGACACCGCCGGTCACCAGAGGGCGCTTCGGCCGGGTCATCCGTTTGCCCCGCAAACTGGCGTTCCAGGTGCGCGGGAATTTTGGGGGGGTGCGTGTGGCAGACACGAAAGCTCACTGGCGTGAGGGCATCATTCCACGCACCAAGTGGGCGGCGGCCACGCCCGAGGGGTAGGCGTGGCCGCGGGATATACACCGGGCACGCAGCCCGGAGCGCGCCAGTGCTACAGTTGAGCTCGTTTAATAAAGACTCTTAAACTCATCACGTTGTCCGCTTCCTTCTTGTTGTACAAGCAAGCGCGCGTAGCACCGCGCTTCAATAGCAACATTTACCTCAGTGAATGTCAATGGCGGTGTCAGTATTTGATGAACTTGTAAAGACTTAGGTGACTTATAAGTGTGACAGGAATGTGCACGGGATTCTTCCCAGAAGAATGAGTGGTCGCATTAGCTTGTGCGACTTAAAATAAGCGAGTTTTGTTTTGGCGTTTGGGCCAGTTTTACATGTTGTATCCCTAAGGAATGAAACGAACGTTTTTCCAGGCTTACAATTTTATTTGAAGTCACACATGCGTCAAAATACACTCACTTATATAGAATTGAACGCTGAATCCGAAAATGTAAGTAAAATTGCCTTGTTTTTTAAAAAACATTATCTTCTATATATTCTAAATATATATCTGTGCAGTGTCTGTCTTGTCTTGTCTTGTGTTGTCACTGAACTCCTCCCTCAAACTTTTGTGAAATCGTACTATTCAAACTTGACCCACGACGGGAGTTTGCGCTCTACTGAGTGGCGTTCTAATGTAGAATGTTTTCCTTGTCACAATATTAATGCAAGAAATGGTTGGAGAGACTAAAGATAATACTGCATCACACAATATAAGTTACGATATGGTAATGTTAGGATTTCAACCTTTAACTATCCTCAAATCTTGTTTGACAGCATCATTAGCTCTTCTTTTAACAAGAGGATATATAGGAAATATTGATGTGGTTAGAAAATTGCTCATTGTCATTTTATTCTTCCACTTGAGAGAAAATCAAATTACAAGAGTTCCTAGCTTGTGGCAGAGTAACATTACCTGTTGTAAGTAAAAGGTGGATTGTATAGATCCTTTTAAAGTATCGTCTTTGAGGCATCAAATGCGTCGATGTGCAAAGTTTCTGGAACCCCGGGACAGCTTATATCGCCCAGTGTTAATCAAAAGCTGCATAAATGGCATTAAAATGTACCTCGTGATCACTGGGTCTGTATAATTGGGCTCTGCATTGCCAAAGTTAGGCCCTATCGGTCTAAGCAGGTTTGCCAAATTTGGCCATGGTCTTTAATCCAGCTCGGTCTCAGCGGGAAGTGGTAATCTCTCCTTTCAGCGACACAGTGAAGCTCCGCAACAGGCCAAGAGAGAGAGAGAGAGAGAGAGAGGCGTGCAGGAAAATGCAGCCTTGTGCTTTAGGCATCTTGGCTTGTTAGTCCTCACACTGGGGTCATAAACACAGCAGGGGAGCAGGGGAGCCTCGTGGCCAGATAGGCCTCGTGGGTAGGAAAGATTCCTTTCAGGTCCACCTACTTTACTTTATTTCCTTCTTTTTCATGCCTCGCCTTTTTGCTTCAGCAACAGACGGCCGCGATGGATTATCACATATTTTGCATGCTTTGCCTCCAGTTCATTTGTTTTGAGCAGGCCTGCTGGTGATAAACGGGTCTGCTCGCAGCTTGCTAAGCACTCTTTTGTCTCTTTTGAGAAGGAGAGTGTTTTTTATATCCGCAAAGCACGGCACATTGGCAATATGGCATCCAATGGAAACGTTGTCCAGCTGGAAGGAAATAAATATTCAAACTCTAATCTGCTGAAATCCACAACACAGTCTTTGTGTATGTTTGCCTGAACCTCTCGTGTTCTTTACTTTGTACGTTTATTACCATATAGTAATCAATGGTGAGGATTACTTGTTGTGTGGAAGGAAAATGCAATTAGCTAGGTGGTGGATTGGGAGGGACAGGGAGGTTGTTGGGGTTGGAAGCAGTGAAACCAAAGTGGCTGAGACATTCATATGCATGAGAGGACCCATCAGCAGATAAATGGATCTAATTAGCTTTTTCATCCCACCTCACACTGTCTCAATAGTATCCCAAAGACAATGGATCAGGTATTTTATCGCAGCTGCTGCCTAAGTCTTTATCTTTGAGCTTAAACGAGTTGGCTAGTGTTTGTCGATGTAATCCTCCTGGAATGTTGCTAACTTCATTCTAAGTACCGACACTTATTTGTCCTGTTAGTCATCTTGGTAGTTGTAAAATTTGCAGATGTAAATTATGTATCCTCACATGTTGGTGATGCAATACAATATATTCGATTCAGTCTTAATGTTCTTTCCAGTTTTTAGGCCCTCAACCCACCAACCCCTCATACCATCCATTGTCGATCCATGATTGTTTCGATTTTGAATGAACCATCCATTGTCGATCCATGATTGTGTCTATTTTGAATGAACCATCCATTGTCGATCCATGATTGTTTCTATTTTGAATGAACCATCCATTGTCGATCCATGATTGTGTCTATTTTGAATGAACCATCCATTGTCGATCTATGATTGTTTCTATTTTGAATGAACCATCCATTGTCGATCTATGATTGTTTCTATTTTGAATGAACAATCCATTGTCGATCTACGATTGTTTCTATTTTGAATGAACCATCCACTGTCGGTCCATGATTGTTTCTATTTTGAATGAACCATCCATTGTCGATCCATGATTGTTTCTATTTTGAATGAACCATCCATTGTCGATCCATGATTGTTTCTATTTTGAATGAACCATCCATTGTCGATCCATGATTGTTTCTATTTTGAATGAACCATCCATTGTCGATCCATGATTGTTTCTATTTTGAATGAACCATCCATTGTCGATCTATGATTGTTTCTATTTTGAATGAACCATCCATTGTCGATCCATGATTGTTTCTATTTTGAATGAACCATCCATTGTCGATCCATGATTGTTTCTATTTTGAATGAACCATCCATTGTCGATCTATGATTGTTTCTATTTTGAATGAACCATCCATTGTCGATCCATGATTGTTTCTATTTTGAATGAACCATCCATTGTCGATCCATGATTGTTTCTATTTTGAATGAACCATCCATTGTCGATCTATGATTGTTTCTATTTTGAATGAACCATCCATTGTCGATCCATGATTGTGTCTATTTTGAATGAACCATCCATTGTCGATCCATGATTGTTTCTATTTTGAATGAACCATCCATTGTCGATCCATGATTGTTTCTATTTTGAATGAACCATCCATTGTCGATCCATGATTGTTTCTATTTTGAATGAACCATCCATTGTCGATCCATGATTGTTTCTATTTTGAATGAACCATCCATTGTCGATCCATGATTGTTTCTATTTTGAATGAACCATCCATTGTCGATCCATGATTGTTTCTATTTTGAATGAACCATCCATTGTCGATCCATGATTGTTTCTATTTTGAATGAACCATCCATTGCCGATCCATGGTTGTTTCTATTTTGAATGAACCATCCATTGTCGAGCCATGATTGTTTCCATTTTTAATGAACCATCCATTGTCGATCCATGATTGTTTCTATTTTGAATGAACCATCCATTGTCGATCCATGATTGTTTCTATTTTGAATGAACCATCCATTGTCGATCCATGATTGTTTCTATTTTGAATGAACCATCCATTGTCGATCCATGATTGTTTCTATTTTTAATGAACCATCCATTGTCGATCCATGATTGTTTCTATTTTTAATGAACCATCCATTGTCGATCCATGATTGTTTCTATTTTGAATGAACCATCCATTGTCGATCCATGATTGTTTCTATTTTGAATGAACCATCCATTGTCGATCTATGATTGTTTCTATTTTGAATGAACCATCCATTGTCGATCTATGATTGTTTCTATTTTGAATGAACCATCCATTGTCGATCCATGATTGTTTCTATTTTGAATGAACCATCCATTGTCGATCCATGATTGTTTCTATTTTGAATGAACCATCTATTGTCGATCTATGATTGTTTCTATTTTGAATGAACCATCCATTGTCGATCTATGATTGTTTCTATTTTGAATGAACCATCCATTGTCGATCCATGATTGTTTCTATTTTGAATGAACCATCCATTGTCGATCCATGATTGTTTCTATTTTGAATGAACCATCCATTGTCGATCCATGATTGTGTCTATTTTGAATGAACCATCCATTGTCGATCCATGATTGTTTCTATTTTGAATGAACCATCCATTGTCGATCCATGATTGTTTCTATTTTGAATGAACCATCTATTGTCGATCTATGATTGTTTCTATTTTGAATGAACCATCCATTGTCGATCCATGATTGTTTCTATTTTGAATGAACCATCCATTGTCGATCCATGATTGTTTCTATTTTGAATGAACCATCCATTGTCGATCCATGATTGTTTCTATTTTGAATGAACCATCCATTGTCGATCTATGATTGTTTCTATTTTGAATGAACCATCCATTGTCGATCCATGATTGTGTCTATTTTGAATGAACCATCCATTGTCGATCCATGATTGTTTCTATTTTGAATGAACCATCCATTGTTGATCCATGATTGTTTCTATTTTGAATGAACCATCCATTGTCGATCCATGATTGTTTCTATTTTGAATGAACCATCCATTGTCGATCCATGATTGTTTCTATTTTGAATGAACCATCCATTGTCGATCCATGATTGTTTCTATTTTGAATGAACCATCCATTGTCGATCCATGATTGTTTCTATTTTGAATGAACCATCCATTGTCGATCCATGATTGTTTCTATTTTGAATGAACCATCCATTGCCGATCCATGATTGTTTCTATTTTGAATGAACCATCCATTGTCGAGCCATGATTGTTTCCATTTTTAATGAACCATCCATTGTCGATCCATGATTGTTTCTATTTTGAATGAACCATCCATTGTCGATCCATGATTGTTTCTATTTTGAATGAACCATCCATTGTCGATCCATGATTGTTTCTATTTTGAATGAACCATCCATTGTCGATCCATGATTGTTTCTATTTTTAATGAACCATCCATTGTCGATCCATGATTGTTTCTATTTTTAATGAACCATCCATTGTCGATCCATGATTGTTTCTATTTTGAATGAACCATCCATTGTCGATCCATGATTGTTTCTATTTTGAATGAACCATCCATTGTCGATCTATGATTGTTTCTATTTTGAATGAACCATCCATTGTCGATCTATGATTGTTTCTATTTTGAATGAACCATCCATTGTCGATCCATGATTGTTTCTATTTTGAATGAACCATCCATTGTCGATCCATGATTGTTTCTATTTTGAATGAACCATCTATTGTCGATCTATGACTGTTTCTATTTTGAATGAACCATCCATTGTCGATCTATGATTGTTTCTATTTTGAATGAACCATCCATTGTCGATCCATGATTGTTTCTATTTTGAATGAACCATCCATTGTCGATCCATGATTGTTTCTATTTAGAATGAACCATCCATTGTCGATCCATGATTGTGTCTATTTTGAATGAACCATCCATTGTCGATCCATGATTGTTTCTATTTTGAATGAACCATCCATTGTCGATCCATGATTGTTTCTATTTTGAATGAACCATCTATTGTCGATCTATGATTGTTTCTATTTTGAATGAACCATCCATTGTCGATCCATGATTGTTTCTATTTTGAATGAACCATCCATTGTCGATCCATGATTGTGTCTATTTTGAATGAACCATCCATTGTCGATCCATGATTGTTTCTATTTTGAATGAACCATCCATTGTCGATCTATGATTGTTTCTATTTTGAATGAACCATCCATTGTCGATCCATGATTGTTTCTATTTTGAATGAACCATCCATTGTCGATCCATGATTGTGTCTATTTTGAATGAACCATCCATTGTCGATCCATGATTGTGTCTATTTTGAATGAACCATCCATTGTCGATCCATGATTGTTTCTATTTTGAATGAACCATCCATTGTCGATCCATGATTGTTTCTATTTTGAATGAACCATCCATTGTCGATCTATGATTGTTTCTATTTTGAATGAACCATCCATTGTCGATCCATGATTGTTTCTATTTTGAATGAAATTTCCAATTTGTCCTGTAATTGTTTTTCTGTCTGTTTTCCGTATTTCCCTGGTATTTTGCTCATGTATGTAAAAAATATATCATTAACCCTGATACTCTGACAAGGTCCGTCTGCCCAACTGACCAACCGACTATCTGTCCATGTACTTTTGGGTACGCGATATTTCAAAAACAGTTGAACATTTCGCTTTCATATTGCAGATATCTATCCATTCACCATGACATTGTCTCAACCTGACGAGATCACAGCTGTGATTGGCTGAATTATGTTGCCATGGCAACCATCTCGGTAGCTTGGCTTGCGTACGTGATATTTTTTTTTAACGTTCAATATTTAGCTTTATTATTGCACAGATCTATTCCTCATACCATCCAAAAGGTGGCAGGCCTAGAGTACCAGCTCCTTGGTCGTGTTGTCCTGCTTATTTGTGTGTTAATTGTCACAGCCTCTTTCCTTCCTGTTTTTCTCTGTTGGTACATTGACCTCATTCTCTGTCCCATTACTCTTCCATGACTGACCTCGATAGACACAAAATATAGAAATTCATGCAAGAGATACATGTTGATGCAAAGTTGTTGTTAATTGCGATGGGGTAGCTCGCTTGTTTCGATCTGTCGGATTGTGGTTTGATTCTAAATAAATTCAGCGAGGTAGGGGGAATAAGAAGGGGGCGTCTGAAAGGTTAAGCCATTCCTTGTAGGAAGGCAAGGCTAAACTACTCGCACTGGGTAGGTACCAAACCCATAAACGCAGAGCTGATTGCATGGTTCAGATAGCTTATTGGATTATGCTGCATGGAATAGGAAGATGATCGGACACACATACATAGTCTCACAGTGCTTCATCTGATTAAAATTAGATCCTTCTATTGCTGGATAGTATGGAATTAGAGGTCAAAAGTAAAATTCTGGAAAATCCTTTATCTCTTTGCTGATGACTTCACTCTCTGCCGGACATCCTTCTGGCAGACAGACAGCAGCCTCTTCCCTGTCCTCAGTACGTTGACAAAATCACAATCTTGTCAAAAACTTGGAATATGTCTTTCAATCCTGAGAAATCTCACATTCTCACTTTTTCTCTGAATGGACTGTACGGCAAAATCGTCCCATCTACTTTCTGAACAACCCTCTCGAAGAGATTCAGTCACTCAAACTCTTGGGTCTCACTCTCAGCCATGATCTCTCTTGGGCAAGCCACCTTTCAAATTTGGCCTCCAAAGCCAGACACAGACTGGGCATCCTCCGTCATGCAAAGTCCTTCCTTGGCACACCTGAGATCCGATCCACCTCTACAAAGCTTTCATCCACAGCTTGATGGTGTACGGACTGCTCTCCCATCTAGGCTGGCTCCCCTGCCTTACATCTTGCTCAGCTTGACACCATGGAAACCAAGGCCTTTAACATCATTGGAACCTCTTGCGATGAAGCTGAGTCTGTTCAGTGGTCTCTGTCTTCTTCTGCCTCATTTCTGGTCTTGCACCCTCTGCCGTCTTCGTGCTGTGTCCTCCCAAGCAATACTTTTTTTTGTATACAGGATCGAGACTCATGTAAGAGCTAACATTAATCACAAAAAAACAAACGGACATATAAAACATATAATAAAGAGAGCGGGAGACAAGATGGGGAGAGAGGGAAGCACACAAGTAAAACATTTGAGAGCAGGGATATCGGGAGATCTGTGGGAGGGAGAGGGCTTGGGGGAAGGAGGCATGGGAAAGGAGGTGGGTGAGGGTGGGAGAGGTATAAAACAGATGGACACTGCTAGGACTTCCAGGAAAGAAGTCGGAATTTCAAAAAAGTGGCTCTGGGGTGAATTAACGGTGGTAGAAAAGATCAAGGTTTTGGATGGGGGGAGATAAGAGATGGTTGTGAACAGCTGTTTCAAAGACCTGGAGGGAGTAGTGGGATTGAAGAAAGTGAGGGAGTTTGTTCCAGATGTGGGGAAAAAGAGGAATGAAAGAGTGAAGGAGAGCAGAGAGTCGTGATTTTGGCAGTTTAACCATAAGAGGGTTGCTGGTAGAACTTGTGTGACCTGAAGGAATATTTGGGGGACATACCAGAGAGAGCTTGGGGAGCAAGGCCGGAGAGGAGTCGGTAGAAGACAGAAAGACCACCAACCTGCCTGCGGTGAGCGAGTCAAAGGCCCTCAGAATCAGCTTCATCGCGGGAGATTCCAATGATTCTGAAAGCTTTGGTTTCAACAGCGTGAAGCCTAGATAGGTGTGAGGCAGGAGCACCAGCCCAGAGGGGAGAGCAGCACTCCATCAAGCTGCGAATGAAAGCCTTGTATGTGGTGAGGAGCTCAGGTGTGCAAAAGGAAGGACTTTGCACGACGGAGGATGCCCAGTCGGCGACTGGTTTTGGCGGCCAGTTTGGAAATGTGGTTTTCCCAGGAACGATCATGGCAGATAGTCAGACCCAAAAGCTTGAGTGACACAACTTCTTAGAGAGGATTGTTGCGAAAGTTGGTTGGAGGGTTGTCCAGTCGGTCTTTTCGGAGAGACAGTACGAGTGTGAGATTTGTCAGGATTGAAAGACATGTTCCACTTGTTTGACCAGTCTGTGATTTTGTCAAGGTCTGCAGAGAGTGAGGAGGCTGCGGACTGCCGATCTGAGGGATGAGGTATGGAACGGCAGAGAGTGGAGTCATCAGCAAAGAGATAGAGAGGATTTTCCAGAGAGTCGGGGAGATCATTGATGAAGACTAGAAAAAGCACAGGGCCCAGAACACTGCCTTGGGGAACTCCAGCCTGAACAGGAAGGGGAGATGAGAGAGATCCATTCAGGGCCACATGTTGGCTGCGACCAGAGAGGAATTCCGCAAGCCATGCATGGAGATTTTCCATGGATACCATAGGAGGAGAGTTTGGTGAGCAGAGCGGGGTGCCAGACCGTATCGAAGGCATGTGATATGTCAAGGGAGACAGCTCGGATTTCCTGTTTGGCATTGAGGACCTCTATCCATTGTTGAGACAGCAGAAGCAGCATGTGTAGAGTAGAGTGACCTGGTCTGAAACCAAATTGATGATCAGAGATCAAGGTACTGGAGAATAGGAAGGATTTTATATCCGAAGCAATGACGGATTCCATGACTTTACTGACATTTGGGAGAAGGCCAATTGGTCTGTTGTTGCAAGGATCTGTTTTTGCACCATTTTTGTGTAAAGCGGTGATGTTGGCTGATTTCCAAGCTGATGGCAGATGACCTTGAGCAAAAGAGAGGGTGAAGAGAAGAGAGAGAGGGTGTGAAAGAGCAGAATAGCAGGATTTTAAGACCCGTGGGCTGATGCCGTCTGGTCCAGTTGCAGAATCAGAGTCGGGGATTGACAGAAACTTCTCCACCTTGTCAGGAGAGAAGGACACAGAGGGCAGGAGCAGCTGGGTACGACTGGGTACGGTGTTTACAGAGGGAGACGAGTTTGGGACACAATATTTTGAGGCACTGAGTTGAGGCATTCAGCTTTTTCATGTGCGGAGTCAGCTGTGTAGCCGTTTGAGGTAAGGGAAGGGATGGAGGGGGAACAAACAGCAGAAACAGATTTGACCAGATGCCACCAGGATTTGGAAGAGGGAGACAGCTTTCAGAGTAGAGCGATATTGTTTCCTACCTCTCCTGAGGGTAGACACACACTTGTCCGGGCTTTGTGAAAGGAAATGAGATTGCCTTCCATTGGATTTGCCTTCCAGGAGGCGAAGGCAAGTTGTTTCAAGGCAACTGCCTCACCGCAAGATTCTGTGTACCATGGATGGGAGGAAGGGTATGACAACTGAAGACGAGATGGGATAAATCTGTGCATGAGAGAGAGTAATTTACTTTGGAAGAATTCCCAGGATGAGTTGATGTCAGAGGCAGTCGAGATGGGAGACCAGTCCAGATGATTGATGGCTGCTTGGAGACCATGCCAGTCAGCCTGAGTGAAATGCCAGACTCGTCGACGCTGAGGAGGCTCTCTGAGAATGGCCAGAGGGATGTCCACTTTAACAAGCATATGGTCAGATGAGCCGATTGGAGCAGAAGAGCAGCAAATATTTGTAGGGAAGTTTGTCATAACCAAGTCTCGAAGAGAAGATTCTCCTTTGACTGAGATCCGGGTCGGGAAATCGTCAGATTGTGTCACTGTGTCAGTCCGAGTTCATCACAGAAGTCCTTTGCTGAGGTGCCATTGCTGGTGTGAGAGGTACCCACAGTTGAGAGAGTTGGGATTGACAGTCCCAACAGTTGACAGTTGACAGCTGAAATCACCACATACGAGGATGAGAGAGTTGGGATTAGTAGATAGAAGTTGGTCTATGTTATCAGACAGCGAGATGTAGCTGGAGTCATCACTGTTTGGTGGACGGTACAACACACATATGAACAAAACGTGGGAGCGAAGGGGAAGCCATAGCCAGAGGTACTCCTGGGGGGTGAGGTGGAGAGAGGGCAGTGCAGGGAGAGTTAGGAAGAGAGTTTTTTTATAAAGATAGCAACCCCACCTCCAGGACGAGGCTAAGGTCTATCATACCGGACGGAGGAGGGAGTAACCAAGGAGAGATATTAAGGAATCAGAGACATCTTGAAGGAGGAAAGTTTCTGTTAAGCAGATTAAGTATGGTTTGTCAGAAGCAACCTGTATGAAGAGGTCAATCAGGTTTGAGCGAAGGCCCCGGATGTCTGAGGTCCATACCGTTAAAGAGGAGGAAGGGTGAGCATCAGATACAGTACAGGGGAGGTGAGGGGTAGGATCAGATGAGGAAGAGGAGGAGAAGGTAGAGAGAGCTTTTGATAGTGTGTCGGAGATTTCAGAAGAGCGAGGTACAAGGGAAGGATGAGGAGGACAAAAGTTTTGATGGTGATTGGATGAGGCACAGTGAGATGTTGTTTGAGGGGGGGGGGGGGGCAGAGCAAGGAAGAATGTTGGAGGAGATGGAGGTAAGAGATGGAAGGGAGAGGAATTGGGGAGGACGCTTTTAGGAGGCGGGGTGAGAGGGGAGAATTGGAGAAAAAATGAGGGTGGGGAGATTTGAAGGGGAGGGGGTAGGGGGAGTTTTGAAGGGGAGGGGTGTGGGGGGAGTTTGGGAGGGAAGGATGAGGGGGTAGATTTGAAGTGGAAGGGTTCGGGGGGAGTTCAGGAGGAGAGGGATGAGGGGGGAGTTTAGGAGGGGAAGGGAGAGTTTAGGAGGGGAAGGGGGGAGTTTAGGAGGGGAGGGGTGAGGGGGGAGTTTTGGAGGGGAGGGGCAAGGGGGTAGATTTGAAAGGGCTGGGTGAGGGGGAAGTTTAGGAGTGGAGGGGTGAGTTTGGATTTTAGAAAGTGTTGGACGATTCATGGAAAACAAACATTTATTTCAAAATGAGTTTCTTCTGATTTTCGAGTCAGAGATCCATTTGAAAACGTTGGAGGAGGTGTGGAATATAGGTGAGTTTCGGGAATGTTGAAAGAAAGAACTGTAGGAAATTGAATTTTTATTTGAAAGGAAGAGATTTGGTGAGCAAATCGAAGACAACCTTTCAAAGAAGAATAAGAAAAGTGTGTTATAATATACAACACAATACAACACTTCAGGGGAAAGTTTAAACATTTTAAAACTAAACTGTGAAAACTATCTGGGGAAAATTCAACTACTTGCAGTTTAACATAACATAATAAAGTATTGAATCATGTTCATCATTTTTTTCATCATTCATTTGTTCATCATCAAATGAATGAAATTCATCAAAAAATCAAATTGTTCATCATCAAATGTTCATTCAAATGTTCATTTGTTCTTTGTTCATTGTTCATTCATTTGTTCATCACCAAATGCTCATTTGTGTTTATTTTGTTCAAAATGATGATTTGTTCATCATCATTTGTTCATCATTCCACACTTCCAATTTTGTATCCAACGTATTGAATCGTGTTTAACATAATAAAGTATTGAATCTTGAATCTTGAAAATTCCCTAAATGAGGGCATGAAAGATTCCTAAGGGGGATTAAGGAATCCAGAACAGGCTCAGAAACAGGAACAGAAGAATATGAGATTGACAGCCAGGAAAGCAGAGAACGAAGGAGCAGGGAAGCTGAATACGCAAATGTTTTAGTACGGGAGAAGAGGCCTAATTTTTAAATTATTTGTTAAGATATTTATTTGAAGGTTAGGTGAAAGTGGATCGGAGGAAGAAGGAGAAAGTTGAAGGAGTATGGTGAAAACTAGAATTGGAAAGGTGTCGGCTGGAGAGGATTGAGTTTTGAAGGAAGGAGAGAAAAATAAAACGGGTGGGGCAAACACGTGGTCGAAGAACGAATGAACACAGGGAGAGAAGGAAATTATATATATATATATATATATATAGATATATATATTTTTTTTTTTTTTTGGGGGGGGGGGGGGGGGAATTAAGACTTTAAACAAAGGGTAAGATGATCGGGGAAAGTATGGGTTGAAAAGAACGACAAAGAAAAAAGCAATACAGTGAGAGAACGAAAGTAAATGGACAACAAACAACCGCCGAGAGGAGACAGGAAAGCCAAGAGGGACCAGGCCTGGATTGTTACCTGCATCCCTTGTTTGTCCTTCTCCGTTAACTTGCTCCATCTGCTCTGCTGTTGGCAGTCCCCTTTCTCCTGCTGTTTCGTTTGCTATGTTGTGTGCTGATCTGTTCTGTGTCCCAGCTTTTCTATGAACCAAAACCCTGCTTGAGAGTTGGTGATTTGAAAAGGCCAATGCAAGTAATAATAAATGTCACATTTCTGTGAAACATTCTACATTCCAACACGTTTGGAAGAATTATTCTCCCAACAGAGTGAACCTTCTATCTAAGTCTGATAAAATAACGAATGATCATACAGCAGACTTCATACAGCACCATGCACATCACTCAAAGGCGAGAAAGCTGATAGTTCTTGAAATACACCATAAATAACCATTATTTTACTGGATCCCTTCTTCTTCTTCTTCTTCTTCTTTCGCATGCAGGGCAAGGCTGTGGGATAGCATCATTGCCTGAGGGTGCAGCAAGGTGAAGGCAGGAATTTGGAATTTGGCCATGGTGGCGGAGCCTACTCTTTGCGGAGGACACCGTGGTATCTTTAAAGTGTCAACATGATGGGATGCCCGTTTAACATCCATCAGAGGGATGGCACACGCACTGATGATCCGCCCTGCCTGTGAAACACAAGGATACTGGTTTATAGCTTGGCCGACATTCAAACCCAGGCTAGACCGCTTTGAAGTGAGTGTGCGAACTTCTAGGCCTGCCAGTCCACTGGATCCCTAAAATGCACAAGAATCATTGTATGTTGAGGTTCATCATTGCAGGTAGAGAAGACAGTTTAAACCATTGTAAGGCGGTATTACAGGGGCAATGAAACTCATTTACAAATGATAACGAAACTGTGATAAAAAGATAGGTTTAATAACCCTGCGCTCGCAAAGTGAAATTCAGGGTTAGGCATTCGGGTGCGTGTGTGTGGCGTACTTGCGTACGTACGTGTGGCGTGCATGCCTGCACCTTTAAAAGTCATTTTCTCGGCAACCGTTGGTCCGATTGACACAAAATTTACCATAGGAGCGCCTCCGCCTGTCTAATTTTTTTATTCATAATAATGACATCATAGGTCACGTGATATGGGCGCCATTTTGGAAAAAACGTGCACCTCTATATCTCTGAAACTGCTCCATGGAAAAATTGAAACATGGCTCATTGTCAAGAACTCCTCGGGGAATAAGATATGTTAATGATGATGTCATCGGTGCCTTCATGATGACATCATAATTTGACAAGTATAACGCTTCATCTGATGAGTATAAAAAAAATTCCCTACAACTGTTGGTCTAATGTACACGAAATGTTCACCATAGGAGCGCCTCCTCCTGTATAATATTTTAATGATAATTATGACGTCATAGGTCACGTGGTACAGGCGCCATCTTGGAAAAAATGAAAAACGTTGCTCCTCTATATCTCCGAAACCACTCCATGGAAAAAGTTGAAATATGGCTCATTGTAAAGAACTCCGCATGGTGAATAGGTGGTGTTAACGATGACATCATTGCTGCCTTAACTATGACGTCATAATTCGACAGGGACAACATTTAGCCTGATCAGTTTGAAATTTATTTAGCGTGATCTATGAAACAATTATATTACAGAATATAAATTTATGATGTCATCGTTCACACGATCTGACAGCCATATTGGATCAAAGAAAAAAAACCCTTCAAAAACAGAAGAGTTGGCTCGCACCAAGTATTCTATTAACACCATCTAGTTTTTTATGATTTTAAAAATGTCTAGATCATTGATAACTCCAAACCTATCATTAATATCATGTACAACATTATCTATCAATTTATGATTTTCCACCTTGTATATGAACGTTCCATATGACAAACTCGTGACTGCATTCGACAAAGTGATAGATAAAGCATTAGTGTACATTGCAGTCTGTCAAAAAAGAGCACACTTGTCTGTAAAGGAAAGTCAATTTTCATGTAGTTTTTCAAAACATAAATTTGGGTAAAGTATTAGCTAGATTTCTCATGATCAATGACTAATTTACATTTGACAATATAATTCTCCAGCAGATAGTGGGGATACGCATGCATCTGAATCTGGCCACTTTCTTTGGAAATTGGTTTCTGCACATACATGCGTCTGATTCGGTGCAGAACATGAGCAGGAACAAACAAATAACTGAAAGAATGTGCAGAAACATCTTTAGATCCATTGATGATATACTGGCAATTAATGATTGATTTATATTTGATCAGTTTCATGATGACATGTATCTATGTATGAGCTGGGATTTGAAGAGGAAAACCAAACTCGCACTTCAATTTCTTTTTTTTACAATTAAAAGTTAGTATCAGTAATTCATTTCACAACAATTTTTTGGATAAACGAGATTCTTTTCCATATTCCATATTGCAGGAATGCCTTTCTTGGATGGCGTTCTTCAAAAAACAGTTCTTCTCTAGTATAGTTGCAGGTGAAGCTAAAGAGTTCATAGAACACCTTACCCCCACAGTCTTGAGAAAAAGGGGCATTGCCGAGGTCTGCGCGCAGCAAATTTGATTGGATATTGTCTCTATATGCAGGTTTCAGAAGGTGTAACGGAGTCATCCCAGGGCTCGATGTATCCACCCCCATTTTGGCAAGGGTCACGATTCCAGGACAAAGGTTGTGTTGGTGTGTGTGTGTGTGTGTGTGTCTGTTCGCATACTCATGCGTGCGAGTATTTTTGTGATGGGAAGGCAAAAGGGTTTTCTCCTGAATTTTTTCACCCACAAACACGTGATTTGTTTCACTGTCATCAGGACACTCACACCGAGGAATATTGCATGACATTGGCTGGAAATTACACAGACAATGTTGGAACATCTGTGCAAGTTTCTGCATGTCAAGAGGAACATCTTGGTGACTTTCCCTTGTATATAATATACACATTCAAATGCTTAGACAAACTACACATGCTCAGATTGTCCATATGTGTTGGCATAATGGTTAAGAGCGGGAGCTCTGTCTTACAAGTCGATGGTCCAAACCCCGGCCAAGTGAAACTGTTGAATGAGCTGTTTCTTTGCTTGACACTCCGCATTTTAAAAGAATAAAACTCAGACAAATAAACATAGGTTGGCAACCACTGTGAAGGTTTGATGGACCTACTGGCCTCCGCCTGTATTTTTTTTGTCTCCAAAGTCGAGGATGATGCAAGAGCTAGAACATGGAATCAGGACATAACAGAATAAAAGGAACAATAGAGAGGGGGGAAACACACCAACAGCAGGATTGAAGGACAAGATAGGGGGAGACTGACAAATAAGGGATGTGGCGAAGAATGAAGGGTAGGGGAGGATGGACAGGATGGACAAGGTGGAGACAGAAGCAAATACTCAGGATGGAAAAAGTAGAAATTTAGAAAGACGTGTGCTTAGGGAGGGTTGACGAGGGTAGAAAAGATCATGGTTTTGATTGGGGGGTGATCTGAGATGGTGGTGAACAGCTTTCTTGAAGACCTGTTGGGAAGGGTGAGATTGAAGAGAACGTGGAAGTTGGTTCCACAGGTAGGAAAAAGAGCAACGAATGAGTGGAAGTGAGCAGCGATTCTGAATTTTGGGTGTTTCACGAGAAGCATGTTTCTGGTGGACCACGTGTGCCTGTAGAAACCTGGAAGGGGGTTGGGGGGGGCAGAAGGGTGCAAGACCAGATAGGAGTTGAATGTCCTTGTAAGGTAACTAGTACTTCACAAGGAGTTGTGGTGATGTTTTAAGGGAAAGAGATAGGTAAAGCAACCGCAAGGCAGGCTAACTCAATAAGGAAGCGAATCATTACAATTCCATCAAAACTCTTTGAGAATATTCATGGCAAACACATGCCCAGTACGAATTTCAGGCTTAAAGAAAGTTTCGTCCAGATATACTCGCCTTTATTGCATCAACGCCAATCGCTCCAATGCAAAGAAAGCAAATCAAGGAAACATGATTTGTAGGACTCGCCGCTAATAATCCAATTTGAATGGAAAAAGATGTTGCGGGTCCTGCGTCCCGCTGGGCATTTGGATTTTTTTTCTTCCTCTGGCTGTTTGGTCAGAAACTCCGAGCAGCTGGCTCCAATATGCCACAATGCCGAGTGCTGTTTCCTCTAATAAAAACTTGTCTTTGGCATTTAACAGTGTTAAAAACCTGTTTATACACAAATTACAGGGAATAAAAGAAAACAATTGCAGTGAGCACCAGTCTGGCTTTCCTCGGCATTGCGATAAAACTTATGTTAGTTGCTCGAGTTTAGAGGCTTGCTGGAGACATTTGTTGTGAGTATGTTTGATGAAAGTGCTGCTGGAGTGGATAAAGACTTGTGTTGTCTTTACTGATGTGTACCCGATTCCCATGACTGCTCGGCAGCCGTTTCAAAACCCCGAGATGGAGTGGCAAGCTGTCCAGGATCATGGTTCTTTGCTGCCGAAACGTTCATGACCTGTCATGAATGCCTTGATACTCTATGAAGGGGTGGCTGTGGGCTCACCCATCACCATGTTTGGAAAAGTGCCTGTGAGTCAAGCTTGGCAAAGGAGCTGAACCTTAATATTCTGAATAATAGTCATACCTTGGGTGCAAAATGTATGCTAATGGCTCATTCTTTTCTTCACTAAAGCTTATATGGAGTAGCCTGTACATATAACCTATAAAAGGCAGTGACATTAAACGCCATGGCTGTATTTTCCCTGATTTATGCAAGGATGTTGGAAGACATCGAACATGCAAATTTACCCTGGTGTTACATCGTAAGAGGCAAGCATCCAAATTGGAATATGGAGCAGGCTGTTTCTTTTTTACTTTCCCTCATACTTTGTGTACTTGACAACGCAGCACCTATTTCAAGAGATAGCAGGTTGAAAAGCAATTGCAAGCTACAGTAGTTATTATAATAATGAATTTGGTTGATAGTTTGAACAACACAGTTCACTTAAGTTTTGTACTGATAGGAAAACCGACTAAGATGATATTGAAGATATTTGCACATTCCCATGACGTGTAGAGCTTTACATTAAACGGATCTCAATATATACATTATATACGTATACATATATATATAGATATTAGTATCTGTAATTTTGTTCTCCAACCTAATGAGCAAACGTCATGACGTCATCGCCACGTATGTCCGCATTGCCTGCCAAGCTCCGGAGGGGTCATCCAGCAGTGCGTCATTATGGATGTTAAATTCAGATACTGTCACACGTGTATGCAAAACTCGCAGTTACCGACGTAGTTTCGCCCTTGTTGGGGCTTCATCAGGGCAACGCAGTGAGCCTTCCATACACTTGTGACTCTGAAAACCTTTCGGTTATATAAATCAGTCATTATGCGACTTCATACCATCAGTGGGGAACCGCCAGTAAGGTGTCCCATACAGCTACTGCTGCACCTTACTGGGAGCGATAAGCACCACCTGCCACACGGTAACATTCTGCTTTTGGAACTAGAGCTTTCACTAAAGAAAACCCTTGTTATAGCAGGACAAATTGAATCGGCTATGGCAGAAGCTAAAACATTCACACATGGTACTTCACCGGTTGTTCAGGCTGTACACACAATACCAGCACATCCCAGAGGGAAGCAACACAGATGCGATGCCAAAACCAGCAGCACTTCAAAATCACAATCTTCATAAGCTCAACAGGGACACCAAGGCAGAAAATGCTGTAGTTGCACACCTGCAATGCACTTACCCAATTATCACAAATGCCCTGAAAAGGATGTAAACTGCATGAAATGCAGCAAAACTGGATATTTTGCGAGAGGAGGTCACAGGAAAGAGCCCAAATGCCAAGTGCATGAACTTACTAAACTTGATGTGACTATTTACAGCATAGACCGGCACACCTCTGGACAAACCAGAGGGAACCTGTTTTGTCGTGTTCTTCTTTGTATACCTGTGGGACAGGCATGCCCAACTAAACTCCTGATAGACATGGGTTCAGTCTTTTCAATACTCCGAGAGGTTACTTACCTGGAATATTTCAAGAGTACGCCACTTACAGAACCCAGATTACGTTTGGTGACTTACTTGCAAAAGCCAATCCCTGTGCTTGACTGACTTCATGTATAAATGGCATGCAGCCCTTCTTCTGTCCCTTCTGACTTCTTCATTGTGCTTTCTGGAACTCCTATACTTGACATGGACATCGTATCTGCTTTCAAATTGGATATTGTCAACATGTGTTCCAAAAAAAAAAAAAAAAAAAAATGTATGTTGCTCTGGCAGCTAGAACTGATGACAGATGACAGCTAGAACTGATGACATAATGTATCCAGTGCCAAGTATTGAATTGGAAAATATGACGGAAAAGGCAGAGGCATCATTGAAAAAGTTGAACTCTTTTGAATGTGTTTTGCTTTTCGTAATGCAGAAGAAAACAGAAGGGGTAAGAATGTGTGTGGATCTGAATGAGCCCAGTAAATGGTTTATAATATTGTTACAGATCTCTCCGTCGGCCTTTTTCCCCTTAAGAAGGGGGGATCAATCCCCTTGTCCGCGACTGACCGACGTGAGTCCTGGGGGTCCCAACGCTCCTCCCGGTCGGGAGCAGCCAGGGTATTTGGTCTACAAAAAGTCCCAAGGACCTGAGTGCCACTCCTGACCGCGAGCAGGGGAGGGACTCCCGCTCGAACCCCTGTTTTAGATGTTATAATTGCCGAGCGGTGTTAGCAACACGACGTTCGAGCCATTACCAAAGACTAAACCCGATCCTGAAACGTTGGCCAAAATCGCGCCACAGGTATTCAATGAGGGAAAAGACAAGGACGAAACGGATGTGAAGAAGAAGAAGAAGGCAAAAGTAGGAAGAACAAATATGATTTATTACTACTATTTACAAGTCAAAAGAAACCAAGGAGGAGGAAGGATAATAAAATAAAGACAGAAAGGATGGAAGGACCAGAAGGACACAGAGCAATTTCTAGCTTACACTAAACAGTCTACTTATATCCAGGACAAGACACACAAAACAAACTCACGTACACAAAAGGATGGAATGGCAGGAATCGTTTGGAGGGATGAGCAGGTGGAATCACAGGGCACAGCGAGCAGGTCCACTCCAGGCGGGAAGCGAGGAGCCGGCAGCTCCCAGTATTTGGCTGTACACCGCACACCGACAGGTTGGTTCACAGCAGCGCGTCAGGGCTCCGTGTGGTAGGGACTCGGTGGAAGCAGCGTTTTCGGTCGCACCTCACCATGGAACGCTTGGTTCGTGCTCTTTCACGCTTCTCCTTGGTCCACGCATCTGACGCATCTCTCGCATCTCTTTTGGGGGCGTCGCGGGACGGGTTATATAGGCCACACCCTCGAACCTTCGCGAACCTCCCTGATCGTTCTCTCTCCGCCCTCTCAAGCCAAACCCTTTCGTGCTTGATTGGTCAGCAAGGGCTGGCTCACTCCTCCTTCCGATGACGAGGGCGGAGACACGCCTTTCTTCTCCGAACCGACCGCGTGCTCAATGGAGGCAAATGCAGTTGGTAAATGCAGTTGGCAATTGCTGACAAATGGGGAATTGAAAGGGAATCTAGCTTATTTGAATTTGATGCAATGCAGTGTCAATTAATGGAAGACAGAGCCTTAAACTAATACACACAATAAGGAGATAACTATTTAGAAGGATATATGATTTGCTACGTGCATGTATATGGATTAACTAGGAGGACGACTTTTGACCTTTACACTACGGAGGGTGATATTTACAACACGATTCATGACACTTACAACAATAAAAAAAACCACAGAATTCTCAAATCCGCAACAATATTATAGCCACCCACTCTTATAACACTATTATAACATCCACCCACTCCAACACATTGAAGAGTCTTTTCAGAACTCCATGGAGCGACATTGTTCTCTAATCTTTATCTTCAGGGTGCATATCCTCAAGTGCTCTTGCTTGAGGAAAGCAGAGACCTTACGGCTTTCATCGCACATCTGCTATTGCTGTGTGCCCTATGGTCTTGCCCCTGCTTCCAGTGCATTGTAGTGAATGTTGCCACATATTTTACCTGGACAGGAGGGCATCCAGTGTTACCTAGACATCATTGTCTACTTTTAGTTTCTTAACGAGCTGGTTTGCGTCGTATTGATCAAGCGGGTGTAAAACTGAATGATGTAAAATACTATTTCAGGAAGACTGAACCTTCTTTTCTGGGTTATGTGATTTGAGAAAATGGCCTAATGCGAAACTCAGACCATATGGTGGAAGTAACACAAACACCACCTTCAAAAGATGCCTCAGCCTTGCGGTATTTTCTTGGCCTGACATCCTGGTGCACTATATCTATTCCCAATTATGCTGCAGTTGTGGAGCCTCTCTGTGCCTTACTGCACTAAAACTAAATCACGAGGACTCTACATAGAAAACAGCAGCATGAACGTTCATATAATTTGAATGTAAGTACTCTACAGTAGAAAAGGAAGCACTTGCCTGTGTATGGGCAACTGAAAAATGGCGTACTTACCACTGGGGTCAGAAATTTACTCTGCACAGATAACAGTCCACTGAGCACACCACAGTCATCAAAAGGTCTTAGTCGAGCTGGAATGAGAATTGCACGTTGGTCGACACACTTACTGTCATTCAACTTTGAAATGTTACACAAACCTGGCCATGAAAACAAACATGAATGCAGACTGTTTATCTTGCTTACCGCTTCCCGTGACAAAGACCTACCATGAGTGTGATGTGGAAATGGTAGCACTAGTGTCTGGTGACTTCTCTGCTGTGCCTGTGGACCAATTCAAAGATGTTTATAATGCATGTTCTGTTCTACAGAATGTGCTAAAATACATCTCAAGAGGAGGGCCTCACAATGCAAAGCACATTGACGCAAAGGTTTTTTTCGCTTTCCCTTTTTTTTCTTTCGCAAAGGTTTTCGGTTTGTTTTTGTTTTCCCGCTCAAGCTTTTGGGTCTCACTATCTGCCATGATCTTTCTTGGGAAAACCACATTTCCAAGCTGGCCTCCAACGCCAGTCGCCGACTGGGCATCCTCCATCGTGCGAAGTCCTTCCTTGGCACACCTGAGCTCCTCACCACATACAAGGCTTTCATCCGCAGCTCAATGGAATACTGTTCCCCCCTCTGGGCCGGTGCTCCTGCCTCACACCTAGCTCGGCTTCACGCTGTTGAAACCAAAGCTTTCAGAATCATTGGAATTTCCTGCGATGAAGCTAACTCCGAGGGCATTTCACTCGCTCACCGCAGGCAGGTTGGTGGTCTTTCTGTCTTCTACCGACTCCTCTCCGGCCTTGCTCCCCCAGCTCTCTGTGCTCTGTCCCCCAAATATTCCTACAGGTCGCACAAGATCTGCCAGCAACCCTCTTATGGTTAAACTGCCAAAATCAAGGCTCTCTGTTCACCTTCACTCTTTCATTCCCCTTTTCTCCCGCCTCTGGAACAAACTCCCCCACTCCCTTCAATCTCACTCCTCCCTCCAGGTCTTTAAAACAGCTGTTCACCACCATCTCTTATCTTCCACCATCCAAACCTTGATCTTTTCTACCCCCGCTAATTCACCCCAGATTCACTTTTTTGAAATTCCAACTTCTTTCCTGGAAGTCCTTGCGGTGTCCATACTTTTTATGCCTCTCCCACCTCCCCCCAAGCCCTCTCCCTCCCACAGTTCTCTCGATGTCCCTGCTCTCAAATGTTGTGTTTGTGTCCTTCCCCCGCTCTCCCCATCTTGTCTACTGCTCCCCTTATTTTGTGTTTTATGTGTGTTACGTGCTCCTCCCCAAACCCCGGTCACGGTGTACCTCCGATCCCCAAGAGGAGTCACGGCAGAAAGATGTGTTATTCTGTATGTCAAAGATCAATGGTGAAACCACTCCAATTGTTACCAACAAACAAGTGTTGTATTAAGATCACACAAGAATAACAGTACAACAACAATAGTAATCAATTGTACAACCAATATATATTTCCTATGATGGTACCATCAGGTTCGTACAATATAACTCACTGTGCTCCAAGTGAGCGAAAAGAAGAACAATTCCCCAATGTCTCTTTCCCAGTTTCAAGCCAAAGTTGATTCCGGCTTCAAGCCAAAGTCGATCCACTCCAGTGATCGTCTGTACGATGTCGTATCGAGACCAGAATCCTGTTGGTTTGGCAGTTACACTGCCAAAGATGGGCGAAGGTGTCCTCAAGAAGCGACGGGGAAATCACACCTTCAGGTATGGACGTTTGACGGCTCTCAATCGGCGAACCGCAGATTTCCCACTCAAAAGCCACGTTACACACACACACACCAAATTAACATCTGGCTGTGGTGAGAATGGTTGAAGCGAAGTGAAAAACCTTGAGCGATGCGCAAAGCGCGTGAGTCAAAATGGCCGATGGCCCGTTCTCGAGGCGTAACGGCATTACGATGATTCTCCTCAGAATCAACCGCAAAACCTGACATGCAGGTTGATCTGTCACAGCGATAACAACTCTGTCGCAGGAATCCCTTTCCTGGGAAACCCAAAGTTCACTCGTGACTCTCGTTCACCAACGTTCGCTCCAGACCTCGAAGCAGCTAGGCTTCTTGTCCGACTCACTCGCTCCGCCTTCTCTTCTTCCCCTTTCCCCTTCCTCTTCGTCGTCGTCCGGTTCCGGTTTCATTTAAAACATTAACTTTTTTACGTTTTGAAAATAGTAATCTATTTTTCCCTTAAACGACAACAATAATAGTACATGGAATCAAAAATGTTTACAGTGGATGAAAACCACAATGGAAGTGACGAATCCGTAACATGTGTCGGTTTGACTTTTTGTGTGATCAATGTTAGCTCTTTCACGAGCCTCGATCTCGTATACAAAAAAAAAAAAAAATGTTCTTCCCTATTTTCCCTTTTGAATGGACTAGCTATACATGATTCAGACTTTCCATAGTTATTGGGATTCACCGTGTGGTCGTCCCGATAGAACTTCAACCCAAGTTCATCCAACTTGTGCATGATACTCACCAAGGAATTGTGAAAATGAAAGAAAGGATCAGAGCCCTTACTTGTGGCCAAGGCTGGATTATCAAGTATCATTTACCATTCAATTGTGCATTACTTGGAAAATGCGTGATACAACAGCTGTCACCTGGGCGCCGCCATTGCAACGACTTCCTCTCCCTAATGCTGCATGGGAAAAACTTGTTATATATATAGTGGGACTGCTTCATAAAGCCCCAATGGACTGTCGCTATGCCATTACCTTAATTGACTACTTCGGCAGATGGCCAGATGTAGCCCTTACTTCCCAAGTGACCTCTGTTACAGTTATTATTCTCCTGACTACAGTGTTCAGCCATGAGAGGAACCCTCAAGAACTTCTCTCTGACAATGGCTCTCAGATTGTTTCATCTGAGTTTAAACATTCCTGAAAGAAAGAAACATCAAGCACTGCCATAGTTCTATTTATTACCCACAAGACAATGGGAGATAGAACGCTTTAACAGAATGAACAAACACTGTTTACGTACAGGGAACCTCAAAGGGAAGCCCTGGGAATCTTTTGTGACTGACTTCTTTCAGTTTTTTCAACAACTCAGAAGACTCCAAGTGAGCTTTTTATGCTCAGCAGGAGTCTTCATTATGTTTGCTTTCAATGACAGGTTTATTGCATGCAAAACTAAGATTTTTCAACTATATTGGTCGGTTGCGTTTGTGGTTCTGTCTGTTTGTTACTTGGCAAAAAAAAATTTTTTTTTTGCAAGTATGTTGATCACTCTGGTTTGTGTGTTTGTGTGTGTGTGTGTTTGTTTGTCTGTCCGCTCACTTATACTTGCCTACAGGTCACAATTTTAAACCGATCTTCACGAAACTTTACCCAATGGCAGAGTTCGTGGTCCGACAAAATGCTATTTCGTTTTGGGGTCAAAAGGTCAAAAGGTCAACATAGGCCAAAGGTCAACCACTTTTTCACATTTCTAAAATCCTCAATTTTCATCCGATTGACTTGAACTTTGAATAGGATATACATATCGGCAAATTGAATTCAACCACCAACTATTTTTGAGATCAGCATAGGTCAAAAGGTCAACATAGGCCAAAGGTCAACCACCTTTTTCAAATTTCTAAAATCCTCAATTTTCATCCGATTGACTTGAACTTTGAATAGGATATAAATATCGGCAAACTGAATTCAACGACCAACTATTTTTGAGATAGGCTTGGGCCAAAAGGTCAACGTAGGCCAAAGGTCAACCACGTTTTTCAAATTTCTAAAATCGTCAATTTTCATCCGATTCACTTGAAATTTGAATGGGATTTAAATATCAGCAAACTGAAATCAACCACCAAATATTTTTGATGTCAACATAGGTCAAATTTCTAAAATCCTCAATTTTCATCGAATTGACTTGAAAATTGAACATCATTTGCACATTGAGTCACCGGAAATGTGAAATAAATGTTAGCTCTTTCACGAGCCTCGATTCAGTATACAAAAAAAAAAAAAAAAAACTAAATAGGGAAACAAACTATTTTTGAGGTCAAAAGGTCAAAGGTCAACTCAAGGTCAACCTTCCAAAATTATCATTTTTCATCTGAAAAATCGTCACTTTTCTTCCTGTTGACCCGAGCTTTGATCAAGATTGTCAATTTTAATCTTGATGAAATGGACAATTTGCTGTATCAATGGAATTTTTTTTTCTTGGGGGTGGGGGGCGGATTTTGCAAGTATCGTGCTCCACATGACGTCTTCTTGTTATCATGTTGTTGTTTTTTCATTACTAGTTGTGGTTAAGCTTTTAAACTAATTTATTATCTTCATGAAAATGGGATATGTGTTTTTTTTTAGATAGAAAGATAAACGGTGCTGTTCAAGTACCTGAATGCAAATTAATTAATAGAAATCAGTGGTGAGAGAAGAAATGGAATTATGTAAGAAGTGGAGGGGATTCATGATTCTAGAAGAAGCTTTGAAATGAAAGGCCTGCCGTCGCATGTTCATTTGCTTGTTCCCCCAGCAGATAACAATATCACAGTGAGCACTTGAGGACCAAGCCACAAATGATATAACAGGGAGCACCGCTAGTGTTTATTATCCCCAACCCCACACCCAACGCCCACACCCCAAATGCAAACCACAAACCCACACGTCAAATCCACAACCATAATACACACCCCTAATCACTTTTATTTTCTTCTTTTTCCAGTCTTGTAGGTGATAAATAACATCAACCCACGTCACTCTTAATACACAGCATTTTCTTCCATTTCAGGAAATGATAAATCACGTCAAGCCAAATTGCTGACCCTTGACAAAATGAGGCAGATCCTGAAAACATAACACTCCCCAAGAAACAAAATCAAAGCTACAAACCAACTAACAGTACCAATTTTTCAATACAGCCGCGGGTTAATAAATTAGTCAAAATCGGATATCGATAAACTATAGATACCAAAACAAAGAAACCTCTCACTATCCACAAAATGTTCTACAAATTTCACAAATGTAACTACTGAGATGAGAAGGAAGTGGTGGCCTGATGGAGCTCAACCAAGTAGACCAGGAGCCCAGAAGGTGTATTCAAGTGAAAAGCGCTGAAGCAACTGACCACGTGGGTTGAAAGGGTTCTCCCCCCACATCACAAAAATGCATTGCTGCCGGGTCAGGGCCGGTGCCTTCCCGCCCAAATCGCCCAAAATAGGGACGCCATTACCGAAAATCCTATTTTCTTCAATATCTGGAAAACTATACATGGCAGTATCACAAATCTGGTGTCTACACCCATGTTTTCATGGTCAATTATTACATTGCCTACAATTGCAGTGCTTTAAAAATGACTAAATTCACCATGTATTATCTAAACAATGGTGTATTATATTGTACCGTACATGGTGTTATGTAACATGTCTTGATTTTATTGCAAAATTTGCTATACTAGTTGCACCAATGTTTTTGATTTCCTTAAACCCCAAGGAACACAGCTGGGTTGGTGTCATTTTTTTTCTATTAGTCCAATGGTGGCCATTTTGAATTTCACAATGTCCGCCATTTTTACATAAAAATAACTATATCTCAGATTCTAGTACAGCATCTAGTACAGTTATTTTGGTGCCAATGGGTAGGTTTATGGGATCAAATAATTCAAATTTACCATTATTTCCAATGTTGCTGAGTATCCATCTGCCAAAATTCAATATGGTGGCCAAAATGACTTCCAAAATGGACGCCACAGCAGAAAAATAAATTCTGCCAGCTTAATGACTGTGGGAAAAAAACGTGACCATGATCACGGAAGATGGTGATAATACGAAATTATTAAATTAAATTGGACACATCTGGGTATCCGTAGTAAAAAAAAAAAAACTTTAGAGGGCAGCACAGTGACTACAGGCTTTGTTTACTACAACCATCAGCTCATCTAATTGGGTGGAAGTTCTGCATGCCATTGTTTGTATCAAAAGGTGACTAGTGTCATTGAACAGTACTATTTCCTTCTGAAGGACGATGACTGCAAGTTGTGAGTTAAGGACACAAGTTGGATGGAAATACCATAATACACCATTGTTGAGGTAATGCATGGTGAACTAGATATTTTAAACACTGTAAATGTTGTCAATGTAATGACTGACCATGAAAACATGGGTGTAGACACGTCATTTGTGACTTTAAACACTTTTCTTGCACAACGTTTCTAAAAATGTTCAAAACCTAAACACAAATGTCAAATTCATAAACACCGTCTGTTTAATAAACACAAGCCATCAACTTCCTAAACATGTTTAGCATAAATTTAAACTTGTTTAGAAACGTGGTGCAAGATAGTGTTTAGAAAAGTGTTTAAAGTCTAAACACTGTTTTTGCATATGGGATTATCATGTATAGTTTTCCAGATAATTAGGAAAGTATGATCTTTTAACAATGGTATCCTTACTTTGGGCGCTTTTGGGCTTGACCAAGGAGAAATGCATTTTTGTAATGTTTGACCATGAAACATGGGTGTAGACAGCAGATTTGTGATACTCCCATGTATAGTTTTCCAGATATTGATGAAAATGGGATTTTCGGTAATGGCGTCCCTATTTTGGGCGATTTGGGCGGGAAGGCACCGGCCCTGACCCGGCAGCAATGCATTTTTGTGATGTGGGAGTAGAACCCTTTCAACCCACGTGGTGAGTTGCTTCGGCGCTTTTCACTTGAATAAACTTTCTGGGCTCCTCGTCTAAAGTGTGCAGAATGACAACTGTAGGTTTGGCCTTGTGTGTGAAGAGTTCAACAGACCACTGAATCCAATTTGTACACAAACTCAAAGACACCAAGGCAGAAAATGTATTTGTAACTCATTTTCTGCAAAATATCCAAGAACAAGTGGGAAAAGACGATTCTACACATGAAATGGAAACAGCAGTGAACACAGCCCCAATGATTGCAAAGTAGACAAAGGAGAAATATCAACAAATATACCCTGACAATTGAGAGAACGACAGAAGAGCAAAAAAAAAAAAAAAAAGAGCTGGACAGATTGGGAATAGACAAAACTAGGTTCATTGGAGTGGCTAAGGACACTATATATCAGATAAGATCAGCTTATCACCTTCCATCATAAAAAAATACTCATGTCAGAACAGGTGTACACACAAAGGCACAACAATTGTTTGCAAAGTAATCCACTGACACATCTGCAAAAAATTTATTACCCTGGTCTCTGAAAAATCATGGAGGCATAAACCAAGAGCAATCATTGAAAATGAGGAAATCGTGCTCACCCTACGACCTGACTATCAAATCAGGCATGAACTTAGAAAACAAAGCATTGTGACCAGACATAATACTCGGATACAAACAAGTAAACGAAAAAACATGTTTTAGGGCTACACACTTTTATTTAAAAAAAAGTTTTAAACCTATTTTTTTTTCTTTGTTAAATTAAATTTGAATAGATGAAAATGTACCTGAAAAGAGGAACGTGGGCCAAATTTCAGCCTCTAGGACATATGGAACCTAGAAAACGAACGGCTCAAAAATTTGAAACGGGACAAACAAACAAAGTACAGATGAAGTTAAATAAAAGTGTGTAAAAAAGAAAAGTGAGTTAAGTCTATTTAAAAAAGTATTAGCCGAAACCCGTGGAACATCCACGGAAGGGAGGATGTGGTGTATGGATAGAGTGTACCATTATGGATGGCATAGGGGATTTGCTTGTCCGAGTAAGAGTTAGGAAGAAAGATGAGAATGAAGAGTGCGTGTATGAACAACGATCGCCGACACCGGCACAAATGCATGCTCTGGATTGTCCACTCAGTGGACGGCTTGCTTTCGCCTTCGCCTGTCCAATCAGCGGACGGCTTGCTTCACCTTCGCCCAGCAGACGCCAATACGATGGCGTCGTAAGATGGCGTTGTATCGGCAGTTAATCGGATGCTTTTGGGCCCCAATGTCGGCTAATTCAGATTTTTCGAGTATGGCTGTATGTGATAAACAAAGAGCGCGGTTCGTAGATCGTAAATCCATTAGTGCCGTGGGCATCGGGTCACTGGGTGCGGCGTAAAAGGGATAACAAAGTCGAGTCCTTACGCTATTATTATATAGATTTATTTTAAAGGAGTATTATTTCCTCTGCCACCAAGGGTGGACGGAATTGATGTTTACACTCCTGTCTGTCTGTCCGTTTGTGAACAGGATATTTCAAAAGTTGTGAATGGATTTGGATCAAAAATTGGTGGAGAGGTTGGGTGTGGGACAAGAACGAAATTATTAGATTTTGGTGAAGATCCCGATCCGGAAACTAGAATTATTTTATGTGATTCTTCACCATTGAGAGATAGGCCAAAAAGGATATATCGCATGATATCTCAAAACGTTATGTATGGATTCGGATGAAACTTGGTGGACAGGTTGGTTAGGTGACAAGAACAAGCAGATTCCATTTTGTTTTCAGGTCTGAATCCAGATCCGGCCTATCAGTGGAATACAAAACGTAAACTGTCCAGCCTGGCGGAGGTTTGCGCACTAACAAGTGCCGTTCTAGTTTCATTCTGTAATATATAAATAAATTCTAAACATCTTATTTATTTAACAGTGTAATCAAAATGTCACATCTATATACACTCCTACATCAGCACTATTTTCAAGATGCACCAGGAACTTTGAAGACTTTATGCTCAATTTTCATCTCACGTACTACATACTGGGAAAAGCAGAAAAAACGTTTTATATTATATACGTATTCGTTGGCAGTTGTTTTGCTTATTTGTTCGTGACATATTTTGTTGCCCTATTGTACTCTGAGATATTTTTATGATACTTCGTTTTCGAGCTCCTGTATTGGTGTCGATTCGATAATCATGTTGTCCGTTTTTGTTGGTTTACCTGCTATGAATGTGCACTTGGCACACTTTATCGAGGCCAAATTCCATTTGAATGTCCTCTGGGTTTTACTAGTTTTAGTTGTTCTGCCAATTCTTTGTCATTTGGTGTGAAGAGCTTCAAATCATCCATGTACAGTCGATGGATGTCACCTTTCCTGTTCCGTTGGACGTTCTGGCCCAGTGGGTTGGGGTGTATGTGTTTATTTGAACAGGTGCTTTGGCCTTCAGGCCGAAGTGCATGTGTATATGAGTTTGATAAGCTTTGTTGGACTGCGCACTTTATCCCGAAGGCCGAAATATACATCCTTCCCTTTGAGGTAATAATAATAATTAGTAAAGGTTTATTTTTAACAACTTCCATGGTGGCCAAATGCCGAATTAAGGTAAACTTTACAAACATTAATTTTACAAATAAAACATAGAAATACAAGAGCAAAATTGCAAGAAGAGAGCAACAATAGCATATTAAAACAAGGTAAAGAGATAAGTTGCACCTTTATTCAAACAGATACATGAAATCAGAGTTCAAAATTTAACAGTCACTCGGGTCCCTTCATTATGTGGATAAGATATGACATTTGGCTGTTCTTGAAGCTCGTCGTTTTATATCTTAATTCATTTAATTGTTTTGAGTTCCGTAATTGGTAGCCACTATGGGATCTGTCTGTGGGTAGCAAATGGTGAAGCTTGGAATTTGGCAGCAGTCCTACAAAAGCATGGCAGAGTTATTCACGTCTGCTCTTTAGTGACTCCAGACAATTATCGCATAAGGCATCCAAGTAATTATGATAGTAATGTTTTATTTCTTTTACTTTTTAAGAAAAAGGTGGACTCATAAGTCCCAACTGATAAAGTTATTGGAATAACCATGCATTAATAATATATATATATAATAACCACATTTAGAGGCCATTTTTCCCCGCAAAGCGGGGGTTGGCCTTTTTCGGGGACCGTGGTTGTTGTTGTTTTTTTTTGGTCCCCTTTTTGAAGCAATGTTTTACGGCCGGATGCCCTTCCTGACGCCAACCCTTTTTGTCGCCTTTTACGTACAAGCAGGGAATTACCAGTGAACTGGTACTCAATTAGCCGACCTCGGAAGGATGAACCAGGCTGAGTCAACCCCCCTGGCGTTAATTCAGCGATCGACCGGGATTCGAACCCAGGATCCTAGGAATCCTAAGCCGGCACCCTAGCCGCTAGCCCAACACCATGGAATAACCATGCATTCTGGCAGAAAATTGAAATGGAAGGCCTGCAGTCACATGTTCATTTCCTTGTTTCCCAGCGGACACCAATATCACAGTGGGCAAGCTCTCCATATATGGTAGGATGTATGTGTTTGCACGACTATGTGCTTTGGCCTTCAGTCCGAAGTGCATGTGTAAATTGGTTTCACAAGCTCTGTTGGAATGTCTACTATGGCCTTATGGCTGAAATGCATGGTCTTAGCTATGTCACTTTCACATCGGAGACAGGTCGGTGGTCTCTGTCTTCTACCACCTCCTTTCTTGTCTGGCACCCTCTGCCCTTTCCATGCTCTATCCCCTCCTCCCACCCCCAGCTTTCTGCAAGGCACACGTTGTCTGCCAGTAACCCCCTTCTGGTAAAACTCCTAAATTCCAGACTCACTGCACACCTCCACTCATTTGTTCCTCTCTTTTTTCACGCCTGTGGAACGGACTTCCTCATTTTCTTCAATCTCAGTCTTCCCTACAGGTCTTCAAGACAGCTGCTCACCACCATCTCAGGTCAACCTCCATCCATAACCATGACATTTACTACTACCATTAACCCTGCTCAAGCTCACCTTTTTCCAGATTTCCAGTTTTTCCTTCCATTTATCTGATTGAGAGTTTGTGGCTGTATCCATTATGTTAGCCACCTTTGTTCTCCCTTTGCATTTTGTCCCTCATTCTATTTTGTCACTCATTGAAGTCTCCTTCTCTTTTGTCCCTCGACCCTGCTGTTTGTGTGTTGGGCTAGATGTATGTGTTTTTGTATGACCACGAGCTTTGGCCTTCCGGCAAAGAGCACACACTGTATTAAGTTGACAAGCATTTATTTGCATGTGTATTATTTTAACAAACTCTGTTTCACCTGTGTTCTTTTACCTTCGTGCCAAAGTACATATACTTCCTTACCTTTGTGATGAATGTTTTTTAAAACCTTTTGAACAAAAAACGACTCATCTCAACAGAGGTCAGTGGTCGGCCATGGAGGAAGGCCAACATATTTTCACAACCTGGCAAACCAACACTGAGTTGATTCTGGCTGATTTAGGCAGGAATGTGTACTTCATTGAGGGTGAGAGCAGCAACTCACCTGGTCTTTTGTGAAAGATACCATCAGACCTTTGACATCCATCAACTGTTAGCAGCAGATGGGATACCCAGCTAAACATCCACCTGAGAGATGGAGTACTTTGTAAAGCAATGAAATCTGACAGTTTACCGCTATGTCGGGAATCTAACCCAGACAAGAAACTCAAAGGTAAGTGTGCTATCTCTCCACCATATATGCCAGGCACAGATCTACTGTTGTTGCTTTTGGGGGTGCTTTGTCTTCATTCGTAATCAGATATGTGAAATAGAGATGGAGGAAGTTTCGTTTTGATGGCGTAGGGCAAAGGCAAAGCCATCTAGAACAGTGTTTGTCTGTCTGTATGTACGTATGTCCCTCACAAACGTACATCAATCAGAGCTGAGGATCTGGTTACATGACAGGGGTTATGTGATGTCATTACAGCGGTAGGATGGCTGACTTCACACACCGCCATTTTGATTTATATGCCGTTCAGGCCGAACATATGGTCGAACCTGTCATATATCACAGTTGCCAAGCTCTACCTTGACGTTTTTCATTCAGTGTGATACACAAACAAACCCATTGTTAGAATGACCATCAAATATCGAAAGCATCGGCGTTACGTCTCTTCCAACAATACGGTACGTATAGGCCTTCGGCTCCATGCCTGCATGCCTCAACTTTAGGCCACTTCGGACAAATTAGCCCAGGTTTCTTAATACAGTAGTATCGTATCGTAATAATAAAAATAGCATTAATAATAATAATATAGTAAATACAATCATGACACTACAATCCCTTTGTCGTGACTGCAAAGTTACTGTAGTGAAGTGGTGTATGGTTCATGGATGACTCAAGGAGAAGCGGTGTACTAATTATTCCAGGAGTAAGGAATTAGCCTCAGTTTATTTAATACAGTAACATCGTCTTCGTAATAATCATATTATTAATAATAATAATAATAATAATAATAATATAGTAAATACAATCATAACACTACAATCCCTTTTTTGTGACTGCAAAGTTACTGTATTGAAGCGGTGTATGGTTCATGGATGACTCAAGGAGAAGCGGTGTACTAATTATTGCAGGAGTAAGGAATTAGCCTCAGTTCATTTCATACAGTAACATCGTCTTCGTAATAATCATATTAATAATAATAATAATAATAATATAGTAAATACAATCATAACACTACAATCCCTTTGTTGTGACTGCAAATTTACTGTATTGAAGCGGTGTATGGTTCATGGATGACTCGATGAGAAGCGGCGTACTAATTATTGCGGGAGTATGGAATTAGCCTCGGTTTATTTAATACAGTAACATCGTCTTTGTAATAATCATATTAATAATAATAATACAGTAAATACAATCATAACACTACAACCCCTTTGTCGTGACTGCAAAGTTCCTGTATTGAAGCGGTGTATGGTTCATGGATGACTCGATGAGAAGCGGTGTACTAATTATTGCGGGAGTATGGAATTAGCCTCGGTTTATTTAATACAGTAACATCGTCTTTGTAATAATCATATTAATAATAATAATATAGTAAATGTAGTGAAATCGTATTCGTACTGAACCCGGGGTGATGCTCGCTGATCGTTGACACCGCTAGGGGCGTGACTATAAGACCCGCTGCTGCGGACGGTGCTCCGAGACTTCTCCTGTGACACGTTACATCTGGTAGACTCGCTAACGGTACGCCAGCATAGAATATCCAGCTTGCTTGCATTGAATGTTATGAATGGTCCCATGTGATGTCACATCGTATACTTATTGTATTTCCTGCATTACAGGATGATGTTATGATCTAAATGGAATTAAACCACCCGTTGGACTAAAGTTGTGTGGACCTGATTGGTTTTCCACAACACTTAATTCCATTTATATCTACCGACATGGCTGGCAACAAGACGCTGGCGGTTGCCGTATTCTGCGCCGACCCGCAAGCCCCGGATGGTGGCTTGCAACTGAAGCACTGGCTCAGAACATTGGAGAATCATTTCGATGAGCCTGAGACCGCGCCGACGGCTGCCGCGAAGCTAGCAACACTTCATTCAAAAATCGACTACCGGGTGTACAATTCCATCGCTCAATGCGCGACGTATGACCTCTCGATCGCGGAGCTCAAACGGCTGTACATGAAGGAAAAAAGCCCGGTGTATGCACGATATTTGCTGCAAACGCGACGTCAGCAACCCAACGAGGCGATGGACCACTACGCCCAGGAGCTCCGGCAGCTCTTGCTGGACAGCACCAGGGAGCCAGGACTCCCGCGCAGGCTCAGGATGATCTTCTTTTAGATGCCTTCATTGCAGGGGTCTCCTCCCAGGAACTAAGGCTCAAGCTCTTAGAGAAGACCGACCTGACCTTCGCTACGGCACTCGAGCAAGGGAAAGTATACACCGAAGCGCGGATGCAATCGAACACCTATGATCGCACGCGCCTCTTGGCGGGCACTACACTACACGCCCGGCCGGAGAGTGCTACCGCCGAGGACGCGGACCTGCTCGTGGAACTCCGGGATGCTCCGGAGGATGACCCAGTCCTGACGGCTGCCGTTACGACCAGACCCAAGGCCTTACGCGGGGCCGCATGCTTTTTCTGTGGGGGGCCACGCCATGCCCGGCCCGTGTGTCCGGCACGAGACGCTATATGCCATTTGTGCTCGCAAAAAGGACATTACGCAAAAGTGTGCAGGAAAACGGCACGCGGCTCGCGGCTCATTGAATCGCGCGGTCGCGGGCGCGCGGGCGCGGCGACCTTGAATGGGCTCATTGCGGAGCCTGCGAGCGGAGCCCGAAACCCGGCGCCTTACCCGACTTCGAAGGGGAGGGCCCCTCTCTGCGGGCCCCTGGGCGCTCAGACGTCCTTGGAGGGCGTCACCGGACAGCCACCACAGTCTCATCCTCAATCGGGCACGAAGTACGTGTCCTTGACCAAACTCCGGGCCACGCAAGGGGCTTTGAAGCCTCGCCAAGCCCCAGCGGAACGTTCTCCTCGTGTCGTCCACGAGCTAACGGTGGCCCTCACCCCGGAAAAGGCGATTTCGAATACTACGGAGGCCTTTTTCTGCCAAAAGTGTCAAAAGGCGATTTCGAATACTACGGAGGCCTTTTTCTGCCAAAAGTGTCAAAAGGCGATTTCAAATACTACGGAGGCCTTTTCCCGTCAGAATTATCAGATTTTGAATCGCGAAACACCGGAATGCTTGGGAAAGCCCTCTGATGGCGTTAATGGATTCCCCATGGTCAACGCAGACTCCGGCCACGACCGCAAAACTGCTGCTGGCATAGGATCCACCCGCGAGGCTTGTCCGACCCATTCGGGGTGGCTCAGTCCCACTCCCAGCAGCCTCGTCTGGCCAGGCTCAAGCCCTTATTCCCCTCATGGTCGAAGGCCATTGTGTTCGGGCCTTGGTGGATACAGGGTCTACGGATAGTTTTATCGACCAGCGACTTGTGCTCAGGCATGGATGGCGGATCTGGAGGTCTACGAGACGGATCTTCATGGCTTCCTAGGGGCTTCGACTCAGCACGAAGGGGGAATGCCGATTGAAACTCGTGCTAAAGGGACGGGTTTTCCCTGATGTACACCTTATGGTTTTACCTGCATTATGTGCTGATATTCTGTTAGGACACGATTTTCTTAAGCTGCATGGACGTCTGGTAATGGAGTTTGGTGGGCCTGACACGCTTGTTGTGGGGGCGGACGACGCGCTTGCGGTGTGCGCCCTAGCGCAAATGGACGTCCAGCCGCTTTGGCTGTTCCCCAATCTAACCTCCGACTGCACCCCTGTCGCGGTGAAATCACGGCGCTACTCTCGCGCAGACATGCAATTCATTGCGGACGAAACGGCTCAGCTCTTGAAAGACGGCATCATAGAACCTAGTAGGTCGCCGTGGCGCGCCCAGGACCTGGTGGTGCGCGGCGAGGCCCATCGCAGACGCATGGTAATCGACTATTCCCAAACGATTAACCGCTTTACACAGCTGGATGCCTACCCCCTTCCGGGGATGGACGCGCTGGTGCAACAGGTGTCCCAGTATTCGGTCTATAGCACTCTCGATCTCCGTAGTGCGTACCACCAGATCCCTATCTCTAGGGCGGATCGTATCTATACCGCATTTGAGTCGGGGCAGCGGTTGTACCAATTTACGCGATTGCCTTTTGGGGTAACGAACGGGGTCACTTGTTTCCAGAGGGCCATGGATGACCTCATTGCGCGGGAGCACTTAACCGATGTTTTCGTCTACCTCGATAATCTTACGGTTTGTGGATATGACCAAGGGCACCATGATGCTAATCTGAAGCGCTTCCTTGAGGTCGCGCAGAGGTATCACTTAACTATGAACGAGGATAAGTGCAAATACTCCCTACGCACGATAGATCTTCTGGGGTACACCGTGACCCATGGCTCTGTCGCTCAGAATAAGGAGCGTCTGCGACCTTTGCTCGACATGGCCCCTCCCTGTGATCGGGCGTCCCTGAAGCGCTGTCCTTGGGCTGTTCGCCCATTACTCCAAATGGGTGCAAAGTTTCTCCGCGAAACTTCGCCCCCTCGTGGCCTGCGACACCTTCCCACTGAGTCCGGCCGCATTGGCGGCCTTTGATGGCCTTAAGGCCGACATCGCCCGAGCCGCCGTGGCGACAATCGACGAGAGCGGCTCTTTCGTCCTCGAAAGTGATGCCTCGGATCAGGCCATCGCGGCGACCCTCTCCCAAGGGGGGCGTCCCGTGGCTTTCTTTTCACGGACTCTTACCACCGCTGAGCGGAGACACTCGTCCGTTGAAAAGGAAGCGTATGCGATCGTCGAGTCTATTCGGCGATGGCGCCCGTACTTACTCGGGCGGAGCTTCCAAATCATCACGGACCAGCAAAGCGTTGCGTTCATGTACGACACCTTACACGCCCAGCGCATTAAGAATGAGAAAATCACTCGCTGGCGTATCGAACTCGCCGACTTCTGTTACACCATCAAATATCGCCCGGGGAAGGATAACCGGGCCGCCGATGCCTTATCACGACCGGCTACATGCGCGGGTATCACCTCTTTGGAGGGCCTACGGGTGCTGCATGCCACCGCGGGCCATCCCGGCGTAACGCGTTTTGCTCATTTTGTGCGGTGTGGCAATCTCCCATACTCGATTGACGATATCCGCCGTATCTGTCGCGACTGTGCTATCTGCGCGGAAATCAAACCGCGTTTCTATAACCCTCCCATGGGGACTCTGGTTAAGGCTACGCGACCGTGGGAACGCTTGGCGATGGATTTCAAGGGCCCATTGCCGGTGTCGAGCGGCTCTCGCTATCTGCTCACTATCGTCGATGAGTACTCGCGATTCCCCTTTGCTTATACGTGCGCGGACATGACTGCTGCTACGGTGATGCGATGCTTACAGAACTTGTTCTCAATGTTCGGTTACCCGGCCTATGTCCATACCGACCGGGGTGCGGTCTTCTTGTCTCAGGAGGTGCGCGGCTATCTGCTCCAAAATAACATTGCTTCTAGTTACACCACGCCGTACAGACCCCAGGCTAATGGGCAGATCGAACGCTTCAACGGGATTACCTGGAGGGCCGTCATGCTCAACCTCCGGACCCTCGGCCGGGGCCTCGATAAATGGGCTTGGTCGCTACCTGCGGCGTTGAACTCGATCAGGGCTCTCCTGAGTACGGCAACCAACCAAACTCCCCACGAGCGACTTTTCCACCACCCCAGGAGCTCGGGGTGTATACGGTCTTTGCCCAGTTGGCTCGCTGGGCCCGGGCCGGCCTACCTTAAACGGGCGGTTCGCGCGAGCAAGTACGACCCCTTAGTGGACAAAGTGCAGATTCTCCAGGCTAATCCTGAGCATGCTCGTGTGATGACGACTGATGGCCGTGAGACTACTGTCTCCGTCCGTCACCTTGCCCCTTGCGGGGTCGCCGACCTGAGTAGGGAATCGGACGAACCGATCGAACCCATCTATGAGACTATGGCCTCTCCCGACGCTCCCATCGCCGAAAGTCTACCGACCCTCCCCTCGCCGAGTCTACCTGGGCCCGACGACTTGGAGTTACCCCCTTCGTCACCCGACCCTGATGGCGCCTCTGACGCCAGGGACACAGGGATACGTGATGCCGTACCCGGGGAATTTCGGACACGTGCTGGCAGAGAAATTCGCCGCCTGGCCCGATACGGTTGGGTCGACTGATGTTCCGCACCCTGTTCGTGCTGACGCTCACTCGCTTCTCGCCGCACTGCCGTATATTTCTGACGGGGGGGAGAATGTAGTGAAATCGTATTCGTACTGAACCCGGGGTGATGCTCGCTGCTCGTTGACACCGCTAGGGGCGTGACTATAAGACCCGCTGCTGCGGACGGTGCTCCGAGACTTCTCCTGTGACACGTTACATCTGGTAGACTCGCTAACGGTACGCCAGCATAGAATATCCAGCTTGCTTGCATTGAATGTTATGAATGGTCCCATGTGATGTCACATCATATACTTATTGTATTTCCTGCATTACAGGATGATGTTATGATCTAAATGGAATTAAACCACCCGTTGGACTAAAGTTGTGTGGACCTGATTGGTTTTCCACAACAGTAAATACAATCATAACACTACAATCCCTTTGTCGTGACTGCAAAGTTACTGTATTGAAGCAGTGTATGGTTCATGGATTACTCAAGGAGAAGCGGTTTACTAATTATTGCAGGAGTATGGAATTAGCCTCGGTTTATTTAATACAGTAACATCGTCTTTGTAATAATCATATTAATAATAATAATATAGTAAATACAATCATAATGTTGGAACCCATCTGTGGATCGGTCCCATCGGCCGATGGGTCTGACCCGTTTGCGGATCCGCAGATGGGCGACCCATCTGTGGATGCATGAGAAATGACAATGCAGACCCATCGGCCGATGGGTCTGCGCCATCTGCGGATGTGTTGTTCACCTTGAAGGAATGTGTATGCATCAATGGTGGATGAGTATGTTTATTTGAACCTAAAAATAAGCAATTGATGTCATAAATGTTTATAAAGCAGTCCGTGACATGTGGTTTGTCGATAACCGTTTGTCGATAAGATAAAAATAAGATAATGTCGCTCCATTTAAAAACGCTGGTCTACTTCGCTGGTGGCACTGGCAGACTCAGCTCTCCATTGTTTATATAGCAATTCCTGGCATGCCTTAATCACCCCAAAGCTAAAGATGAAGGTGTGGCTTCGTAATCGGGGCATTGTCAATTATATAAACACAATAACGCATTATGTGATTCTATGAGGCCCTCAGTGTGATTCTATGAGGCCCTATGTGATTCTATGAGGCCCTCAGCGATGGGTCTGACCCGTTTGCGGATCCACAGAGGGGTCGCCCATCTGCGGATCCGCAAACGGGTCAGACCCATCGGCCGATGGGACCGATCCACAGATGGGTTCCAACAATAACACTACAATCCCTTTGTCGTGACGGCAAAGTTACTGTATTGAAGCGGTGTATGGTTCATGGGTGACTCAAGGAGAAGTGGTGCACTAATTATTGCAGGAGTAAGGAATTAGCCTCAGTTTATTTAATCCAGTAACATCGTCTTCGTAATAATCATATTAATAATAATAATAATAATATAGTAAATACAATCATAACACTACAATCCCTTTGTTGTAACTGCAAAATTACTGGATTGGAGTGGTGTATGGTTGGTTCTTTGTTGACTTGAAACATATTGAATAAACCAGTGTCTCAATGCAATCTCTTCACTTCCGTGGTGACAAATGGCTTAGAGACTTGGAGTACTTAAAAATAATTTAATACTTACATTATTTACTAACTGGTATGTCCACCCAGGTCATACTATCCTCTTCAACTGAAGTATCAGACAAGCCCGGCTGCGCCACTGTTAAACTTTCGGTCTTGTTGAAATTATGAATATCAAAATCAATCTAGTAATAGGTATTTTACAAAGACAAGGTAAAGTTACTTCAATATTATGCAAGGTATTCAGTTTTTGTGGTAGGTTACATCCTATCACGTTTTTACTGGTGTGGTGAGCTGTTTTGTCTCCTGGGATATCTTCCGGCCATCTTCAGTAGTGCTTCAGGACAGATCAAACACATCAAAGCAATCTTCTCAATGACAAGAAAAAGTCTCAAGTTTATCTGTTGTTCATCAAGCATAACTTCAATGCAATATATTTAACCATGAAGAGCTGACAGCACATAATGCTAACAAGATATATTGTTCTCTGTGTCCAAACTACTGCCTGCTCACACATAAAGGACTTCCGCAAAAAGTAACTGTCAGAGTGAAATGATAGGAAATGTATCCACCCTTAAACTCCATCTGCAATGTGATATGGGGTTGGAGAAAGTTTTGTGGACTTCATCATGATCAACGTCTTCAGTTTAGAGTTGTTTTAGGCCATTATTGCAGGCAAATTTTCCAGTCCTAGTCCCAAGATGATTCTCCAACTCACAGGTTATTTTACGCGTTAAAACTTGATGTCGATGAAGAAGTGGAAAGAATCGAGAGGGTGGGATGGAGGGGGTGGGAGGGTGGGAGCGATGGGTGGGGAAATGCACTGAAGGTGAAAAGAGATTGTGATAGGGAGATATAATCCATGAGCAGGTCTAGCCTGCAGGGCTACACTTCCTACATGCAATTTGTCAACAGCTCCGCATGCACCTTAATTTTCTTGTCACTCTGAAGTGGAATAGCATCACAGAATGTGACAGAAAGGCATGTAATTCCTGTGGGGCTTGGGTGCTGTGTGATTGAGATAATCTCTTTGTCTCCGTGGTGTGACCTTTACCTCATGGTCATTTCTCTTTATCTCTGTTCTTCTTTGTTCTGGTCCGGCCCTTTTGTGCCTCCCTTCACAATGCACCGGCCACCAGCTAATGGAATAGTCTTTTCCAGGCCATATGTTGTTTCCTCGATTCTCGCTGAGATTTTCTTGTTTGGTGAGATATACGGGTATTAAAAAAAACATTTTAAAATGCAAAAGGATGTAGGGATGGTATGCCAAAATGTATGTAAACAAGGTAAGGATGGTCACAATAATTATCGCATGAAATAATGGTTGTTCCCTGTCCATCCCTTCATCCATTTGCAATAATAGTACATGTTGATTGTTTCAATGTATGAATTTGACCGGTGAAATATAAAACAGTTAACACACACACACACACACACACACACACACACACACACACATGTATGCACACTTACATACACACATGTACACCGACACACACACATACACACACACACACACACACACACACACGTAGGTGGATACTTTGGAGGTGGTGGCTACTTTGAGACCTGGTAGACCTCCATTCCATCTCGTGAAACCCATCCATGTGTGGAGATAGCAGCCAACAACAGCAACTTGCATGCACACACATATATGTACACACGTACATACCCCCACACACACACATATTTATATATGTATATACAGTCACGTGAAAAAGTAAGTACGCCCCATGTAAAGTTTTGACTTTTTCAACATATTTCAACATACAGCTATTTGATCTTCATTTCAACAATATTGATAGATAAAAGTGATATAATATAACAAATATCATGAAACATTTACATTTTGTAGTCCATTGTATAATTTAAATAAACATAAATGCAAATTTCGCATGTGGAAAAAGTAAGTACACCCCTACATTTATCACTACTTCAAATACCTAAAATTAGAATCAGGTGCACCAGCTCAGGTGCAAATGATTAAAACATCGTTAGAGAGGATCTTGGAGGAACCTTTCTTATTTAAACCTCAGACATTTAGTTTGGTTTGCTCTTTGTTGTTGAAGTGTGCGGCGTCACCATGCCGAGATCAAAAGAGCTCTCTGAGGCCTTCAGGAAGAAGGTTATAGATGCCTACGAGTCTGGGAAGGGATTTAAAAAGATCTCCAAACAATTTGAAATAAATCATTTGACTGTCCGGAAGATCATCTACAAGTGGAGAAGATTCCAAACAACTGCCAACTTGTTCAGGCCAGGCCGCCCCAGCAAGTTCAGCCCGAGAGCAGACCGCAAGATGCTGAAAGAAGTCTCTAAGAACCCCAGAATGTCATCACGGGACCTACAGGTAGCTCTTGCCACTGTTGATCTCAAAGTGCACGAGTCTACCATTAGAAAGAGGCTGCACAAATTTGATCCACATGGGAGGTGTGCCAGGAGGAAACCTTTGCTGTCCAGAAAGACCATCAGGGCAAGACTAAAGTTTGCCAATGAACACCTAGGCAAAGACCAGCACTTCTGGAACAATGTGCTCTGGACAGATGAGTCAAAGGTAGAGCTATTTGACCACAGTACCAGAAGACATGTTTCGTGAAAATCAAAGACAGCATTTGACCACAAGAACCTGATACCAACTGTAAAGCATGGTGGTGGAAATATTATGGTTTGGGGCAGCTTTGCTGCATCAGGGCCTGGGCAGCTCACCATCATGGAATCCACGATGAATTCTTCATTGTACCAGAGGGTGCTTGAGGATAACGTGAGGCCATCTGTCAGAAGTTGAAGCTCAATCGAAGGTGGACCTTGCAACATGACAATGACCCTAAACATACCAGTAAATCCACCAAGGAATGGCTGAAAAGAAAGAAATGGAGGGTTCTGGAATGGCCAAGTCAAAGCCCAGATCTAAATCCCATCGAGATGTTGTGGGGGGATTTGAAACGAGCTGTGCATGTAAGAAACCCCTCAAACATCGCACAGCTGAAAGAATTCCGCATGGAGGAGTGGGCAAAAATTTCTCCCAGTCGATGTCAGAGACTGGTAGACAGTTATAAGAAACGCCTACTTGAGGTTGTTTCTGCCAAAGGGGGCAATACCACCTATTAGAGCCAAGGGTGTACTTACTTTTTCCACATGCAAAATTTGCATTTATGTTTATTTAAATTGTACAATGGACTACAAAATGTAAATGTTTCATGATATTTGTTATATTATATTACCTTTATCTCCCAATATTGTTGAAATGAAGATCAAATCGCTGTATGTTGAAATATGTTGAAAAAGTCAAAACTTTACATGGGGTGCACTTACTTTTTCACGTGACTGTACATATACACATATACACACAAGCATACACTAAGGTGGATACTTTGAGGGTGGGCTCGGTTCCACCTTCTGAAACCCACATATGGGGATAACAACCAATGACACACACACATATACACATGATGATGGCGAAGAAGGTGGTTGTTTTAGGGTGTTGTGGGGGGGCGACATGCTTTGCTACCTCCCTCTCACCTGGACAGAAAGGACTGAAGGCTGCGTCAAATACAACAGTTTTGAAGGCAGTGGAGACCAAGCTGAAAATGGTAACTTCGATGGGAGCGAGGACCATACACAAGGTGCTCGGTATCACACTGTTTGATATGCGTTTGTGACATGGCCTGGCCCTGCAGCTTGGCATATGTTGACTCCATGCTGCTGGGAGAAAAGGCCTGAACTTTGGCGACCACCCTCTTGCAAAGTTCCGCCAGTTCAGGACGGGAGAGACTGAGGTTTGTGGGATCGAGCACCTCGTTGAATACAACAACTTCAATGGGAGTGGGAACCAAGCAGAGCACGGCAGCTTTTGTGAGGCCGAGGGCCGCACATGTGGTGTCCGGAGTCATGCTGATCGACATGCATTTGGGATGCGGCCTGGCCTTGTGGCTTGTTGGGTTTTGCCGACCCCATCATGCTGAGAACGAATGCCCAAGCTTTGGCGACTCCTTTTTTGCCGAGTTCCACCCGCATGGGACCAAGTTCTGTGGGATTCCGAACCATGACGAATACGACGACTTCGACGGGAGCGAGATCCAGGCCAAAGACGGTAGCTTTGGTGAGGCCGAGGCCGCACAAAACGTTGCCCGTAGTTGTGCCGTTTGGGACGCGGCCTGGTGCCCTGGCCTTGCCTTGCAGCTTCTTGGGTTTTATTCCGTCAAGAAAGGATGAGACCAGTTTGCTCAAGAGAGATCATGGCTGAGAGCGAGATCTAGGAGTTTGATTGACTAAACCTCTTTGAGAGGGTTGTTGAGAAAGTGGATGTGAGGGTTTGTGGGTATGGTCCTTTCGGAAAGAGAGAGTGGGTGTGTGGATTTCTCAGGATTGAAAGACATATTCCAAGTGTTTGTCTAGTTTGTGTTTTTGTCAAGTTCTGAAGTGAGGGAAGAGGCTGCTGCATGTCTGTGTCGTCATCAGCAAAGAGATGAAGGGGATGTTCCAGAGAGTCATAGAGATCATTTATGAAGATTATACGATGGGACCTAGAACACTGCCTTGGTGCACTCCGGCCTTGACAGTGAGAGGAGAAGAAAGGATTCCGTTGAGGGCTACATTTTGGCTTTGAGAGTGGTTGAAGTTAGTAACCCTGGAGTGCAGTTGGCCTTGGATGCCATAGGCAGAGAGTTTAGAGAGCAAGACTCTATAGGGTGTCGGACTATTGAAACCTCAATTATATGACTACAGAGACAGCCCTGATTTCATACATTGCTCTTCAGCTAAGAAAATTTAGTACACGCTTGTTCATCCATGAAGCTGTTGGAGAAAACCTTTGTGTATCACCAGGCAAAATTAATATTAGATGCTGTGTCCTTATATGGCAGTCCACCCCTTTTCGAAGAAGACAGATTGCAGTCAGAGGAGGAAAGAGGCGCAGAAGAGGAACAGGAGATGTTGGATAGCAAGGTAGTCATAAACATGTTTGGGATTCAGGATGTACTTGGTGCAGAAATCCGGATTGGAAGATTTGCAGATTTGATGGGTCACATAAAGCCTTTGCTGCTGTACCATCGCTGGTTGTTGTAGAGCTAACACCCTGCCAGCTGAAGACCTTGTGTGCCACAGGCAAGCGTGCTTCAATCAAATGGCCCAAAGAGTCACCCGTGTACATAACCATGGTGAGTGTTTGCTGGCCAATGCAGATTTTGTATCACAGCTGAAGTGCATCTGTGGAAATACAGTAATGCCACTCGTTTAATTCATTCATAGGCCTCTGGGCAGGCCACACAGATTGAAGATCATGCTTGTGGTGGAGATATGCACTTTCTTCATGAATAACAATGGGCCAGGGGTTCCCCAACATGATTCACCACAACTCAAACAGTGTCAAATGCCTTGTAAGTCACAGACATTTTTTCCCTTTATGCCATTTGCATTTTTTAAAATCTCTGCCAGTGGGTTAATAGTTTGGGGGTTCAGATATTTGTAGGAGCCAGTGCACTTTCTTACTATTCAGAGCTGGAATTCCATATATATATATATATATATATATATATACATATGACGAGCCATTCTCTAGAGTTCATCTGGCAAACCAGATCTTTATGGTATGATGTGCAAAGTCATTGACATCACCTGGGTCAGGAGAGCTGGTGTCTGGACATGAATTGTCGAGGATAATAGCCCACCAAAGTGGTGTCTGGTGGGAAAGCATTAGAATAGCTTCTTTTAAAATTAAATAGTTTCGTTACCACCTGGTTCTTCTCAACAGCAATCTTCCATGGGCTAAGACCAGCTGTGGCATCAATTTGCTGGAAAAACAATCTGACAATGTCATTGACAAAGGAACGACAAAGAGATTTGGACAACTATATATTTCTTCATTAAAAACCTTATTTTCCTTCTGTAATACATCATATATCATACTTTCCATCCAGGATTGTCCTACACTGGGGTTTATGTTCTGTCTTTTTCAAATGTCTCATGTAAGGCACTAGTGACCTTCGGAACATGTCCCCCTTTGCCTTTGTAAATTATATGTCAAAGGTGTGGCATTTGGAGAGGAAAGAAAATTTGTCACCTTTCTGCATATGCATCATTTTCATAACCACAGGTAAATAGAATAATCCAATTTAATGGTCTTTTATTGGAGCCTGGTGTTGGCTTAGCGGTTAGGGTGCCGGCTTGGGATCCTCGGATCCTGTGTTCAAATCCCGGTCGATCGCTGAATTAACGCCAGGTGGGTTGACTCAGCCTGTCATCCCTCCGAGGTCGGCAAATTGAGTACCAGTTCACTGGTAGTTCCCTGTGTGTCACAAGAGGTGGCCAATAGGGTTGGCGGCAGGAAGGGCATCCGGCCATAAAACATTGCTTCAAAAAGGGGACCACGGTGCCTGAAAAAGGACCAACCCCTGCTCTGCAGTGAAAAATGGCCTCTAAAGGTGGTTCAATGGTCTTTTATTGCAAGTGAAAGACAATACCGAATAAACATGTTGCTTAACCCGTCCACAAGTTTTTGAAATATTGAGCTATATATCATCTTTCACCTGATCACTTAATTATGAAGTCACTTCAAAAAATTCAATAGTTTTGTATCCGGATCTTTACCAAAATCGAATCGATTCGTCCTTGTTACACACCCAACCTGTCCACCAAGTTTCATCCAAATCTGTCCACAACTTCTTGAGACATTGTGCTATATTTCGTTTTTGGCCCCATCTCTCAATGGTGAAGAATCCAAAAAAAATCTTCACCAAAACAAACAGATCTTCATCAAAGCCTAATCAATTCGACCCCTCTATTAAATTTCGTCCACAACTTTTTGAGATACCCTGCTCACAGACAGACAAACAGACAGGTGTGTAAACATAACCTCTGTCCACCTTCGATGGTGTAGATAATAAGTAAATTTTGATAAACGACGCATCATGATTCTTCCTAGGGGATTCAAAATGATGCCTTTAGGACTTAGAAGAAGCAGAGACAACCCCATTCCCATCTCTTTATAATCTGCTGTTGTGTGTTCATAAGGATGTATGTACTCTTCCCAGTTAAGAAAAATCTTGATGTAAATCTCACAGCAGGGACTTGTCAAGATGCTAATCTGCAGACTCTTGTGTCTGTGCTTCTTGCTGACAGTAACAGCGATCAGACTCATTGCTATAACTCTCGTGGAACACTGCCAGATATCTTTCGCTGCATACATCCTCCGAACAGAAGACTCATTGCTTTTTCTCTTTCTCTCTACTGTCCGTGGGGACCTGGATTGTTTTTATTGTAATCGGTTACTGAATAGAACATTATTTAGATGTCTGCTCACTAGCTCGTCTGTGAATGGTTCTCCTTTGAAAGCATTCAGCAAAGGTTCTCCCGAGAGAGCATGTTGGAATAAATGCAATTTGGACATAAATGCATAAAGTCATTTCCTATCATGAAAGTTGAGACATCCGAAAGGTCAAATACACAGCTTTTACCTCCATGTTGCCCTCAATTTGCGAGCATATCAATTCGTATTCCTAAGTTGAAATGCTAAAGTAACTTAAAGAAGTTTATAAAGGAAAGATGTTTCGAATTTGACATCCAAAACTATTTGATGTTTTTCAACAATCTGTGCACCTGGTGTTGATCTCTCATTCATGGAATCTTGGGAAATCAGAGCAGTGTACATTGCAATAAATTGGAAGAATTTTTTCCCCTTTCTTCTCAATGGGAATAACTCATAACAAATTTTGAATACATCGAGCTTCAAGAAAGCACAAATACATTTGGACAAAGTGACCACATGTGGACAATGGGCATGAGACGGCATAAATACAATCAGAATAGGCCAAAACCCTTCATACAATTGCAGATTGTATGGTTTTTCATGATGCAAATTTACTTTGTGGTTACTTTCTTCTTCATGCGGTTGCATTTAAGAGTTACCACTTCGAGAGAAAAAAATCTTGGAAAATAAATAAATTAATATTGGGGGCTAAAACCGACTCTTTTTCATAATCAAACTGCCACTTCATGCTGTCACAATTCTCCAGGTTGTTAGAATAAATGGGAGGAGGGTTTATATTTTGTTGAGGAAGCAAGAAAGGAAAGAAGGAATGATTTGTTGAAAAATAATTAGTCTTTCAGTTGAGTCCAACCAAAACATCTTCGTAGGTGGAACACAATAAATGAAAGTCGGTTCGGTATGGTGGAAAGGTTTGAGTGATTCCCCTCTTCTTTATGTTTGTGGATTATTTTCTCTTCCATTTCAGGATTGTCGCAACATATGTAATGTTTTTATTTCAAAACTGCAGGTTTTTTCTCCTTTTTTTTTACAGTCATTTAAGGCTAACAGGGAAAAGACAGTAGATAGCAGTGTACCTTCACATTCATTTCAAGGACATTAGTAGAGCATGGACACAAAGGTGGTATTTTGGGATTTGAACTTGGGTTACCGACTTCATAATGAGACAACCTGCATCAGATTGGAACACTCTCAAGAACACCCAAACAATGAACACAAAGTTTAAAACACCTTTAAAAAGTTTAATTGAACAACTTCAATGTTTTTTTACTTTTATGTTAGGCCAATTTTTTTGTTGTTGTTTACAAGATCGAGGCTCGTGTAAGAGCAAACACTGATCACAAAAAGACAAACTGACACATAAAACATATGATAAAGGGAGCGGGAGACAAGATTGAGAGCAGGGACATCGGGAGATCTGTGGGAGGTCTGTGCGAGTAATTAACTTACTGATTAACCCTCATATATATATATATATATATTGTTGCGGATATGAGGACTGTATTTTTTTTATTGTGTGTTTTATTATTATTATTATTGGTTATTCTGCGCCTCCTGCCTCCGGAGCTGTGTAAAGGTCAAAGGGCGTCCCATAATTAGTCCATAAAGCATCCACCCCACAGCTAATCATAGAATACCCCTGTTCGATAGCTTATATCTTATTATGTGTTTTAGGGTAAGGCTGTGTCTCCCATTAATTGAAATACTCCATTGCACCAGTGAAAGAGATAGATTCCCTTCATTCCCACTCCCAAAACTTCCATTCCCCCTTTTCGTCAATTGCCATTCGCTTTGCCAACTGCATTTTGGGCGGTTTTCTCTTCATCCGCCATTGACCACGAGGCAGGGTTGGGGAAGAAAGGCGGGTCCCCACCTCGTCATAGAGGGGAGGAGTGAGTCAGCCCCACTCAACCAACCACGAACAAGGGGTTGGACTTGGAGAGGGTGTGGAGAGAAACATCGAGGAGGTTCGCGAAGGTTGAGGGGTGGGGCCTATATAACCTGCAGGCAGGGCGTTTCCAAAGAGAGATGAGCCTTTACAGAGAGACGAGAGGGAGTCCAAGGAGTTGAGTCCAACCAAGAAGTCCAGAGTTGAACTGCAGCTCGAGCCACCGCAACTGCATTTGCTGCAGCTGGAGCCACCGAAACTGCAGCCACAGCAGCGTGAGGCCTGGACGGCAGTTTGGAGCAGGGCCGCGAAGGAGCGGCGGCTGCCCAAGAGTCGATCGGCTGCAGGACCAGTTGGACTTCCCTATCCCGCCAGCCATCCATCTCCCGCCAGTCCTATCATCATTTCCCGCGTGAGTCTGTCCTTGTTTGTTCTGTCCCTGGGTTAATTAAGACTGTAGGTAAGCTAGCGTTGCACTGTGTATCTAATATCTTCTGTAAATAAACGTGACTGCTTTCTTCCTGCTTATATGTGTAAATAATAAATCCAATTACTCTTCTGTACGTCTTCTTCCTCTTTGTATTCGGTCGCTTTAGAGTTTTCCCGATTGAATAGCGGTGGCGCGATCCGGCCAAAGTTTGGGGCAAATCGGGTATTAGTCGGGGAATAACTGTTCGGTCGCGGTAATACCACCGCTCGATCAAAATAACATCTTTAACCGCGTCCGTAACAATATATATATCCTATATCTTTTTGTTTGTTTTGGGGGTTTTGGGGGGTTTTTTTTTTTGGACATGGCAGGATATTATTAAATAGTTATTGTACTTCAACATTTAAACAAAAACTGTCAGGGAAATTACCAATAGCTAAGATAATCTATTTAGGGTTAGGGGGTGAGGAAGGGCTTTTAAAGGAGTTCCACATAGGAATGGAGAGTGTGAACATCGAGCAAAGCTAAAACAAGATAACGCTCCAAAGCCAGATAATGTATTACCATTACAAAGCGGTTTATTAAGATCTCAGTCGGTTCTGTTTACCTAGTCATAGCAAAGATGTGCCAGCATGAACCCTTACTCATTCATAACGCTTATTAATAAATTACCTCTCTACTTCGTTGCTTCTTAGCAGATGATCATCACATTTTATGAATGTTTTTCATTAAAATGTACCAATCACTATATGTATTGTGACACTTGGCAAGATTCCAAGCCAAGCCTTCCAAAAAGATTGCTCTAATTGTGGCTTTCGAAGCAGCAGAATCCAACAGGATGCTCCATTAACTGATTACGCCCAGTGAGTTGGAGGGTTCAGCAGAAAGCAACCAGCTTTCCAAGATTTTCTGCATTTTTTGTTGCATATTTAAACTGTCGATGTTGGAAGAAAAAAAAACGTTAAGTCTGAACCTTCTTGTTGTGATAAAATAGAAGCCGTTGTTCGAATAAATTATGAAGTCGTTTTTTCATTGCCAAGTCGTGACGGGATTAGAGGCACAGTTTAGTGACAAATACAGGAGGGAAAGAAAAATGATAAACCAGATATTGCAGACCCTCACCAGGACTTTTGTGTGGTGTTCTTTGTGGTGTTTGTGTGCTGGTGTATTACGTAATTGATAAATAGATGGAATTAGTACATTCCAATACATACCAAGAAAGTACTCGAAGATGCAATGCCAGTCCACGTCCACTTTGCACTCAAACAAAACTTTATGAAAACAACAACTGAATAAGATTTTGCACTGCAGAAACCAAAGCTTTCAGAATCATTGGAATCTCCCGCGATGAAGCTGATTCTGAGGGTCTTTCACTCACCCACCGCAGGCAGGTTGGTGGTCTTTCTGTCTTCTACCGACTCCTCTCCGGCGTAGCTCCCGCTGCTCTGTCTGTGCTCTGTCCCCCAAATATTCCTACAGGTCGCTCAAGATCTGCCAGCAACCCTCTTATGGTTAAACTGCCAAAACCAAGACTCTGCTCACCTTCACTCTTTCATTTCTCTATTTTCTCGCCTCTGAAATAAACTCCCACAGTCTCTTAAATCCAACTTTTCCCTCCAGGTCTTTAAAACAGATGTTCACCACCATCTCCTATCTTCCCCCATCCAAAACCATTATATTTTCTACCCCTGTTAATCCACCCCAAACCCACCTCCTTTACATTCCCTGTTTTCTTTCCTGAAAGTCCCGGTTGTGTCCTTCTTGTTTATCCAGTGTACACCACTCCAACCCTCTCTCTTCCACAGATCTCCTGATGTCCCTGTATCCTCCTGTTGTTGTGTTTCCCTCTCGCTCCCTCTCTTGTCTCCCGCTCCTGTTATTATATGTTCTATATGTTAGCTCTAATACGAGCCTCGACTTGGTGTATGTATATATATATATATATATATATATATATATATATATATATATATATATATATATATATATATAAAATATTCTCCATATTCTCATAATAAAGGTTTGTTCAAAATTTGATGACAAAAGCTCCAATGGTAAAAAGGGTTTGGCCTGGACACACACACACACACACACACACACACACACACACACACACACACACACACACACACACACACACACACACGATCATAATTCCCAAGATGAGGAACTTCTCCCAATGAACCGAGGGAGGGTGGGGGAAAGGCAGTGGAAGGGCAAAAGTCTTCACCAAATCCGGGTGGGTGAGAAAGGGGGTGGGGAAGAGCCGGGGAAGAGAAAAGTCTTTGACAAACAAAACGTGTTTGTGTTTTTGGGGGTTTTTTGTATACAAGATCGAGGCTCGTGTAAGAGCTAACATTAATCACAAAAAAACAAACGGACACATAAAAAAACATAATAAAGGTTGCGGGAGACAAGATGGAGAGAGAGAGAGGGAAGAGTGTCATTCGCTACTAGACAGGAAAAACACGTCTCTCACTACCTTCCATTTCTCACTAAGGATTAGAGAGGGAATTTTTTCCAACCAATGACATCAGTCACGTTAGGTGTGAATTAGAGAGATGATTCGTGTGCATGGTTATAAAACACTTTTCATCACGTGTTTTAACCCCAATTTAACAGCTTTTTGCAGAAAAATAATTATTCAGTGCGATTTTATCGATATATTGGCTTTCAAAATGTGTTGTATACTTGGTCCTTGCTAGCTGAACTTTAACACTTCGAGAAATGCTATTTTGGTATCTCGAAGTGCATTCAACCTAAAATCAGTTCGGGCAGATCCACAAAACTGTCTTGTTTATTGGAGATCATCTACATATTAAATACAGCACACAAAATAGAGGAGTTTTTGTTATCACCCTCCACATCATCCATTTACAATGAAACCATTTCCAAAAATTCCATCTCAGTCCTTGCTCTCACTTTCTTTCTCGTCCACAAAATACGTTGACTTGTCCCACCCAGATCTTCCAATTCAATGATCTCCAAAGTTCAAAGCCCTCCCCATCTTTCTTTCCTCCAGCACACCATTCTTAGTTCATGTATTAGTCAGGTTCACTATGTCAATAAATTATATTTCGTTCAAAATCATGGTAGATTAGCAAACCTATACATTTTTGGAAAGGTTATAGCATAAGGAAACTAAAAATCAATGTTTACATTTGGAGAGATACCTGTATGGCGGCCATTTTGGATTTTCAAAATGGCCACTGTAAAATACATATTTTGTTCTATTTCTGCCTCTAATTACCCTAAAAACTTTTTAAAATATACTAAACCTATATTTTCAGGGACAAGGAATCCAATGAAAGTATCAAATTAGTGCTATGGGGAATGGTAAGACACGAATCAAAGGTTTTGAATTGCAAAATACTGTCTTTATATTCGCGATAAGTTGCATAATCAAATACATGTTATCATTTTGTACAGGCAGTTAATAACATCAAAATGTGTCACAATAATTCATATCACAAAACATACACAGGCAGTCAGCAAAATCATATATACACATGCAGTCAGTATAACTTCACATCTACACAGGCAGTCAATGACAAAATATACACAGGCAGTCAATGGCATCAAACATACACGATTACAGAATATGCCATTTAGAGTTCGTCATCACTGTCCTGTGTGTCGTATCCGACAATATAGTCCGCATCGTTTTCACAGTCCGTTCCACACAAGCAAAGGTCGGTCAAATTGATTGGCAGATCGAATTGGTCGAATGGTCGATCGAATCGAATTCGATGAATCGAATCGATCGAATTGGTCGAATGGTCGAATGGTCGATCGAAACGATTGGTCAAATGGTCGAATTGGTCGAATGGAATTGGTCGATTGGTCGAATTGGTCGAAACGAATTGGTCGGAATTGGGAAATGCAAACATTGATTTTCTGATTTTCCATGTAATAACGTTTCCAAAAATGTATAGGTTTGCTAATCTACCATGATTTTGAACGAAAAAATAGTGAACCTAACTCTGGTTCAGATAAAAAATATCCAATGTCCATACTCTTTCCAGAGCATCAGAGCTACCAAAGCATGTTCAAGGCAGATAATACACTGGCCTGTGGTCATCAGGGCAGGAATTTTGAACGTAGCCAGGATTCCAGCACACAATTCAGCACACAACACTACTTTTCCAGCACACAACAACACTACTTTTGTTGTGAAAGACAGTGGGATCATTAACACACACCAGGAAATTGTTACAGACAGGACACCAAGCTTAACATCCTTCCAAAGGACGGTGCGCACATTGATTGATACTGATTGATTTTTTTTTCACATTTTATTTAATTTAATTTTCATTTAATTAATTTTTAAAATTTGATTGACATTGATTGATATGGTGCCCTGTTTGTGAAGCACTAGGTTGACATGTATTAATTGGTTTGAGAATCAAACCCGCACTACACTATCAAGAGTTATCCTATCAGACTTGTAAAATATTGTTACGACCGCGGATTAGATGTTATTTTGGCCGAGCGGTGGTGTAACCGCGGCCGAACAGTTATTCCCCGACTAAAACCCGATTCACCCCAAACTTTGGCCGTATCGCGCCGCAGCTGCTCAATCTGGAAAACTCTAAAGCGACCGAATGCAAAGAGGAAGAAGACGTACAGAAGAGTAACTGGGTGTATTATTATTTACACACATAAGCAAAAAGAAAGCAGTCACGTTTATTTACAGGGACATGAGACGCAGGTGACACAGTGAAATCTTTAGCTTATCTAACAGGCTTACTTACTACCCCGGACAGAACAAACCAAGACACTGACTCACGCGGGGAATTGCAGAGTGGATTGCTGGAAGAAGGTGTGTGGCTGGAGGGGGGAGGACGGCACGGAGCTGGCTGGAGCTTGATCCCGCACGGGACGTCGGGCTGGACCTCGACGGCCGCTGATGCCACCGAGCCTGTCGTGTGCGCGGAGTCACGGGTCGGAGCTGCTTGTCTCAGTAAAAGCGCATCTGCTCTGGCGACCCAGCTGTTTCTTTGGACTCAGTAAAAGCGCAACTCTCTGACGACCCAGCTCGTTCTTTGGACTCAGTAAAAGCACAACTCTCTGACGACCCAGCTCTTGTCTCCTCCCTCCTTGTATCAACTGCTTGGGGAATGCCCCGCCGGTGGGTTATATAGGCCCCGCCCCTCAACCTTTGCGAACCTCCCCCAAACGCTCTTCCTCCGCCCTCTCAAACCAAACCCCTCGTGCTCAGTTGGTTGTTCGGGGCTGGCTCACTCCTCCCCTCTATGACGAGGTGGAGACACGCCTTTCTTCCCCAACCCTGCCTCGTGGTCAATGGTGGTTGAAGAAAACCACCCAAAATGCAGTTGGCCATTTAAATGAACTGAAAGGGGACCTATTCTTATTTCACTCGGTGCAATGGAGTATTTCAATTAATGGGAGACACAGCCTTACTCTAAAACACATAATAAGATATAAGCTACTGAACAAGGGTTTTATCGGGTCCTGCAATGTGGTGTTTATGGAATTAACTACCGAGACGCCCTTTTTATCTTTACACAACTCCGGAGGCAGGAGGGGCCATATCCAAACAATGTTCATCACCATTTCCAATACAATACAATTTAAAAAATGCCATCCTCATATCCGCAACACTGCACCCTCCTCCTCTTAGGCACCTTCCCGGGCCTACCACTTTTATTTAGTGTGACACGTAGGTGTAGTTCCCTCTACTTTTAACCTGACCCTGAGTGCGACAGTTTTAAAACATAAATAAATGTGTCCCGCTGCTCCATTGCACCCTGCCTAACAGACTTACGCCCACAGCTAACCGGATTGCGGAATGGTCTTCAAACTACACACTGACGGTGGGGAGCATTATTTACAATGACTCTGCTTTTATTTACAAAACTAACCCAGGACCTGTAATTGTTCTTTCTGGGGGGGGGGGGGGGGGGGGAGACATTCTGCTCTGCATCGACGCACCATGAAAGCACCTATAACGCACCAACACACCCTCAAGCACCAATCGGTGCAGTCACCACAGTTCAACAATGTTCAATAAAAATAACATCAACAACCCCTAACCCTGCAGGTGATCTCTTGCTCTTCGGCTCCCTCTGCTGGCTATTATTATTTCTTCCAGTTGTTGTCTTTTCCTTCATTTTCTTACTGGCGGCCTATTTGCAATAAAGCTTGCCCAAACGTGTCCATTTTATTTATCTTTATTTATGGCCCACAGGGCCGACTACGTGTGGTTCACCTGTGGGGCCTCGCTGCCCTGTGGCCAAGGTCCGCCAGCAAGATTTCGGGCCCTCATGGCCGGTTCCAGCAGAGGGGCCATGCCCCAACCCATGGGGTCCACCAGTGGTGCTCGGCCACAGACATGTGGTCCATAATGTGGTGCATCGATGCAGACAGCTGGTTCTGGGAATTTCGGGCGCACAATGGCCGACTCACGCACGCTCCCCTCGGCGCCCAATGGCGCACAGGTCATGTGGGAGACAAAAGGGGGAAGACAAATGAGCGAGGGGTGAGGTCACAAGGGTACACATCAATAAGGTAATGCAAGGCGAAATGCGTACGGAGGGCGAAGTGAGAAAGCTCGTCCCTACCGTACGTCACCCCCCTGTCACCTACACTACCCTTGCCCTTACCCCATATGTACAAAATCTACACATTACCAATCCGTCGCTACCGTCACGTCTTCCCCATATTCCCCTCATACCAAATTCGTCTTCACAATCCCTCTACTTCAAAATTTACCATCACCCAATTCATCATCAATCCTCATAAGGAGGAAGAGATGGAACATCAAGCACAATGTCACACCCACGTCATGATGCGTCTCACAATCCAAAACATTTGCATCATAAAAATAATAAAAACAACCTGGCATGGTGTGGAGTACCTGTCACCTCAGGTGAGTAGGTGCAGATGGTGCGAGGAGATCCTTCATCCTAACTACTTTCTAAATGACATTAACACACGTTACACTACCCGGGGTCTTTCCCTGCCAATCCATTGGCCAACTTACACTATGGGTTCTAAAAACCAATTCCCATTGACCAAACTGTGGTGCTTCTCAATTTGGGGTCTCACTCCCCCGATTCATCTCCCGGTGCCCTTGCACAATTTCTGGGCTGTGACGTGTAGCTCTCGCAGCAGGTCTACCCACCTGCACACCTCCACCACTGTAGTTGCCACCCGAGCTTACCTAGCTCCTCACCCTAACCTAACTAACTGGGGAAGGCCCCTCCTGGCTCTGTCACCCCTTGGTGCCCTCTGGCACTGGGCTACCCGGGTCCGTCCTCCGGATCCTCGGGCCCCATCCACAACAACACTACCGGCTCCCAGAGCCCACCTGCGGCCTCACCTGGCCGACATCCTCACAGTGGTGGAGTGCCCAAACCAACTACACACACTAACAGGCTACACGCCCAGCCATTTCCACAACACTAATGCACCCATCCAAACATCATTCTTCCACCCGCACCACAGATGCCAATATCCAACCACAATTTACCTATACCCTCTACCTAACACTTACACTACCCGCCCCGGGTATTCGTGATGGGGGTCCACTCTTCCCCCATTCACACCTCCGCACCATCCACTCCACTCCACAGTTTCCACCATACTCACTCCACGACCATCCATTCCAATACTCCATATACTCCACACTCCATGTATTTCACACAACCATTCTCCATACCTGTTGTTGCACACCTGTGCACTCACACCTGGTTCCACCTGCACCCTCCTCCTCTTCCTGGACCAGTTGGTCAACACAACACACATCACTATCACCATCACTCAAACACTGCTCCATACACCTGTTCAGTTGCACACCTGTGCAATCACACCTGGTCACCATACTTGTTCCTCACACACTGCTCAATACACTTGAATACACCTCCAACACTCACACGGCATCATCTCAACTACCTGTTGCCCTGCTAACTTAGTGCTCCCCGTCTTCCCTTTAAACTAAGCACATACCACGTCATTATCATCCACTCTAAACTACCTGCGTCCCCACTACAGGTGTCATTGTCACTTACTAACCTTAACGTTACCTAATGTCATCTTCGCTAGATCCCTACACACAATATCCTAACCCACCCGGGCTAGTTTTCACTGCCATACACCCCATAATCTAGTGCTCCTTTGCCCCCCTCTGTGAGGGATGACAGAGTTGCCATCCCACCACATCGGGGACGTTCCACTACCAATTTTGCTCACCAAATTTCAGCCAATCACAAATTTGCCAATCATCTGCCAATCACTGTACCATTACCAATCATCACTCTGCCAATCCTTTGCCAATCATCAAATTTTGTTTTTCTAATTTCGGGGCCAAAACACTATCCTCGTCATCACAGTCTACTATATCCTAGCCTCGGTGCGTCATGACATCATTAAACTCGGCTTCGTAAAGCCGAGCAATGAATTCGGGTGGTTTGGTCACCTGCAGGTTGAATCCGTCCAGCTTTCGGTTCAAGGGAGGTGGTTTGGTTGGGCCGAGATTCCACGCACCATCTCGGCGCGGCACCTTGCGGTCCCGGGCCCGATGGCTCAATCTCCCCCGGTCGGAACCCCGTCCCCACGAGGGGGCACCGTTCCGCTTCCTCCCACTCGCCCTTGAACCGGACCGGTCGCCTGGCCCGACAAGGCCCGGACTCGACCGTGCGGGGCGGGGCCAAGCCCGAATCGGGAACGACGCTTCGAAGAGAAACGACGCAGCTTCGATCCGCGCCGGGCCTCGCATCCAACAAAGGGCTCCTCGCACCGAGTGCTCGCATCGGCTATCCGTCGCTCTAACCGCTAACCCGGTTACCGTCGATGCTTCACCGGCATGCTCACACGCATACGCTACCCCTTTCACCCTCACAAAACCCGGCGATCCAACGCCGTCCGTACATTCCACCAACGCTCTCCCTGTTACATACCACACCTCTCGCGCACACTCTTGCGCACACCTCGGTCCACACCTCTCCTCCGTTACACTCACCATGGGTGTGCACTCTGGCATCCACCCACTAACGCGCTCACATGGGCTCTCCCACACTCGCGCTACCACCAACTCAGGTGTGCTTCCTCGCACACGTTCCACCACCACCTTAGTCCTTACTCTCCGTGTCACACTCCGTACACTCCGACGTGCATTCTCGCTCGCACTCGGTTTCACACTCGCGCTCCGATGTGCCCTCTCGCACCTGCGCCATCACCAACTCACTCTCCGTGTCACACTCCGTACACCCCGACGTGCATTCTCGCTCGCACTCGGTTTCACACTCGCGCTCCGATGTGCCCTCTCGCACCTGCGCCATCACCAACTCACTCTCCGTGTCACTCTCCGTACACCCCGACGTGCATTCTCGCTCGCACTCGGTTTCACACTCGCACTTTATAACACACCCACTCGCCGACGCACACTTTTTTTTCACACGCGACCCTTCACCAACGCCCGGGTGCTTGCTTGATCCCAATCGCGCGACAATTCTCTTGTCGTTAAACATCCTCCTGCAAAATCTCCCCGCACAATACACAGCACGTCTCACCTTCGGGGTTCTTCTTCCTCCCTGCACCAAAACCTGCAAACTCTTTATTTGATTAGTGAGCACATCATTATGAGTTGAGCACCGACCTTGTACATATTCCATCACCTCCTCCTGCTGCGAGTGGTTTTCTAAGTCCCCGGTCTCTTCAATTTCAATGCCCACTTCCGCTTTTTCTTTACTCACCTCGACGACCGTTGGCTTTAATAAAATTCCCTCTACCTCATCGGTCGCCGGCTTTTGCAAACCCCGTGTCGCGATTTCTACCCCCGTCATTGTACCCGCGCTTTCCTCCGCTTCGCTCAACCAGCGCTTCTCGACCCGCGTTACCTCCTCGTGCACCCCTGGGACCCTTTCGCCCACCATGCGATCCATGGTCTCCCCACATTTTTGCATGCGGTCACCCATTCTGTTGGTTGTTGCTTCAATTTGGTTTCTCAATCGCTCACTGTTAGCCCTCCTTTCGTCCCTCATTGCATCCATTTTTGCCATCAATTGTAGGAAAAAAAGGTTCGAATCCACCAGCGGCGCTGCTACGGTCGCGGGCGCCGTGGCCATGTTCGAGGCACCATTTTTCACGCCCGTAACCTCGTGCGCGAGAGCGCCATTTTGTGCGTCTGAAACCTCCGCAACCACATTGCCATTTTTCTCCTCCTCCCTTTCCTCCACATACATTTCCCCGAGGTCCTGGGTCGATTCCACCCCGTCTATTTCTCCCACCGGCATCCCGTCGCCTTGACCAGCCATGGCGCGATTTCACAATTCGGGTTTTGTAAAACAAAAGCAATTTCGGTACTTTGTAATTTTGAGCGCGTTAAACGCTTCAGGTCCGAATCCGACACTCTTGACACCAATTTGTTACTGTAATAATACAATTGGTGTCCAAAATTTGGGCTAAATAAATTTAGTCCCAGGTTCGAATCCCAACACCTCGACACCAATTTGTTGCGGACCGCGGATCAGATGTTATTTTGACCGAGCGGTGGTGTAACCGCGGCCGAACAGTTATTCCCCGACTAAAACCCGATTCACCCTAAACTTTGGCCGTATCGCGCCGCAGCTGCTCAATCTGGAAAACTCTAAAGCGACCGAATGCAAAGAGGAAGAAGACGTACAGAAGAGTAACTGGGTTTATTATTATTTACACACATAAGCAAAAAGAAAGCAGTCACGTTTATTTACAGGGACATGAGACGCAGGTGACACAGTGAAATCTTTAGCTTATCTAACAGGCTTACTTACTACCCCGGACAGAACAAACCAAGACACTGACTCACGCGGGGACTTGCAGAGTGGATTGCTGGAAGGAGGTATGTGGCTGGAGGGGGGAGGACGGCACGGAGCTGGCTGGAGCTTGATCCCGCACGGGACGTCGGGCTGGACCTCGACGGCCGCTGATGCCACCGAGCCTGTCGTGTGCGCGGAGTCACGGGTCGGAGCTGCTTGTCTCAGTAAAAGCGCATCTGCTCTGGCGACCCAGCTCTTTCTTTGGACTCAGTAAAAGCGCAACTCTCTGACGACCCAGCTCTTTCTTTGGACTCAGTAAAAGCGCAACTCTCTGACGACCCAGCTCTTCTCTCCTCCCTCCTTGTCTCAACTGCTTGGGGAACGCCCCGCCGGCGGGTTATATAGGCCCCGCCCCTCAACCTTTGCGAACCTCCCCCAAACGCTCTTCCTCCGCCCTCTCAAACCAAACCCCTCGTGCTCAGTTGGTTGTTCGGTGCTGGCTCACTCCTCCCCTCTATGACGAGGTGGAGACACGCCTTTCTTCCCCAACCCTGCTTCGTGGTCAATGGTGGTTGAAGAAAACCGCCCAAAATGCAGTTGGCCATTTAAATGAACTGAAAGGGGACCTATTCTTATTTCACTCGGTGCAATGGAGTATTTCAATTAATGGGAGACACAGCCTTACTCTAAAACACATAATAAGATATAAGCTACTGAACAAGGGTTTTATCGGGTCCTGCAATGTGGTGTTTATGGAATAACTACCGAGACGCCCTTTTTATCTTTACACAACTCCGGAGGCAGGAGGGGCCATATCCAAACAATGTTCATCACCATTTCCAATACAATACAATAAAAAAAATGCCATCCTCATATCCACAACAATATATTTATTCCAAAATAACACAACATAAATTTAAGAACGCTAATAGTGAAGAAGATGAGTCAAGGCAGAAAGATTGAATAGCTGAGCATGTCTTAACATTTATATTTCCAGTTTTTTTTTATCTCACTATTTAACACGAAAGTTGAAATTCGAGATTCAAATCCAAGTCGAATAATTTACAAGTGACTCTTTAATTGTCCTGTGCATTTCACTCGCTTGAGAATAAGTGAAAAGTTTGGAATTTTTTTTATTTTTTTTTGCTTGAAACGGTTTTCCATTCATTCCCTTTGCCTGAGCCACCCAAAAATGTTTGAGGTGGCTTTTGTATCCCGTACATGTTCCGCGTGAACAATAAAACCACATGGGTCCTGTATTGTGCGGCGCTCGGAATATTGCACACGGCTGTACCTTACCTCGCTGAATGCGTGCTTTTTATCCTTATGTAGTGTGGCCTTTCTCTTGTGTGTATGAAGGTCTCACCAGGCGAGCGGTGAGTTCTCAGGCAGGTGCCAATTTTTTTTTCTTAATCCTTTGCTTGATGCCCACACGTTCTGATGACAGCACTTCCCCCACTGGTGTCCTTGGCTTGCATTAGGATTGAAGTAAAAATTCCAGAGATTCACGCCTGCTGGGCCCACCTGAGTTCAGAGCTTTGTTGGCTGATTGCCTAGAACTGGATGGGTGGAGGGGCTTTGCCTGCCTGCGGAGCTGCTTGTTGATTTTAAATGCAATTTACTGTGCATTTTGCTGCCAAATTCTCCTTTTTGAGGCCCTTTTCCTTCTATACCAACCATTTGTGTTGGCATCATTATCGTTGCGTTCTTCCAAATGAAATCCGACATACGTCTTTTCGGCTTAAGATCATATCGATGACTTAATTATAAAGTTTATAATTTGCAATCTCTGCTTATTCCAGAAGTCAGGTGGCTTTGAGTTTGTTTAATTTATAATAATGAGAGATTCAATTGATATTATATCATCAAATTTCTCCTGAGATTTTTAGTTCTCCTCAAATTGATTTTCAATTTTTTTTTAAACATTCATCAAAAAGGCCAAACAAGTATTTCAAGAACACTTGAGTGGACTGATGGAATAGCTCAGAAGTAGAGTACAAGTACTTACTTTTGATCTTCAGGGTTAAGGCTCAAGTCATATCCTGCTGCAGAAAACCCACAATATGGATGCCGTAGAATTATCAGATCAAGTCTTCCATCGACCTTTGACAGAAGGGACCTTTAATATGATGCAAGTTTTCCTGGAAGAGTAATACAAATGCCTCTATCAGATATTTTATTGTATCCGACATTGCATAGTAAACGATATTCTATTGTATCCGACATTGCATAGTAAACGATATTCTATTGTATCCGACATTGCATAGTATACGATATTCTATTGTATCCGACATTGCATAGTAAACGATATTCTATTGTATCCGACATTGCATAGTAAACGATATTCTATTGTATCCGACATTGCATAGTAAACGATATTTTATTGTATCCGACATTGCATAGTAAACGATATTTTATTGTATCCGACATTGCATAGTAAACGATATTCTATTGTATCCGACATTGCATAGTAAACGATATTCTATTGTATCCGACATTGCATAGTAAACGATATTCTATTGTATCCGACATTGCATAGTAAACGATATTTTATTGTATCCGACATTGCATAGTAAACGATATTCTATTGTATCCGACATTGCATAGTAAACGATCTTTTATTGTATTCGACATTGCATAGTAAACGATATTCTATTGTATCTGACATTGCATAGTAAACGATATTCTATTGTATCCGACATTGCATAGTAAACGATATTTTATTGTATCCGACATTGCATAGTAAACGCAAGGTTTATACTATTAGAACAACATGGAGATCTCTTTTCTTTGGTAGGTTTGTCAGTACATATATCATGTAAATATATTACATTAAGTATCTAGCGATGTGTCTCACAAACAATTATGAGGGTAAAAACACGACAATTACCACATGAGTTCATTCCGTTAATGATGTTCACTTGAGATGTACAACAGCACCTTTAGCAACTAAAATGTTTAACTGAAAACTTCACCAACAGCTAAGATTTCGTATCGGATCTTCTTTTGGATACATAGTCGTAGAAGAGCTAGAACATAGAACGGATCAGGACATCGCAGAACAAAAGGAACAGGGGAAAGAGAGTGGGAGAGGGAGACACACGTTGGGTTGAGGGACAACATAGATTGAGACTTGCAGAAACGTGGAATGTGGGGAAGAATGAGGGGTAATGGAGGATGCATGGGGTGGACAAGATGGAGACAGAAGAAAAGTCTAAGGAAGCAAATTGGATCCGTTTTCGTAGCTTGTTACCTCCGTCACAGAAGGTGGGCAGAGGTTATGTTTTCACCCCTGTCTATCTGTTTCTTTGTGAACAGGATATCTCAAAAGGTTGTGGATCGATTCAATTGAAATTTAGTTGACAGGTTGGGTGTGTGATAAGGATTAATTGATTCGATTTTGGTGAACATCTGGATCCGGGAAATTTTTAAGTGATTCTTCCCTATTGAATGGTAGGGCTTAAACCGATATATAACATGCTATCTCAAAACGTTGTGCGCGAGTTATGACAAAACTTGGTGGACAGGTTATGTATGTGACAAGAACAAGCCAATTCGATTTTCGTTCACGTCCGGATCCCATCAGTGGCATACGAAACGTAAACTGTTCAGCCTGGTGGTGGAGGTATGCGCTCTACCAAGTGCTGTTCTAGTTACCCCGTGCTCGCGAAGCGAAAATCAGGGTTAAGCATTCAGTTATGCTCGTGTGCCGTACGTGTGCCGTACGTGTCTGCATTTAAAAAATTCATTTTCTCAGCAACCGTTGGTTCGATTGACACGAAATTTTACCATAGAAGCGCCTGCGCCTGTACAATCGTTTTATTCATAATTATGACGTCATATGTCACGTGGTACGGTCGCCATTTTGGAAAAACGTTACAGCTCTATATCTCTAAAACCACTCAATGGAAAAAATTGAAACATGGCTCATTGTAAAGAACTCTCCACGGGGAATAACATATGTTAATGATGATGTCATAGGTTCCTCCAATATTATGTCATAATTCGACAAGTACAAAACTTCATCCGATCACGATGAAATTTATTGAGCGTCATCGAGGGATAAATTGGTGGAGACAAAAAAAATAATGTTGACGTACGTCATCGGTAATGTGGTTCGGCCGCCATATTTGTTTCAGCACAAAAGCCTTAAAAAACACTAAAAGCACGTCCTGGCGAGGGTCTGCAATCTCTGATTGCTCTTTCTTGTTTTCAAGATGATATGGTGGACATAAAGTGTGAGCTATGTCATTCAACTTCAAAAACATTTTAAATTAAGCTGCAATAAACTGTGGGTGATTGTCAGAAGCGATCTGCTGCAGCAACCCATTCCTTCCAAACAGAGATTGCAGCACCTTGATTTTAGCACCTGCTGAGGTCCTACCCATAGGTAAAATGAAATACTTCCATCCATTTTGAACAACTGCCAACAACTAAAAACAATAATTTGATCGATGATTTTGGCAAAAGCCATTTGAACTCTTTGCCTTACAGGTACAAATGGAATTGAGGTATGCCATTCACAATTGCTAACTCTTCTTTCTATATCTGCACATGATTCTTTTCTACAAAACCAAGAGTTCTAGTTGCATACATAGGCTAATGGTTTTTCCACAAGACCTCCAAGTTTGTGACTCAAAACAGCATCAAGTCCCTGTGCACTTACATCATCACCGAGCACTAATAGCTTCTTAGGATTATAGTGCATGAGCACCTTATCCCCGGTAAGAACATTCTTTACATACTGAAATGCAGTTCCACATTTGTGATCCCAAACCTACTTTTGCTGAATGGTTCAAAAGTGCATACATAGAGTGTCAGTTTGATGATAAGTTTGGTGCAAATTTTCCATGTAGAAATTGAACATTCCTTTAAAGCATTTAACTCTGGCACATTGGGAAGCTTGGGAACATTCTGAATAGTTTCCAATTTGCTTTCCGATGGCCGTATAACTTCAGCATGCCGAATGTGACCGAAGTGCTGGAGTTTAGCATTTTAAAAAACTCTACGTTTTACTTTATTAAGACACACGGTATGTTTCATTAGTCTCTGAAACACTTTATCCAACACAGACATCTTCTCCAGTCTCAGTAGTAACATTATCATTCATGTAACTTAACACATGATCTGCACCTGTCAAAACTTCTGTGGATTGGAACAAGGAAGGTGCTATGTTTTTACACCGAAGCATAGATATTTATTTAGTCGCTAACAATCCTGTTTGGGTATTGCTTTGCTGTGGCTAACCATACCTTCCAAAACAGAGATCAACGCACACATATGTTGGTGTTCAGGCACCTCGCATGAATATGGCCTCTCTGCACCCATCACACGTGACATCCTTGAGATGGCATCAGAGATCAAAGAACCTTGATTGTAGCAACTACATTTTTTATAGCACCAAGATTTTTGGTTGACGCTTCATCTCGAAGCGACTGATTGAAGGCACTTGTCAGATGCAATTTGTTAAAGTAAAACGCCTCCAAACCCTTGATCTTTTCTACCCCTCTTAATACACCCCAAATCCAACTCTTTCAATCTCAAACTTCTTTCCTGAAATTCCTGGTAGTGTTTATTTGCTTTATACCGTGACCCCCCCCCCCCCAGACCTCCCCCAGATCTACCGACATCCCTGTTCTCTACTGTTGTTGTGCTTGTGTGCTTCCTTCTCTCTCTCCCCCTCTTGTCTCCCGCTCCCTTTAATGGATGTTTTATGTGTTCGTGCATGTTTTCGTGTTTGATGTGTTAGCTCTAACACGAGCCTTGACTTTGTATACAAAAAAAAGGCCTTGGGTTGAATATCGTTTTAAATGATTTTTAGAAACAGATCTTCGCTCATGGGTAACTTATACCCATCGTCCACAATTGGTTCGTTAACAGTTTTGTAATCTCCACAAACCCTCAGTGACTCATTAGATTTGGGTTCATATACATAGTACAGCAGAAGATTACCCACTCGCTACTGTCTATTAGGGTACCATATGGATAGATACCTTAACCAATCTAATGTACTTTCCCAACCTTTGGAACAAGTGAAAACTGTACAGGCCAAGCCTTTTGAAGCACTGGCCTAGCATCAGGCTTAAGTTTCAGTGATGCAGTGAAACCCATAATCCCAGTACGCTCATTAGAAAACAGGGTGCTATTTTGCTTTCGTAACTCAGAATTCTCGTGGGTACTCACTTGATTGAGGAACAGATACCTTGGTCTTCGAAAATTCTGTTACTGAGAATGTGTTTTCCCAGTCTAGCCTCATGTTAAATACAGCCAATCCCGACCAAGAAAAGATGGGCGATTCCCTTTTACAACAATCGGTGCACTCAAGGTTGTTACCATTACCGACAGACATTGGTACTACCCAATATGGAAACCTGCTCACCAACGAAGCTATGCAGTGTGACATGAATATCATTAAATGGGTACTTAAACAGTGATGGTCTATACAGTTTGAGAAACTCGAGAGAATGACGTTCCTTTATATAACTCCATATCAATAACCTTAATTGGCGTTGTTTAGTTATCATTACCCTGCGCTCGCGAAGCGAAAGGCAGGGTCAAGCATTCGCGTACGTACGCACGTACGTACGTGCGTGTCTGCATTTCAGTCATGTAAAGTGTGTGCCGAGTCAGCATTTCAAAAATTAATTTTCTCGGCAACCGTTGGTTCAATTGTTGATTCAATTGGTTCAATTGACATGAAATTTTCATCATAGGTGCATCTCCTCCTGTAGAATGTTTTAGTGAATATTATGACGTCACAGGCAGGTCACGTGGTGCGGGCGCCATCTTGGAAAAACCCCAAAAAATTGCACCTCTATATCTCAAAAACCGCTGCACAGAAATAATTGAGACAGGTCTCATTGCAAAGAACACTCCATGCGGAATAACATATGTGGATGATGACGTCATAGGTGCCGCCGTTATGACGTCATAATTAGACAAGTACAAAACTTTATCTGATCAGAATGAAGTTTCTTGAACATCTTCTCGGTATAAAATGATTCAGAAATAAAATTATAATGACGTCGTAGGTCACGTGGTTCGGCCGCCATATTGTTTTGAGTGAGAAGCCTGAAAAACCACTTAAATCCAATTTTCTCGAAAAAGACTGAAGAGATCGAGGCCAAACTTTGCAGGCAGAATTGCATACCCTTGACGAACAAAAAAGTCAGCGAGCGTAACGTCATGCGTCCCACATGGTTTCGGAGTTATGACGTTTTTAAGCATAAATTTTTAAAACCTAGCTCCTCCCTCATTTTTTATCATATCGAGGGGAAACTTCACAGATGTGTCAGCATATCAGTCTACTAAAATTACCTTTTGGAATTTGCGATGGGGACATGGTTTGGCAGATATAAATAATTCAATGAAAATATTTTTTTTAATGTATATCTCTTGAACAGCTTCATTGATCGATATGAAACTTTATATTATAGTAGAGGTAATGAAGTGTAACAAGTGTGGAAAATTTCAAGATGATTGGATGTACGATCTGGAAGCTAGAAGTTGTTATTGCATGAAGAAGAAGAGTCCTCTAGAGTCGGCATGGAATTAATATTATCACACTGCACATGACGAGCAGGCAAAGTACGGAGCGACCTCACGGGGTCATTTTGACCTCAAATAAAATTCCGATTTCAGATTTGTCAATCGCTGAGGTATATTAACACACAACCAAAACAGATTTGGCAAAATCCGACGATTTTTGATGAAAATATAACATTTGTGTCTGCATTTCAGTAAAGTAAAGTGTGTGCAGTGTCAGCATTTAAAAAATTGAAACATGGGTCATTGTAAATTAAACTCCAGATGGGGAATAGGTGTTGTTAACGATGACGTCATTGGTGCCATAATTATGACGTCATAATTCAACAGGGACAACGCTTAGTCTGCTCAGTTTGAAATTTATTGAGCATGATCTATGCAACAATTATTTAGAGAATATACATTTATGATCTCATCGCTCACGTGGTCTGGCAGCCATATTGGATCCAAAAAAAAAGAAACGTTCAAAAATAGAAGTGTTGGCTCACACCAAGTTGACTGTGCAGGGTAAGTATTCTGTGAATACTATCTAGTATTCTCCTGTGTCTGTGTTATACGTCTGGTGTGGGAGTGCTCCATTTAGGATATTTAGTAACCGGCGCGTTTCCTTGTTATCGGGTTCCGTAAATAAATCCTTTTATTCTTTTTCCCTGTACATTTTAAACTCAGGTTTTCGTGTGAGTTATTTTTGCAGGGTGAAGACTGCTCGGCGGATCGCTCGGGTAAAAGCTTCTTCTTCTTCTCTTGCTGCCCCCATGCATATATCTAGTAAAGTCCGCTGTTTGAATTGAACGCCTCCATTAATGCTCGCTTTGGCTATTCCTTATTTGCCGGTCTTCACCGAGGGGAATCACAGGACAATATAATGAGACTGTATATGTATCCATATATATATATATATATATATATATATCACCCATTTGATTGTGTTGATGCCACAGATTGTTAAAGTAGTTTGTTTACAGCCAGGAGTGTTAATTTTATTGTGGTAGAGCACTGTGTTGAACCATCATGCCTATATTATCCATATTGAAAAGACAAAAAATAGCATTTGTTTAAGTTTTGTTAATGGTCATTAATACAAAAAAACTAGATAGTATTCGTAGAATACTTTCCCCACATAGTCAACTTGGTGCCAGACAACTGTTCTGTTTTTAAGGGATTTTCATTCAATATGGCTGCCAGACCACGTGACTGATTACATCATAAATTTTATTCTCCAATAGAATTTTTGCGTAGATCATGCTCAATAAATTTCAAACTGATCGAACTAAGTGTTGTACTTGTCTGATTATGACATCATAATGAAGGCACCAATGACATCATCATTAACAACACTTATTCCTCATCTGCAGTTCTTTGCAATGAGCCATATTTCAATTTTTCCATGGAGCGGTTTCAGAGATATAGAGGTCCAAAGTTTTTCGGTTTTTCCAAGATGGCGCTCGTCCCATGTGACCTATGACGTCATAATTATCACTAAAATTTTTACATGAGTAGACACATACTATGGTGAAAATTTCGTCTCAATTGGACCAACGGTTGCTGAGAAAATGAAGTTATAAAATCCAGACACACACGTATGACATGCGTATGTACTGTATGTACGTACGTATATAACCAATTGCTTAACCTCATATTTTGCTTCGAGAGCGCAGAGGAAGAAAGGAAATAATCATTCAAAACTATCAGTTTCCAATGATTTTACTTTTGGAGAAAAGGAAGATCAGTTAACACGCTGAGCCCGTTGAGACTTTTTCCCCAAGCTGATGCTGAGCAGCCTATGGTATGGTGAATTTTTTTTAACCATAACAGTCAAAATAACAGGATTTCAATTCATTTAACCCTCCTCGAACCCCCAATGAATCTGATTGTTGGCGTGACAAAATGGTGGCAATACGAGACAAGTCGATGCTTAAAATATAAATATGGTAAACCTGTGCAAGATATGGTAAACATGAATACCGAACACAAAAATACAAGACAACCGCCTTATTTTACCCTTCGGCTTCAAACACACACACACACACACACACACACACACACACACACACACACACACACACACACACACACACACACACACACACACACAAGACAACCGCCTTATTTTCCCCTTCGGCTCCACACACATAACACACACACATACACACACATACACACACACACACACACAAACACACACACACATACACACAACACACACACACACACACACACACACACACACACACATACACACACACACACACACACACACACACACACACACAAGACAACCGCCTTATTTTCCCCTTCGGCTCCACACACATAACACACTCACATACACACATACACACACACACATACACATACACACACAAACACACACACACACACACACACACACAATTCATATATCCCTGCAGATCGCACAAGATCTGCCACCAACCCTCTTCTGGTGAAATTGCCAAAATCAAGACTCTCTGCTCACCTTCACGCTTTAATTCCTCTTTACTCCCGCGTCTGGAACAAACTCCCTCACTCTCTTCAATCCCACGCCTTCCTCCAGGTCTTTAAAACAGCTCTTCACCACCATCTCTTATCTTCCCCCATCCAAAACCTTGATTTATAACTCCCCCCCCCTACCCCTTCCCATGCTTCCTCCCCCCAAGCCCTCTCCCTCCCACAGATCTCCCGATGTCCCTGCTCTCAAATGTTGTACTTGTGTGCTTCCCTCTCTTTCCCCATCTTGTCTACCGCTCCCTTTATTGTATGTTTTGTGTGTCCGTGTTTTTTTGTTTTTTTTGTGATTGATGTTAGCTCTTACGTGAGCCTCGACCTTGTATACAAAAAAAAACAAAAAAAAAACACACACACACACACAAACACACACACATACACACACACTCACTCACACACACACACACACATACACACACATACAACACACACACATATATACACACACACATATATACACACACACACACAAACACACAAACACAAGACAACCGCCTTATTTTCCCCTTCGGCTCCACACACAACACACACAACACATACACATACACACACACACACACACACACACACACACACACACACACACAAGAACTAGGCAAGATAGAGGGAAAGGCACAAACTGAAGAGCATGAAGCTGACAAGCTCCATCTTTGTGCTCTTCAGAACATGCACAATGCTGCGTCATCACCAAGGGAAGCGTGAGAGTTAGAGTGTGGGCCAGAGTCAGAGTGTGGGAAGAGTGTGGGCCAGAGTCAGAGTGAGCCAGTGGCTAGAAGTGGAGTGGTGGTCAGGGCGCTAGTGGATCCAAGCTTGAGATTGTGAGCTGGTCCAAGAGAGCATCAGACTCAATAAGACAGAGGACTAATTGAGATAGAGACTCAGCATGTTTAGTGTTGGGGTCAGGGTTTTACACCCAACCCCATTGTGTCACAAGTCTCAGCCTTCTGAAGCTCACCAATCACAGAGCACAATGGTCTCTGCCGCCAGGAGTTGCACCAATGAGACCCCAGTGATTCCACTAACCACAGTCCGGGGCCCTCTGGAATCCCCACCCTGAGGGTCCCCACAAGTTTCCGCCCCGAGTGGATCTAGCAATCAGGCCTTAGGAATTCCTGCCCTGAGGGTCCATGAGTGTTTCAGTTGTGGACAGCAGAGGAGGAGTTTACCTCCTTCTGTAGGTGTGAGAGGGTGTGTTTCGTGTCACCTTATACTGCACGATTCAGCAGTGTGGTTCCACAGAGGGGAAAAATAGACAGGATGCGTTTACCTATAGCTCTCTCTAAATCAGACAAACCCCACTCCCTCTTCAAAGCCTGGCTTGCTGCAGTGCTAAAGTGCGCTTTCCCTCAACACACCTTAAAACAGGTAAGAATTCCCCACCGACACGAACATACATGGCGTATTAGGCCTTAATCGAAGTATTACCATTTTCCACCAAATGTATAAATGTAATAGTTTTCTCTACAGATATAAACTGCAAAAAAGATTAATGCTTTCAGTCATGTCCGAGTGTCCTTTTGCTCACGACATTAACCTCAATAAAAAGATGGGATATTAATAGGGGAGGGAGGAGGTGCCATGCAGCAGGTAATTCCACGCATTCATGTTTTTTAGCCGCGTCGCAGACGCTGCTAATAGAGTGCCCTCTGCTGTTGTTGTTGTTCTTCTTGTTCTTCTTCTTGTTCTTCTTGTTCTTGCAGAGAAGACAAAACCTCAAAGCTCCACCCATTCTGGGAACCATAGCTCCACCCATTTTGGGAGAGGCTTCATATAAACAAATATCCACCATTTTATTAACTCACATAGCTTTGAGGCCTGTTTTGTAGGCCCGTGGTGTCTTCCTCTCTCACACAGTTTTATTTCAAATCAAATTCGATATATCATTTCATTTTTCACAGTCGCTAACATAGTTTTAGACTCGGTTGAAAAAAAACGGGAAGAAAATCCGATGAAAGTTGCCCTTTATAGAACGAAATGAATTCTCAAAGGCCTGTAACTTCAAGTCCATTGAGATTTTTTTTTTTTTAAATCGCGGCATGCTCAGTCATACACCGCCTGAAATAACAGACGGGAAAATGCCGAGATATATATATATTTTGTTTAAATCGCGGCATGGTCAGTCATACACCGCCCGAAATAACAGACGGGAAAATGCCGAGATATATTAAAAATTCGTCCATTTGATGACAATCGTCACGATGAAATATTTAATTTATACGTCGTCACAATAATGTGGAGAGAGGAGCATAGCTTCGTTCACGTGTCGCCACACACGGGAAATTGCCGAGATATATTTTTTTTAAATCGCGGCATGGTCAGTCATACACCGCCTGAAATAACAGACGGGAAAATGCCGAGATATATTAAAAATTCGTCCATTTGATGACAATCGTCACGATGAAATATTTAATTTATACGTCGTCACAATAATGTGGAGAGAGGAGCATAGCTTCGTTCACGTGTCGCCACATACGGGAAATTGCCGAGATATATATATTTTTTAATCGCGGCATGGTCAGTCATACACCGCCTGAAATAACAGACGGGAAAATGCCGATATATAATAAAAATTCGTCCATTTGATGACAATCGTCACGATGAAATATTTAATTTATACGTCGTCACAATAATGTGGAGAGAGGAGCATAGCTTCGTTCACGTGTCGCCACATACGGGAAATTGCCGAGATATATTTTTTTTTAATCACGGCATGGGTAGTCATACACCGCCTGAAATAACAGACGGGAAAATGCCGAGATATATTAAAAATTCGTCGCCACACACGGGAAATTGCCGAGATATATTTTCACTTTGCACAAAAATAACATCAAGTAATCGAATCAATAGGAATGTCCTGTGCCTATAACATCGACGTTATAGGCACAGCTGCATCTAGGCATTGTGTAACATCGACGCGGCTTTTGTTTTAATTAAAACTTTTTGTACTTGTTTGAAACTGGAGAGCACAACTGTGGCCATGATAGGTGCCACCACCTACCCTCGTAAATGGCAGTTTACAGATGTGAATCCTGCTATTTCCTTTCAATGTGCATTCGTTTGAGAGATGAGAACATTTTTACCTGCGCCACCAAAGGTGGATGGAGGTTATGCTTTCACCCCTATCTGTTTCACCCCGATCTGTTCTGTGAACAAAATATCTCCAAAAAAAGTTATGGACGGATTCGGACGAAATTTGGCAGAGATGTAGCGTATGTGACAAGGACGAAATGATTAGATTTTGGTGAAGATCCGGATTCGGATCCGGATACTAGAATTTTAAAGTGATTCTTCACCATTGGGAGATATGGCCAAAAACTATACATAGCAGGATATCTCAAAAGGTTGTGGACGGATTTGGTCGAAACTTTGTGGAGAGGTTGTGTGTGTGACGAGGAAGAATCGATTCGATTTTGGTGAAGATCTGGATATGGATTCGGATCCGGCTACTAGAATTTTAAAGTGATTCTTCACCATTGGGAGACAGGGCCAAAAACTATACATAGCAGGATATCTCAAAACGTTGTGGACGGATTTGGTCGAAACTTTGTGGAGAGGTTGTGTGTGTGACGAGGAAGATTCGATTCGATTTTGGTGAAGATCTGGATATGGATTCGGATCCGGCTACTAGAATTTTAAAGTGATTCTTCACCATTGGGAGACAGGGCCAAAAACTATACATAGCAGGATATCTCAAAACGTTGTGGACGGATTTGGTCGAAACTTTGTGGAGAGGTTGTGTGTGTGACGAGGAAGATTCGATTCGATTTTGGTGAAGATCTGGATATGGATTCGGATCCGGCTACTATAATTTTAAAATGATTCTTCACCATTGGGAGATAGGGCCAAAACGATAGACAGGTTATCTCAAAAAGTTGTGGATGGATTTGGACGAGGTTTGGCAGAGATGAAGCGTATGTGACGAGGACGAAAGGAATAGATTTTGGTGAAGATCCGGATCCGGCTACTAGAATGTTTTAAGTGATTCTTCACCATTGGGAAGCGTTCAGAATCATTGGAATCTCCCGCAATGCAGAGAAAATCATATTTATTCTGTGCGAAAAAACAGACAAATAAACGAACTCAAATGCAATACCCTCTCCTCCGGCGAGGGAAACTAGAACACCACTCAGTATAGAGCACACCTCCACCTGGTTGGCCCTATAACTCAATCGTGAAGAATCACTTAGAAAATTAAACTAGACGGATCTTCACCAAAATTGAATCGATTCTCCTTGTTACACACACATCTTGTCAAACAAGTTTCGTCCAAATCCATCCACAACTTTTTGAGATATTCTGCTATCTCAAGGGGATTCTGCTCTTGTCATATTGCTATTCTGCTATTGTCATAAAACTACTTTGTCATAAAACTACTCTGTGGTAAAAACAACCACTGCATCTTAAAAGAACTATACTCTGTCGTAAAACTACTTTGTCATAAAACTACTCTGTGGTAAAAACAACCACTGCATCTTAAAACAACTATACTCTGTGGTAAAACTACTTTGTCATAAAACTACTCTGTGGTAAAAACAACGACTCCATCTTAAAACAACTATACTCTGTGGTAAAACTACTTTGTCATAAAACTACTCTGTGGTAAAAACAACCACTGCATCTTAAAACAACTATACTCTGTGGTAAAACTACTTTGTCATAAAACTACTCTGTGGTAAAAACAACCACTGCATCTTAAAACAACTCTACTCTGTCGTAAAACTACTTTGTCATAAAACTACTCTGTGGTAAAAACAACCACTGCATCTTAAAACAACTATACTCTGTCATAAAACTACTTTGTCATAAAACTACTCTGTGGTAAAAACAACCACTGCATCTTAAAACAACTATACTCTGTCGTAAAACTACTTTGTCATAAAACTACTCTGTGGTAAAAACAACCACTGCATCTTAAAACAACTATACTCTGTGGTAAAACTACTTTGTCATAAAACTACTCTGCGGTAACAACCACTGCATCTTAAAACAACTATACTCTGTGGTAAAACTACTTTGTCATAAAACTACTCTGCGATAACAACCACTGCATCTTAAAACAACTATACTCTGTGGTAAAACTACTTTGTCATAAAACTACTCTGCGATAACAACCACTGCATCTTAAAACAACTATACTCTGTGGTAAAACTACTTTGTCATAAAACTACTCTGCGGTAAAAACAACGACTCCATCTTAAAACAACTATACTCTGTCATAAAACTACTTTGTCATAAAACTACTCTGTGGTAAAAACAACCACTGCATCTTAAAACAACTATACTCTGTGGTAAAACTACTTTGTCATAAAACTACTCTGCGGTAACAACCACTGCATCTTAAAACAACTATACTCTGTGGTAAAACTACTTTGTCATAAAACTACTCTGCGGTAAAAACAACCACTGCATCTTAAAAGAACTATACTCTGTCGTAAAACTACTTTATCATAAAACTACTCTGTGGTAAAAACAACCACTGCATCTTAAAACAACTATACTCTGTGGTAAAACTACTTTGTCATAAAACTACTCTGTGGTAAAAACAACCACTGCATCTTAAAACAACACTACTCTGTCATAAAACTACTTTGTCATAAAACTACTCTGTGGTAAAAACAACGACTCCATCTTAAAACAACTATACTCTGTGGTAAAACTACGTTGTCATAAAACTACTCTGTGGTAAAAACAACCACTGCATCTTAAAAGAACTATACTCTGTCGTAAAACTACTTTGTCATAAAACTACTCTGTGGTAAAAACAACCACTGCATCTTAAAACAACTATACTCTGTGGTAAAACTACTTTGTCATAAAACTACTCTGTGGTAAAAACAACGACTCCATCTTAAAACAACTATACTCTGTGGTAAAACTACTTTGTCATAAAACTACTCTGTGGTAAAAACAACCACTGCATCTTAAAACAACTATACTCTGTGGTAAAACTACTTTGTCATAAAACTACTCTGTGGTAAAAACAACCACTGCATCTTAAAACAACTCTACTCTGTCATAAAACTACTTTGTCATAAAACGACTCTGTGGTAAAAACAACGACTCCATCTTAAAACAACTATACTCTGTGGTAAAACTACTTTGTCATAAAACTACTCTGTGGTAAAAACAACCACTGCATCTTAAAAGAACTATACTCTGTCGTAAAACTACTTTGTCATAAAACTACTCTGTGGTAAAAACAACCACTGCATCTTAAAACAACTATACTCTGTGGTAAAACTACTTTGTCATAAAACTACTCTGTGGTAAAAACAACGACTCCATCTTAAAACAACTATACTCTGTCATAAAACTACTTTGTCATAAAACTACTCTGTGGTAAAAACAACGACATTCGCGTGTGTGTGGGGGTGGGTGTGTGTGGGGGTGGGGTGTGTGTGTGGTTGAACCGTCAGCCAGTGGGTGAACGAGCACGTCCGTCAGCCAGTGGGTGAACGAGCATGTCTGTCGGCCAGAACAACAACTATGAGGAGGGTTGGAGAGGAGCGATGGGTTGGAGAGGAGTGAGGGTTTGGAGAGGAGTTAGGGGTTGGAGAGTGAGGAGCTAAGGGTTGGAGAGTGAGGAGCTAGGGGTTGGAGAGTGAGGAGCTAAGGGTTGTAGAGTGAGCTTGGGGTTGGAGGGTGAGGAACTAGGGGTTGGACATAGCTAGGGGAGAACAAGGACATAATTGGTTCACTTGGTCTGTCTGTTTTACAGACGTCGGTCTATGATCAAGGAGCTACTTACTTTCAAATGAATGCTACATTTTGAACACTGTAGAACACTAATCGGAACACGACCCTGCAGTTTCGCAGTACTTTGGCTGTGAATTTGGCAAATTGTATGAAATCTCGTCCTGAGTGCACATGCTGTGAGAAACAACCTTGTTCTCACCAAATTAGTGCCCCGCCCACCACGTCACGTGACCTCCTTTCAGCCTCACGCGATTGGGTGGCTATTCGGCACGCGATTGGTGGAGGGTGAGAGAGCCGGCCGCCATCTTGTGCGACGGACGTGGCTCGAAGGCGTCGAGTGGAAAATAGAAAAAACGGGGAATTTTTAAGCCTCACGACAGCCGAGTTGTGCTGATCGTTTATAGTTCTGTATTTTAAGAGTGAGTAACTCCGGAAGAGAACGAGTGATTCCCGGATATCGGAGATTGGAACTGTGAGTCATATTGCCTGTGTCGTGTTTGGAGCTTCGGGTGCCGACAGTTCCTGCAGGCTTTGTGCTGTGTATTCCACTCTGTTACCATCCATTGTTTTTGAGATCGAGCCAATAAATCATCGTGCCTACCCCTAGAGGCCGGTTAAAACACAGTTGTGTTTATTGAGTTCTCTTTGTCCACCCCGTGGACTACTTGAAGCCCGGACATTAACGTCAGTATTCCGGGCTAGAAGCATTTAACAGCCGGAGTCGCGACAATGCACAGAGAGGAGTGAGGTACATTATTTCGTTTGAGACAAGGAATTAAGTGAAGTAAGAAAACTTACTGTTTTTTAGTGATGTCATAAAGGACACAAACACCAGGCAGGAACAACTAATATAACGTATTAAATAAGGTGGTGTAAAAGACGGTGGATCAACGGTGATAAAAAAACAACCTACTTTGTGGGCCAGTCGCACAACTGAGGTGTGACCGGGGAACAAATTTCGTCGGAGCCCAAGGAGAGCTAAACAAACAAGCATTCTGAGTATTGCGCTGCAATACATGTCCCCTACCAAAGTTCAAAGTGCCATAACTTTGTCAAAAATGATCGAATATGCAAATTTATGCACGGTTGATGCTTGTTTTCAAACTTGATCTGAGGTATGCTGAGACACGTGTGTCACGCCTCGCCTCGTTGATAAGCCCGCAAGGTCGCTCCGTGGAGTGGCCTGCATGTATTGCACTGTATGAATTATATAATTACCAACTCACGGTCTGAGGTACTAGCGATTCAAGAGATATCCATTTTTAAAAAATATTTTCGTTTAATTAACGATATCTGCCAAACCACGTGACCTATCGCAAATTCCAAAAGGGCATTTTAATAGACTGACATGCTGAACAGACCGATGAAGTTTCCCCTCGATTGGATCAAAAATGAGGGAGGGGCTCGGTTTTAAAGGTTCATGCTTAAAAACGTCATAACTCTGAAACCATGTGACGCAGACGTCATGCTCGCTGACTTTTTTGTTCGTCATGGGTATGCGATTCTGCCTGCAAAGTTTGGCCTCGATCTGTTCGCGTCCGTCTGTCTGTCTGTCAGTCCGCGTGACGGAATGACAGACAGACAGACAGACGGACAGACTGACAGATGGAGGGACGGCGTGCAAACCTATAGTACCCTCCGGTGTACACCGGTAGGGGACTAATAACATATAGCAAGATACCTGCTAATAACATATAGCAAGTTGTGAATGGTCTTGCGTGAACCTCGGTTGTTTGTTATTCGATAAAGATTTACTGCGTCAATTTTTAGAAAACAAGGTGGTGCGGCGCGAGGTACGCAGAAGAGCGAGCAGAGCAGGCTCGTCCCGAGCCGTCCGTACCCCCCACGGTTGGCTACACTACCCTAGCCCCCCTTGTATTTGCAATCCGTCACTACGTCTTGTCTCCCATATCCCCCTCTAATTCCAAATTCATCTCCCAATCCCTCCTAAGAAGGAAGGGATGGAACAAACACAATGTCACATTACGTCCTGATGCGTCTCACTACTCAAACAGTTCACAGAGCCTTACGGCGTGGAGCTCGTCATCCTCGGTGACTGGCTGTGGATGGTACGAAGAGATTTCTCTCATCCTAACTACACTACTGACATTTACTCATTTAAACTACCCGGGGTCGTACCCTGCCAATTGGCCTCTTTGAACTATGTGGTTCTAAGAACCCGAATTCCCATTGCCCACACACACACACACACACACACACACACACACACACACACACACACACACACACACACACACACACACACACACACACACACACACCTACCAACCCTACCGATTCGCACGGTAGCCTACCGATTTTCTGTAGCTCCCAACGCATACCGATTTTATTAGTCAGACATACCGCATTTGGAAATTGTTATTGGAAAAAAATTAATAGTTGTGTTTTTTCAGTTTTGCGGTCGTTTCTCACTGCCAAGATCGTATTACACGTGGCTGCTTCTACATTCTACAAAACTCGTGCCTGACCTTGATTTCTTATCTCGTCAGCGATTGGTTATTGCTTCCAAACTAAGCATGACCAATGGGACGACAGGAAACAGCGGGCATTCATTTCAAGACAACGCGCCATTTTCCATTCATGATCAAAGACTGCAGTTAACAGAGAGTACTCATGGCTTCAGTGCACGACAACAATGCAAACACCAGAAAAGAAAAAACCACCCCCACGCTGGGTCAACAAGTTTAAGCCAAGTTGGACAACAGAGTTCAAGTGTATCAAGGCTTCGCGTAAGGGAGACGGACGTGCCTTCTGTGATGTGTCGATCTGACTTCTCCATCAGTCATGGGGGATACAACGACTTGAGTCGCCACATCAGCACGGGGAAACACATGAGCAACTCCCGCGCGGTGGCAACCACATCAAAAATAGCCTTCCAGCCAGTGCGACAGATGCCGACGTCAATCAACGCCGAGGTTTTATTTCAAGGACTGTTGATGGAGCACAATTTGCCTCTGGCCCGAAATTACCATTTCTCCAAGCTGGTCCCGCGGATGTTCCCCGACAGCGAGATCGCGCATCAATACGCATGTGGTCGTACCAAGGCGACTCATATTACGTGCACCATCGCGGGTCAGTCAGTTGATCGCATCAAGCAAAATGTCGGCCAGAACGATCTGATGTTTACCCTAGCAACAGATGGAAGCAGTGATGATGAGGACAAGTTTTTCCCAGTCTTGATCACCCATGAAGATCAGATAACGGGCCTATTCACAACATCATTTCTCGACATGCCAGTAGTCAATTCCGCGACTGGTGAGAATATTGCCACGGCATTAAAGGACTCTCTACGAAAGTGTGACTTAAGCCTGAAACAATGCATTGCTTTCTCGTTGGACAATGCCTCAGTAATGACTGGTCGACATCGTGGCGTCATGGGGTACCTCCAAAAAGACACAAACACAGACATCTACCTGATGGGCTGTCCGTGTCACTTAAGCGCTCATCTCTGCGCTCTGCACAGCGCAGAGATGCGCTGTGCAGAGAGTTCTGCACATATCAGTCAGATGTCACCCTGCCAGCATGACCCAGATGAGAGGGTGGATGTGTTTTGGGCAGCCATGGAGAAGATGACGGACCCTGCCACCAGCCAGCCCATTTACCCATCGCTCTGTAGACTGGCCAAACACGTCCTGCTGATCCCTCACAGTAACGCCTACTGTGAGTCCCTTTTCAGCATGGTCAAGAAAATGACAACTGATCAGAGGAGCACGTTGGGACGCGGCAAGGAAGGTCACGCCAAGTCAAGCGTGTACGAGGACAGCCATGGCGTCAGAAACACTCTGTGTGGTTTGCTGGCAGGGAAGATTAACATCTTCAAGCCGGGTGGAGTCAGCTGCTTCTCGTGGAAGCCAGATGCCGACCTTCTTAAGAAGGCCAAATCTGCCACCTACCAGGCTCTGAATAGCTAAATGTGCATCTTAACTGTTCAAACCTGAAAACTGTAAATATGTGTGAAACTGTAAATATGTTATGAAATCAGAGTGGCCAGTCATTACATTCATAAAGATGTATCAGTGAGTTTATGTAAACTCTTGTGTACATGTATGGGCACATACATGTAGAACTTGGACAGTGAGTAATTTATGGAAACGTGATTGATGATCATGATGTCTTAGAAAAATAAAGATTGGTGAGTAGATCAACCATGTTAAGTTTTCTCTTTTTCACTCTAAAAATATGTTGATATATTTCAGCAAACTGTGGTCTCAAAATGCAGGAGATTGCACCATTTTGCTTCATTTTTTTTGAAAATTTTCCGGGGGGGCATGCCACCGGACCCCACTAGGGACGTCGCACGCCAGCCTACCGCTTTTCTTTCAAAAAAGGTTGGCAGGTATGCACACACACACACACACACACACACACACACACACACACACACACACCTCGCTTCCTTCTTCTTTCAATTTGTTTATTCCAGTTTTTCCAAACACGATGGAATAATATTTACCGATATGAACAGTGATGTGGCTTTTGTTGAAATTCTACAAATACTGTTTATTCTACATACCAGGAGAGAGTAGATCGACTCCTGACGAACTCTTTCGATATAAACGGCTCTGAAGTAACATGGCAGCGTGTGCAAAGTGCCCGAGAAACAGGTGTAGCGGCCGCTTCCGTGTTACAGATTCGGCGCGCACTCTTCACACATAAAAGTGCGACTGAGAAAGACATTTAGCGGCCGCTTCTGTTTTGCAGAATTCAATGTTTTTTCAAAATGGGCGCCATGTACTGTTTAGATTTTGATGATTTGCGTGTGATATGATTCAACAGATGTTTATATGAATCGTTTAAAATAAAAAAGCCTTCAATTTCTGATATTTTGCCTTTTCATTTGGGCTTCCCCATTGAAGCCCCACCCATAGGGCGTGTACCGTTGCTCGTCTTACGATAATTCACCAAATGTCCGTCTGTCCGTCTGTTCGAAGGTATCGCAAAAACGGCTGAACCGATCACAGCGATATTTTGGGTGGGTAATCCTGGCACCCCCTTGAGTAAAATAGGCTGTATTGTTTTCCCAATTTTCCAGTTTTCCCAAACACGATGGAATAATATTTACCGATATGAACAGTGATGTGGCTTTTATTGAAATTCTACAAATACTGTTTAGATTTTGATGAGAATTATGAACCTGCCACGAATGCAGAAGTGGACAGATGACGGCAATGCACGGGTTTGATAATAACCCAATACAACCGTCATTCAATCGTAATGTTAAATCGTTAAACGTTAATCGTGTTAATCGTTTTGTTAAAGTATCAATTGATGATTGGAATTGAGTGAATACAATTACGATTTTGAATTCGTAATTGTGTTCACCCAACCGTACAGAACTTCACATCAGGATTTAAATATTTGTTTATGTCATGAATGTTGTTAAAAGATTATTTTTTATATTAATGCTAATTAATTTGTGATTGGAGTTATGCTGTTTGGAATGAAAAAAGAGATGTCGAGTTCAAGTGAATGACGAAATGCCGTGATGGTTTCTACTTTCTAAACGTGAAATTCGCGGATCGCCATGTGCAGATTCGCCATTGACTGGGTATGGAACAAACGTACCCGTTTGTTTGCGAACGGATACGTTTTTCATTGAAGTCCTTCACGAACTTGCTGTCCATGTCTGACGGGCGACTGAAGGTGTTACAGGAATGTGGAATTTATTGGTTTCATGCTTTAGCATTCGCCGTATCTGCATTGTCTGTTTGCTTCTGGCCTCCCACCCGTGCGTATCACGGGTACCTCACTAGTTCTATGAATACCATCTAGTTATTTCTGTATAACCCAAAACTGTCAGTTTCATTTTCATTAGGATCATGAGTATCTATGTCCTTTGCAATCATAGAATCACATATTTTTTAGGAACTCGCAGTTTTTGCTTTATACTTGCTCGATGAGTGTTCAAAACCGGATTTTTCTTTCTGCCAGTTCTGGGATTCACTAGGACACGTGTTGGTGGTCGGCCAACTCGCATGAATATGGCCTCTCTGCTTACACCCATCGCACGTGACATCCTTGAGACTGCAATCATCAGTGTGATGATTTTCACCACGACAATGCTTGCACCTGCCAGAGAGCGAATGGCAATGGCTTGCAGTAACCTCCCTGTTTCCACCTCGTTGCTGCTGATCTATCTTCCCTGCTGAAGTTGGTTTGGGTCTGTGTTGCTGCTTGGTCACCCATGTACTCCTTTTCCACTAGTTTATCAGACAGACATTTCGTTTTGGTCTCTTCGGGTGTCAAATTCTTTTTTGCCAACAAATGTGTCTGTGTTCTCACCATCCTTGAATGCAGGCCCCACACCAGACCGTCTCTAAGGGCTTCATTCAGGAAACCACGAACCAACATCTTGAACCTAGCTTCTTCAAATGCACGATTAAATCTTCCAGTCTCCTGTTCCCCTTGGCTGGCGGTCCAAAATTTAAAGCGTTTGCGATGGCTTTGGAGTGTAATACTACTGCAGTATGGTCTTCATCTCAGCATAAGACTTTGTGCTCGGAACCTCCGGACTGCATAAATGTTTCAACATTTTGAAAGCATCCGCCCCAATAATGGCCAGGAACAAATTTGTTTTGTTGTCGTTGTTTATTCCATTGGCCGCCATGAAAGCATTGCAACCATCTGCGCAGTCTTCAAAGAATCCCCATTTCTCTTGGAAAATGTCCATTTCCAAATACAGTCATTGTCCTGCGGGTTCGTGGACAATAAACGATCTTCATCGCCAATTGTTGTGTCCCAGACAGCCGATATCACGCCTGAATATTTCAGTACATAAGAAATGCACGTGGATAAATGGAGAAGGCGCCAATGCACGACTGCTTTATTCGTGCATGCGCATTCCACATATCCGTTAGCCAATGTCACCAGCTTGCATCACAGGATTGGACACTCACCCCAAGCAGGACTGAGCAATTGAGAAGTGCTGAAACAGCTGGAACGTGGAAATACAACATCATGGTGTGCAGGACACATGCTGGCATAAGATTATAACATCGTCAGTAACATAATGTGCACCTTTACAGACCGTCTCATCAAAGGTTTGTGTCAATTAGGAAAAGGTTTTTTTTCTTTCTTCTTTACAAGATCGAGGCTCGTGAAAGAGCTAACATTAATCACAAAAAGAAACAAACTGACACATAAAACATACGATAAAGGGAGCGGGAGACAAGATGGGGAGAGATAGGGAAGCACACAAGTACAACAGTAGAGAACAAGGACATCGGGAGATCTGTGGGAGGAAGAGGGCTTGGGGAGGGCAAGGCATGGGAAGGGGGAGGAGGGGAGGTGGGAGAAGTATAAAACACATTGACATTGCTAGAACTTCCAGGAAAGAGGTCGGTATTTCAAAAAAGTGGATCTGGGGTGAATTAACGGGGGGTAGAAAAGATCAAGGTTTTGGATGGGAGATGATAAGAGATGGTAGCGAACAGCATTACAAGTATATTGTTAGCTTAATCAGCCACATGTATAACAAACAACTATCTTGTTGTGAATTACGTGCAATAAAATATCTTGCCCTTCACTCCGAATTTTTGTTTAATATGCGTAACCACCCCCAATTATTTGTTCCCACAGGCATATCATGATATATCGTTATGTTTTTGCTAACCTCTGGAGACCAACTTATGTTAACCTATACACAGACTCTATATGCAGACCGAAGAACAGAAGATAGATTGTGATTGGTTGAGAAAAGGGTGTACAAGCCAAGAGGGCTGGTGTTGGGCTAGCGGTTAGGGTGCCAGCTTAGGATCCAAGGATCCTGGGTTCGAATCCCGGTCGATCACTGTATTAACGACCAGGGGGGTTGACTCAGCCTGTCATCCCTCCGAGGTCGGCTAATTGAGTACCAGTTCACTGGTAATTCCCTGTGTGTCGTAAAAAGGTGACAAACAGGGTTGGCGGCAGGAAGGGCATCCGGCCGTAAAACATTGCTCCAAAAAGAGGACCAAAAAAACAACAACAACCACGGTCCCCGAAAAAGGCCAACCCCCGCTTTGCGGGGAAAAATGGCCTCTAAATGGTGGTTTTTTATGCGTAACCACCCCCAATTATTTGTTCCCACAGGCATATCATGATATATCGTTATATTTTTGCTAACCTCTGGAGACTAACTTATGTTAACCTATACACAGACTCTATATGCAGACCGAAGAACAGAAGATAGATTGTGATTGGTTGAGAAAAGGGTGTACGAGCCAAGAGGGCAGCAATCTTTTTCATAGGTTGCATTTAATGCCCATCCTTAGTTTCCCTGAGGGCATTAAGAGTCATCTATTCCATTGTCGTCAACCACCCCATTGCCACCCACCACCTCTTTGAAAATGATATTAACATTCGACATCCATGGTCTGTATAGTCCATGTTGAAGGTTTTTCTTTCATGGCTGAAACAATAGACTGAGCATTTGTCTTTTTGAAAGTTTGTTGTTGATGCCTTTTAGCATTTTGTCATTTGCATTCGTTGCATTTCCACTATTTTGTTTGTTGTCACAATGTCTGATATAGCGACAGTTATTAAAGTGCCAAAGATTCATAATATAGATAAAGTTAATAACAAATTCCTATTATTTTGACGTGCAGTTTGTGCTTGGAAGTAAGGAAAGCAATTTTATTTTCGCATGATAAATACAATAAACTGTGACGTAGAGACATAAAGAACTGAACAGTTTACGTTTTGTATCCTACTGATAGGCCGGATCTGGATCCGGACCTGAACCAACATCTAATCGGCTTGCTCTTGTCACCCAACCAACCTGTCCACAAAGTTTGGTCAGAACTCCTCCACAACCTTTTGGAGACATCATGTTATATATCGGTTTTAGCCCTGTTATTATTATCACTCAATGGTGAAGAATCACTTTTAAAAATTCTCGAATCCAGATCCGGATTCGGATATTCACCAAAATCGAATCAATTCGTCCTTGTCACACACCCAACCTTTCCACCAAGTTTCGTCCGTATCCGTCCATAACTTTTTCAGATATCCTGTTCACAGACAGTAGTGAAAACATAACCTCCTCCCACCTTTGTTGGCAGAGGTAATAATATATTATTGCATATTATTACAAAGTGCTCCCTCATTGTATATTCTTGTTGGATATTCTGAAGACGAGGACAAGAGCCATCTTGGATCTGAAGTCTCTGCCTTCACAATGCCTAGCTCGTGGAACCTATTTCAGAATTGTTACAAAACCACGATTGCTGCTTCAATTCCATTCGTTTTCACCATGCACTTGTATTGACGCTCAACATTCGATCACCTTTTTTTCTTGATCATTCTAATTGCCATAATTATAACCGCGTTCACATCGATTTCCTTCAGCCTCCGGATCCATTTCATTTAACTCTGAATTTCCTGCTATTTTGCTTTTTCCCCTGTTTCTTTAACTTGAAATCGGTCAATATCATAAATATTTTGTCTCTTTGTGATTGCAACATCTGCTTCAATAACAGCCCTTCTCTGTGTAAGGAAATGTACAATGCTATCTAATATATATATATTTTTTTTTTATTTATTTTTTTTTTAAATAAAAAACAGGAATTAAATTCCTGCGTGGGGCTAGTGTGGAAAATTCTGACTCAACTCGGGACTCGAACCAGGGACCTCCATCACTTGTGTGTGTATGTATGTATGTATGTATGTATGTATGTATGTATGTATGTATGTATATATATATATATTGTTATGAATTTTGGGGTCGAGTGATATATAGGTTGGGAGTTTCGTACTTTTACAGTGTTAGTTAAAGAATCAGTATTAGTCTTTGCTAATGAATGTGTGGAGGTGGTTAAAAACCTTGAGAAAAGGAACGAAAGAGGCGACTCAGTGATGATATGTGAGTAAGGGAAAGAGTTAAAAATGAGATAAAATGAGTTTGAAGGAGCAAGTAGAGAAAGGTGGAAGCGGGATAAAAGAGAATATGTGAAATGTGTACTTGGTGATTGGATCAAAAATTATATTGTTTTTAGCTCACCCGGAACGAAGTTCCTCATGGGATCAACTCCCCATGAGAAAATACGATGGTGCGTCGTCCGTCCGTCAGTCCGTCTTGAAAACACTTGAAACCTCTTCTCCGAAACTGCTGATGGGATTGTGACCAAATTTGGCACAAATGATATTTGTTATGTTGTGACAAAAGTTTGTTCATGGCATTAAAAAAAGTCGGGGTCTAAGGGGGTTTACCGGGGGTCAAAGTGGATCCAGGTTTGACCCCCAAAATAATCATGGCATTAAAAAAAGTCGGGGTCTAAGGGGGTTTACCGGGGGTCAAAGTGGATCCAGGTTTGACCCCCGAAATAGGAATTTGCTTCTTCCTCTGAAACTACACACACTATTTCACTGAAACTTCACCACAACCTTCATCACCCGTGATGCGCCAACGATTGTTCATGGTATTTAAAAAATTTGCGCCTTTGAGGGCTTATGGGGGGGTTGTCCCCCAAAATAGGTATTTGCTTTCTTCTCAGAAACTACACATGCAATTCGAATGAAATTTGACCACAACCATAATCACTCGTATTGTACCAAAGTTTGTTCCTAGCATTGAAAAAATCGGGGTCTAAGGTGGTCTATCAGGGGGCTTGCCCTTCAAAATAGGTATTTGCTTTTTTCTCAGAACCTACACACACAATTTTGATGAAACTTCACCATAACCTTCATCATCCGTGATGTACCAATGTTTGTTCAAGGCATTGTAGAAATTGGGGTCTGAGGAGGTACACGGGGTGGGACGGAGAGGGGGGGGGGGGTTGTCTTTGCCCCCCAAAATTTTGGTTGCCCCCCAAAATAGGTATTTTTAGTATGATGTTAGTATGATTCTAATATACTGCCCTGTCTTCTAGCAACCATTCAAATTGGTTTAAAATACCTCTAGTCAGTGCATTATACTGTTTATTCTACCAGGTGAGCGCCAGGGGTATTGCCCCAATGTTTTAATGTTTATTGTGTCGCTAACCCCCGATGTTATCTGTCAACGAAATTTACTCAACATCTCAATTATTCTACCTTTGTCTTTAAAATAACTTATTTTTGCAGTTGGGTTCTGGTTGTTTGGGGATTTAAAAAATGCATTTTAATCCTAAATCTTGTTTTTTCCCCATAGTGTTGGGGTGAGTGTTGCATGTTAAACTTATTCCCACTGGAAGCCTATTGTTCCTGTAAGAATTATTATTCTCACACATTTTGTGGAGACTATTCTGAGAAAACCGTTATTAGTGATGCTTTACAAAACTTTAACTCATTTTAGATACCAATGGAACTTAGCGCATCATGAATTTTGTTTTTGCAATTTTGCCTTGTATTGGCTGCCATTGCCTATGATGTCATAAACTTTAAACATCTTCTTCTCCAGAACCACTGAACAGATCAACGTGACATTTTACAAATATGATCGCCTAGCCACGGGGATAAAAGTTTGCGAAAGAATACGTCATTGGTTACGTGATTTGGCAGCCATATTGGATTTAAAAATAAAACTTTTTAAAATCACTTCTCTAAAACCGCTTATCCGATTGATACGAAACTTGAAACATGTTTACATTCCAATGGAGGAAAATATTTGCAAACTATGACATTATCAGTCATGTGGTCTAGCCGCCATCTTGAATATTAGCAAAAAATTAAATAATCTTTTCCAGAGTACCACTTAATGGATCAATGCAACATGTCACATATATGATCAACTGCTGATGTGGGGAAAATATTTGTAAACTATGACGTCATCAGTCACGTGATATGGCAGCCATCTTGGATTTAAGGAAAACATTTAAACATCTTTTTCTCCAGAACTGCTGAACGGATAAATCCAAAATTTCACATGTATGATCAACTACCCATGAGGAAAAATGTTCCTGGAATATGACATCATCAGCCACATGGTATGGCAGCCATCTTGGTTTAAGGAAAGAAATTGAAAATCTATACATCTCCAGAACCGCTTAACCGAACCAAACCAAAATTTACAGATATGATCAACTACCCATGAGGAAAATTTATTGAAATGATGACATCATCAGTCATGTGGCATGGCAGCTATTTTGGCTGGAAGCCTATCATCATTGCTCACAGTTCTAGTTTTTACTTTTTTTTTTGGACCTTAATTCGTTGTTGGAAATGATAAACACATTGGAAAAATTATCATGCTTTGTACCATTTTCTTCATATCCAGGAGGCAGTCAAAATGTTAACTTGGCTGATTCAGTCATTCAAATTCAAATCGGACTTCATTCCTTCAGCCAACATCACTGTTTACTTAGATATATTTGCAGCAATCAGCTCATATTGTCCCAATTTATATGCAAATTAACATTCCACTAAAGTGTCTGTAAAAGTAATCGTTTGATTGGTGAGACAAGATTGAGACATCTTCTGCTTGCTAATGATTCATTTTTGCAACCAGTCTTATTGAAGTCACTTTATATTTCTATTTTGGGACTTTCAAAAAGCAAAAAGCATGACATTGGCAATAAACATTCTTTGTTTGGTTCTGGGGGGTTTTGGTCAGAAGATAATTTTTTTAATGAAATTCCATGTCGGGCATTCAAATAATTCTCGTAACGAGATACAATAGTCCAAGAAATGTCAACTTTTGATTTTCAATATACTTCAGAGATATGAACAATTAATAGTAGTCCAAGGATAAAAGTCCTCTGAGGCAACCTATGAGATCTTTGAACTGCAATTACAGACTGCCAAAACTCATACCGTGCAGCAATTCATGCTCTTTGAGCAAAAGTTAATTTCTCTGCCATAATTAATGAATCAAACTGAAAGCAAAAAAATAATAATGGCAATGAACAAGCTTTCAAACAAAAACATTAATAGACTGAGAGCGGCCAGAGTGTAATCATAAACTCTCACCCCACATGTTTGATGCTCTTAATCATGTTGCCTTAGCTTGAAATCCAACAAAACCCATTTCTTGAGTTGGGCATTTCTGGCGTTTGGAAGTGGCAGACCCTTAAAAAGACCCTGAAAACCCTTTTTTGGCAATATTTGCGCCCGAGGCTGATTATTATTTTGACATCTACATTGGATACTGAATACAAATGTGTAAGAAATGAAAATCACCGGCATTTGCATGTTAGAAGGACCCTTATTAGGGTCCATGAAGGGTTTTAATCAGAAATTTGCGCTCGAGGAAAATTATTTGTTGCAAACTGCTCTATTCTAATGGTATGACACAAAAATACAGTGTAAGAAAATGTATAAAACCCGCGTGGTGTATAAAGCAACAGAGCGCTGCTTCAAACGCTCCCGAATTATTTTTTTTTTTCAAATAAATATTTGCGGTTATGAAATATGATGATTTTGCAATTTCACAATATTCTATGCACTGTATTTAAAAGTCTGTCTGTCTGTTCCCCCTTGAAACACGGAAATTATCCTCGGAGACAATAGATTATATAAAAGTTGCATCAAATGAATCCACATTTACGGGAGTTTTTCAATTATTAAATAAAAGTTACCTCAAAGTAATCCACATGAACAGGAAATTTATAATACTGCCACAATTTGGTGAATGGTAAAGAGGAAGTAACACCATGCGTTGGGTGGCGGAATGGCGGTTGGACCATGTGACTCAACATTATGCTGTATTCAAAATCGTCAGTTTAACACCTGTGTGAAGCTTTGTAACGATCATGTCATGGGCCTATGTAAGGTATGTGCCTCAGATGTATTATATAATTACAAGCAGTGAACATTTTTTTGCTCCAAACGCTATGCAGGCTACGAGTACCGACTGCAAAGCCGCAATGAGCCGGCGAAGCCAAAGCCTCTTGCCACTATTTTACCCATCACAATGGCATCAGTAGGTTAGGTATCTGGTAGTAGGTAGGTGTAGTAGGTACCGTACTGAGTTCAAAATGACACCATTTGCATTCTGGATGAGATTAAAATTTATAAAATTTACTTCTTCATTAATTCGGTGAATTCCGTCTCAACTTCGGATATTTCCGGCCGCGAGATTTCTAAAAAACAATTCTTCGTCAATTTTAGAATATTTGACGCCGTTTTCAGCCTCCGAAACGCGGTCATAGCTTTTTTGAAATATTTTTTCAAATGCTCGAATCTCATTGGTTCCGGTGTTTGTTGAAGATTTTCGTTGAAGATAACCAGGGCCCGTGCGGGCCCGGGGAACAAGGTTGGTCTTAAAGTATTTTAATTACAAATTAGAGGTGCATAAGATTATGAATCAAACAAAGACGGGTGAAACAAACTCCTATTGAACTTTTTCGCAATTTTTTATTCATACTTCCGCATCCGCAAGATGGCGGCCTCCATGGAGAAATTTGGTGCGTCAAAGCTTCGAAATTCTCAAAGGATCCAGAAAAATCTGGCTTTTTAACATCCTAGTACCCAACTGCAAAGCTGCAATGAGCCGGCGAAGCCAAAGCCTCTTGCCACTATTTTACCCGTCACAATGGCATCAGTAGGTTGGGTAGGTGGTTGTAGGTAGGTGTAGTAGGTACCGTACCTAGTTCAAAATGACACCATTTGCATTCTGGATGAGATTAAAATTTATAAAATTTCCTTCTTGATTAATTCGGGGAATTCCGTCTCAACTTCGGATATTTCCGGCCGTGAAAAACTATTCCCTACGGCCGCGAGATTTCTAAAAAACAATTCTTCGTCAATTTTAGAATATTTGACGCCGTTTTCAGCCTCCGAAACGCGGTAATAAGCTTTTTTGAAATATTTTTTCAAATGCTCGAATCTCATTGGTTCCGGTGTTTGGTGACGATTTTCGTTGAAAATAACCAGGGCCTGTGCGGGCCCGTGGAACGAGGTTGGTCTTAAAGTATTTTAATTACAAATTAGAGGTGCATAAGATTGTGAATCAAAAAAAGACGGGTGAAACAAACTCCTATTGAACGTTTTCTCAAATTTTTATGCATACTTCTGCATCCGCAAGATGGTGGCCTCCATTGAGTGATTTGGTGCATCAAAACTTGGAATTCTCAAAGGATCCAGCATAATCTGGTTTTTCAACATAATACGTATGCGTTCATTCACAACACTGGCTTTGCCGGATAAAAGTATTTTAATTACAAATTAGAGGTGCATAAGATTGTGAATCAAAAAAAGACGGGTGAAACAAACTCCTATTGAACTTTTTCGCAATTTTTTATTTATACTTCCGCATCCGCAAGATGGTGGCCTCCATGGAGCGATTTGGTGCGTCAAAGCTTCGAAATTCTCAAAGGATCCAGCAAAATCTAGTTTTTTAGCCGCGTCGCAAGACGCTGGTCATAGAGTGCCCTCTGCTGTTGTTCTTGTTCTTGTTCTTCTTCGTCTTCTTGTTCTTCTTGTTGTTCTTGCAGAGAAGACAAAACCTCAAAGCTCCACCCATTCTGGGAACCATAGCTCCACCCATTGTGGGAGAGGCTTCATATAAACAAATATCCACCATTTTATTAACTCGCATAGCTTTGAGGCCTGTTTTGTAGGCCCGTGGTGTCTTCCTCTCTCACACAGTTTTATTTCAAATCAAATTCGATATATCATTTCATTTTTCACAGTCGCTAACATAGTTTTAGACTCGGTTGAAAAAAAACGGGAATAAAATCCGATGAAAGTTGCCCTTTATAGAACGAAATGAATTCTCAAAGGCCTGTAACTTCAAGTCCATTGAGATATATATTTTTTAAATCGCAGCATGGTCAGTCATACACCGCCCGAAATAACAGACGGGAAAATGCCGAGATATATATATTTTGTTTAAATCGCGGCATGGTCAGTCATACACCGCCCGAAATAACAGACGGGAAAATGCCGAGATATATTAAAAATTCGTCCATTTGATGACAATCGTCACGATGAAATATTTAATTTATACGTCGTCACATTAATGTGGAGAGAGGAGCATAGCTTCGTTCACGTGTCGCCACATACGGGAAATTGCCGAGATATATATTTTTTAAATCGCGGCATGGTCAGTCATACACCGCCTGAAATAACAGACGGGAAAATGCCGAGATATATTAAAAATTCGTCCATTTGATGACAATCGTCACGATGAAATATTTAATTTATACGTCGTCACAATAATGTGGAGAGAGGAGCATAGCTTCGTTCACGTGTCGCCACACACTGGAAATTGCCGAGATATATATTTTTTAAATCGCGGCATGGTCAGTCATACACCGCCTGAAATAACAGACGGGAAAATGCCGAGATATATTAAAAATTCGTCGCCACACACGGGAAATTGCCGAGATATATTTTCACTTTGCACAAAAATAACATCAAGTAATCGAATCAATAGGAATGTCCTGTGCCTATAACATCGACGTTATAGGCACAGCTGCATCTAGGCATTGTGTAACATCGACGCGGCTTTTGTTTTAATTAAAACTTTTTGTACTTGTTAACATAATACGTACGCGTTCATTCACAACACCGGCTTCCCCGGCTAATATTTTGGAGTAATAGAGGGAGCCGACTGTTTCCAACTATTTTCTCATTTAAAAACTCTACAGGGACCACAACAGAAAATTCGTCATTCATGATTATAAGGTCTTTGTCCGAGTAATTCAGGGAATCTCGTGAATGCACTGTGAAAAAAAAACTCTTATAATTTATTTTTAACAATGTGTATAAAGAAAGTTGCCGAGATAAGCACCACCAGGCAAAGGGGATCTTCTGAGCTGGTTATGTGATGTCCTGGAACTCACTCACACCCAACACCCAAATGATGGTACGAGCTTGAGCAATCACCACACCGGATGTGTCCATTTGCCAATTGCTATCCAATTAATACATTTGCCTATTGGTCAACATTGAAAAAAAATGTGGGTGAATTGAAGGGCAGGGAAAGATGGTGGTATGGGGAGACATAATTATCTCCCCCTGTCCCTCCTCCCTCCTTTCTGCCCTCTCCCCTCCCTGGATCGCTCCTCTTTTCCACTTCTCTCTCTTGCCCTTTCACTTTCCCCATTTCCCACCCCTCTCTCTTCCTCTTCTTTCCTACCCCCTGTCATGTATGCAGTGCAAATGTTCACCGTTGTATCCCTACACCGGGACCGGGTTGTATCCCTACGCCAGAGCTCGGATGGCGCTGCTGTGAATCGGGCCTTGATCGGCAGAGTGAATAAACGCGTACGACAATTGATCGCAGTTTGTCGAGATACTTTACATGGGACCAAACAGACTGATCAGCGGCTTGTGATCAGTGCGAATCGTGAAATGATGTCCAAGAAGGTACTGGCGAAATTTGCCGACGCCGAAAACGATTCCCAATCCTTCCTTGTCAAGTTGGGAATAGTTTTTCTCTGCCGGGGACAACGTTCTGGATGCAAATGCAACCGGTCTTTCCGTACCATCAGGCATCACGTGCGATAATACACTCCCCACTCCATACTCCCCACTCCGATTCACAGCAGCGCCATCCGAGCTCTGGCGTAGGGATACAACCCGGTCCCGGTGTAGGGATACAACGGTGAACATTTGCACTGCATACATGACACCCCCATCCCCTTCCCTCTCTCCATGCCACTTTCTCAACCCCATTCTTTCTCCACCCCAATGTTTCTTCTCTCTCTCTCTCTCCTCCCACTTTGCACAGCTGCCGCTCGCTTAGCACGCACGTGCGAGCGCCAGGTCTGTTGCTCAGTCACTGGCGGTACGTGCTGTGTCTCGTGTTGCTTTTTCCTTTCTTCCTACCTTTTGGTCCTTTCTGCTGTCCGACTCCGAGTGTCGGTGTCCCTTTCTATCGTCTTGTCTACTGAGCGAGAGAGGGAGAGACAGCGCGGTTAAAGTTATCCGCTTTAGGTGGTTAACGGGATTTATTTATTTATTTCCCAGTTATTGTTGTTGTTGTTTTTCATTTATTTCGGCTTTATAAACCTTAGTACCATTTATTGGTTATTTTTTTTCGTTTAGTTACTTCAAATGGCTAGCAAGAATAGTCGAAGTAATGCCGGTCGTGACGCCGATGAGGTGTTAACAGATGAACACGGCATGTGTTTTGTCCCACCGGAAGATGTCTCGCTGGAGGAGACGCTCCTCGCAATCGGAGAATTGATCGGTTGTGAGAACATCCGGGCAGCGTCCCGAATGCACCACAAGGTGGTTGTTTTCGTCTCACGTGTCCGTTTCGCGCGCATCGTCGTGCAGAACGGACTCACCTTGGGTAATGACCAGTTTGTCCCGGTTTCGCCATGGAACACTCCGGCCTCGAAGGTAATATTATCAAACGTTCTACCGACGCTGTCTAATGAGGAAATTCTTCAGAAGCTCGGTCAGTACGGTACTGTGGTGTTCAGAATTATCAAAGCCTCCATTCGCACCACAGACGGGAAGCTTAAGCATATCGAAACGTTTAGACGGTTTTGTTATGTTGTTTTGAAGGATGGTTTGACGCAATTGAATGTCTCTCTCGTTTTTAAGTCGTCAAAACGTGAGCACAGGATTTTTGCGGCAACGGAGAGGTAGATTTGTTACGGGTGTGGTGTACATGGACACACTCGGCAGTATTGTCCTGATGGGGAGAAAACGTATGCCACAGCAGCCGGACCAGCTCCCCCCGTGACCATCCTTTGTTTTCACTGACGTCACAGTTACCCATCTCGCATTGCGCGGCGGCCATTTTGATACCCAAGCTAATCTGTCCGTGTGCGCTGATATTGATTTGTTGCGTTGGTTTATGGTGAATGCGGATCGCAAAAAGTCTGTTTTATAAAGTAATTTTATTTGTTTTGTCACGTTCATGTGGAGTGTGGTGCCATCTAGTTTATATTACGTATTGTTGCCCAACAAACACAGAACATTCGGTTTAAGTTTGCCGTGGACCAGTGAACTGGTGAACACCTGGGCAGTGGGTCAACCTGCAACCAACTACCTGTAGAACAGACTTGGAGTGTACGTAAGGATACGGTAGATCCAGGCTTGAGTATGGCTAGCAGTGCGAGTGCCAACCTTGGCTACCAAGAGACGCTCCCCCTGGACGTTCTTGTTCGTTACAAAGAGAAGATTTCTGTCATTGGGTGTGACCCTTATGGTCTATCAAATGATCAATTTGAGAAGAATGTGAGCAAGTGGCCTCAGGTGACCCACATCGACGTGATCAACTACCTGTTGTTCAGCAAATCGGCCTATACCAAAGATGAGTTGAAGAAGTATAAATCCCTCGAGGCATACAGGTTGTACCAAGATGGATGGGTGCGACAAATCCTACACAAAGAACTGAATGACGTCCACTTGATTCGATCCAAGGTATTAATATATTAAACAAACATGTATTTTTTAAAGCTGCTTGTGTTAATGTTATGGACCTGATTGATTAAGTGCCCTCCATTTGTTCAAAAACCACTGCAGTTTTAAGCTGTGCATGCATGTGTGCATACTTTGTAGACATGTGACGCACAGTGCGAAGTGAGTGCCGCCATGTGTGCTTTGTGCGTATGGCCATAAGTCATCACCTATATTTATCATGTAAGCAACGATTACATAGCACGTTCTTCACATGATAAAATCGAGATTCATTTTGACCGAGTTGATAAGAGTACATAACTTTAGAAAGTTTATTGGACAGTTTCAAATTCAATACTTTTATGTTCCAGGTTTCGCATTCCATGAAACATGTTCTTACTTACTGTTAACAAAATGCTCGGAGCAGACGGGTGTGCGATCCCACTGTGATTCTGTTTGGATGTCACTGCGATTGATGGCAGCCTTCCGCAAACGCCGCCTCTCTTCACTTAAATTTCTTGTTTCCTCACCCTGATTCAGTAGAAGTTTGGGCGTTTTGTAAAACTTAACTCCTGGCCTAACGCCTGGCCTGTTTGAACAACGAAATACGCCGCAAATTGGCATGACTGGTCATGAACAAAAACTATTTAATGTGAATCCGCTGACGACGTTGTTCGAGAGGGTATCAAAATGTCTGAGGTGTCCCAGGGTGCCCTGCGCGCGTGCTCCGATGACGTCACAAGAAAGCAAGCAATTGCGGAGGATTCTGTAGATGATTCGCCTTCAGTGCGGGAATCTACGTCGGACCATCAAGGTACGGCTAAGAGTGGTGCTGATGAGACCCATACGGATGTGCTTCGTGTAAGCGATGAGTCATCCAGTACAGCTGGCCATCGTGCAACCGATGAGTCAGCAAATGTAAGGGAGAAGCCTCTACCTGTAGAGGGAATGATTTGTGAGGAGCAGCAGATTGTAGATGCGGCGTCTCGGAAAAATTTGAAACGGTCACTTGTAAGTGCGAGGAATGAGGACAAAGGTGTTAAAGTGTTGGTGGTGCAGACAGGAAGCAGTTTAAACGATTCAGACAGTCCTTCACATGAAGATCAGCAAGGTGGTGAAACTATGGCTGACATGATACCACCTGCTCAGGATGAAGGGGAACTTTTTCCTGAAGGTTGTAAATCAACCTGCGAAACCGAACAGCCTACTGATGACCATATCAATTCTAATGGGGAATGCAAAATACCCATTACTACTAATTAGTAATGCAAATACATTACTACATTACCCATTACTCCTTCCCCCCCCATTGCAATGATGCATGAGGATAAAGAGGATGAAGAACCTAAGGTAGATGGGGATGGAACAGGTGTTTCTGTACAGGTTCAGGAGGAACTCGTTACTAGCGTCACAGAGGGAATTCTAACTACAGAGACACTGATTGGCCATGAGGAACCAGTGGCAATGGTTGACAGCCGCCCCCCCCCCCCCCTCAGGAGGAAGAGCAGCCTTTGGAGATCTCAAAAGAAAATATTGTCAGATTTTTGAAGGAAACTTTCAGACAAAGGCATGTACGAATTAAGGATCATTTTCCTAATATCCAGGCCTTCCTTGCAGCCGCAAAACCTTTGCTGCAAAGGAGTGAGCATGTGGAAATCTCCGAACCTGACTTTCAGCGGCTGAGGAAATCCATCACGAAGGCAAACAAGGAATTAATTGAGGAAGAGGACTTCACCCCCCAGAAGAATCAACCATGGAACTAAATGTTGTATCCTTAAATATAAATGGGGGTCGTGCCCCCTTACGGAGGGTGCAAACCATTCAAGCGGTTGGAAAAGAAAAGGCTGACATTATTCTCTTACAAGAGACCCACGCTACTAGTGCTCAAGTAGCCGATTGGGGGAAACTTTTTAAAGGGCAATGGTGGCTAAGTGGGTTCCCTACACCTCGGGCCAGTGTTGCCATTTGCCTAAGTCACAAGATTTGTGCTCAACAGGTTTCATTTAAAGAAATCTATAAAGGGCATTTGATCTCCGTAGATTTTCTTTATAATACCCAAAAGATTATAGTAGTGAATGTTTATGCACCGTGTGACCCAATGGAGAGGAAAATTTTCTTTTCCACTCTGCGGGATTTTGTAAAAACTCTGGACCCAACAGCCTTTATCTGTATCGCGGGAGATTTTAATTGCACAATTTGTCCGTCGATTGATAGGAATGGTCATGAGCCTCATGTTGCCTCTACGAAAGCTCTAGAGGACACCATCAACATCTTTCGGTTTAAGGATGTGTGGAGATCACAACACCCACTCTCACGCTGTTATACATGGTGTAGATGCAATGATGGTATTATGTCAATGGCAAGGCTGGACAGATTCTATGTGAACAAGCCAATGTTGAATGTGGTGTCTGTCTCCAAAATTTTACCAACTGGATTCACAGACCACAGTTTAATCTCAATGTCCTTTAAGTTACCCTTTCCACCCGGTGGTAGTGCTTACTGGTCTTTGAATACTCGTCTCTTACATGACAAGGAATTTAATGAGGCCTTTCACGTCGTGTGGGAGAAAATTCGCTCCTCCAGACTTGAGTATGATAGTCTCCGGCTGTGGTGGGACATTGCAAAATCCCAAATTAAGAATTTCTGTCAACAATATAGTGCATACACCACCAAAATCCAATCAATATCAATCGATCAGTTAAAATCTGAAATTATATCGTTAGAACAGAATGTTGACGAGGTTGGGAGAGGTGCACGTGACCAACTAATATGGGCAAAGAAAGCAGTGCTGGAGGAAGCGGTACGGCAACGGGCGATGGGTGCCTTGGTCCGAATGCGAATGAGCTATTTAACTCTGGACATGCCAAACAAAGAGTTCTTTAAGTTAGAGTCTTCCCTCAAAAGGTCACAACAAATTCATACTTTACTCACTCCCAATGGGTCGCTGGTGACCTCCCAGCAGGCGATCAGGTGATCAGGTGTACTCTGAAAGGGTTCTATTCTAACTTGTACTCTCCTCAGAACGTGGACAATGAGGTGATACGAGAGTTAACTGCTGGGCTTCCGAGTGTCGAGGAGGATGAGCGATGCATGCTCGATTCCCCAATTTCGGCTGATGAACTTGAAGCAGCTGTGCGGAGCCTGAAAGATGGGAAAGCTTCTGGAATAGATGGCCTGCCCACAGAATTCTACAAGACCTTCTGGGCCCTTGTGGGACCTGACTTACTCGATGTACTCGATGAAAGCATACGTGTCGGAGAACTTCCAATGTCTTGTAGACGAGCAGTCGTTTGTTTGCTACCAAAAGCTGGGAATCTTCAACTGGTTGATAACTGGCGACCTGTCTCCTTATTGTGTGTTGATTACAAGATTTTCTCTAAAGTACTTGCTAATCGTATGAAGACTGTGATCAGTTCAGTTATACACCCGGACCAGACCTACTGTGTGCCTGGAAAATCTATTTATGATAATATTTTTTTGGTAAGAGATATTATTTCATGCAATAATTTCCTGCGTGACGATTTTGGATTGCTGTTTCTTGATCAAACTAAGGCCTTCGATCGTGTTGACCACAAGTACCTTTTTTCTGTCCTGAAAGGAATGGGGTTTGGTGAAACTTTCACCTCTTATGTGAAACTCCTGTATACTAATACTCAATGTATGATGAAGATCAACAATAGGTTATGCTCTCCCTTTCCTTTCCAACGGGGTATTCGCCAAGGTTGCCCCCTCTCTGGGCTTTTATATATAGTCGCCCTTGAACCACTCCTTCGGTCTATTAGACAGCAAATACCTCAGGGAATGAGAGCATAGAAGGAGCAGAATTTGTGCAGACGGCTTATGCTGATGATGTCTGTGTTTTGATTAGAAGCTCCAATGATGTCTCTGCTTTACAATGTTGTATGCGAGATTTCTCTGCAGCCTCTTCCGGTGGGATCAATTGGAATAAAAGTACAGCATTATGGTGTGGCAAAGGCAATCTCTCTTGTGTATCACCACCCTCACTCCCACACAACCTGGTCTGGAGAACGGACGGGGTTAAATATCTTGGAGTGCATATCGGTAATCGTGAAACAGAAATGAAAAATTGGGAAGGAGTGTTGGAGCAAATTATGCACAGATTGAAAGCATGGGAAGGACTGCTGAGGTCCATCTCCTATCGAGGCCGTACCCTTGTCATAAACGATCTGGTTGCAACAAAATTATGGCACAGAATTATTGCTTTACAGCCATCAAACCAACTAATTATGGCTACTCAGCGAATGCTAGTAAACTTCTTTTGGAGTGGCTACCATTGGCTGAGGCCTGAGATATTGTACTACCCCCGGAAGGAAGGTGGCCAGGGCATTGTTGATATCTCTGGTCGGGTTGTGGCCTTTCGGCTGCAGTCTCTGCAGCATAAGGATAATATTTATCCTTATGAACAGCTGAACAGCTGCCCTGAACAGCTGCCCTGGCGGCCCTTTGCATTTTTTCTGTTACAACAGGCTGGTAGACTGAGATATGATCGGCAGCTTCTTTTGATAGACCTCGAGCATATAAATTTTGCCTCTCTTCCGAGATTCTATCAGAGTTTATTGGACACTTGGAAAAGGTTTGACGTACACCGCTTCCATGAGGGCTATAATTGTCGAATGTTCCTTCAAGAACCCCTTTTCTTCAATAACTTTTTTCCTGGTATCCCTCATAGCCATGCCCTGATTAAAAAATTTATCCAAGGAGGGATTAACAAAGTATGTGATCTGAGAGATTCATCTGGAGTTAAGTGGAAACCTGCTGGTTTGGTGGCAACCTCAGTTGGATCTCGGTCTGTCCGACTTGTAGACCAAGTTGTACGTATAGTCATTAGAAAATTTAGACAGCTAAACATCGGCTGGGAAGGTGTTGGTAACATTGAGGACTTTCGGTTAGGTTTCCCTGAAATCAAAGTGCTCCTTTCGTCTTCTCTTCAGCCGGAGATTGAACATACCCCCCCTTTTCATCTTGTAACTAAGATTGGAATCCGTGATCTCTCTCGACAAAATAAGAATGTACCCCTCTCTGGGAGAACACGAGTAGCTTTGTGGTCAGAGCGGTTAGGGTCGGGGTCTCCGTCTACCCCCCTTTGGCCTCACACGTACACCTTACCAATACATGGTGTGTTAGCGGACATACAATGGAGGTTAGCACACTGGGCGCTTCCCTCCAATATTTTTGTCGACCGTATTAACAGCTCACTGCCGGAAACTTGTCCTTTCTGTGATCATAAGGAGGATTTGTTTCATGCTTATGTACAGTGTCGTAGACTGACATCGCTTTTCTTGTTCCTTGAATATCTTTTTCACCAACTGTCCTACCCTTTCAATATGCATATGTTTATATTTGGTGTGTCTTTCAGGCCCACATGTAGAGATGTGGGTGTTCTTCTCAATTTTTTGGTTGCTGTTGCAAAATATGTGATATATAAATCTCGGAAAATTAAAATAGATAACGGCTAAGGCTCTGATTCTATTTCTATTTTTAAAGGGTTTGTCTCAACACGACTCAAGCTAGAATTTGATTTCTTTGTCAGTAATGGAAACGTCCAACTTTTTGAGAGAAAGTGGTGTATTGGCAATGTTCTGTGCTCAGTCGATGATTCAAAAGTGGTAATTACTTTATAATTCCTGATTGTTTTGACTTTTTTTCTTTGGAACTGATTGCTTGCATATATGTTTCTTCCTGTGTCCTTGAATACATTTCTCTCTCTCTCTCTTAGGTTTTCGCTTAATTTGCTCTTGATGTATTTATAGCTCTTGCGTGAGCGTTTCCTTTAAAATTGGTTGTGGTTTTGTTTGTGTCTTCCCCTTTGGTTTGTAAAATATATATTTTTGTATATTTGCTGGTTTTCTTTTAAATACCCCTTTGCTCTTTTTGTGGTGTCTTCATGATCCTTATGCAATTTCTTTAAACTGGTTGCTGTGTTTTTTTTTTACAACTGCTTTGTGAAATGTGTTTTTTTACAACTGCTTGTGAAATGGCTTTACATTGTTTATAATAAAAGGACACAAAAGTCAAGTCTCTCTTTCTCTTTCTCTTTCTCTTTCTCTCTCTCTCTTTTTCTCTCTTTCTCTCTTTCTCTCTTTCTCTCTCGTTCGTGTGTTGGGCGTGGCAAGATGGCGGTTGTGCAGTTCGGGGAGGTGTGAGTTGCTCTAGCTGTCGAGTGTTCCGGCTGTTTTCCCTTATTATTTCAACCTTTCCCTCGCCCCCACGACCCCCTGTTGTTCTCATATCATTACTTCATTCGTATTCGTGTTTCCTCCCCTGTGCTCGAACCTTTCCCCTGTGTTATCTTTTCCCTCCCTTCCCTTCCTTGAGACGAGAGAGAGACAGAGCGCATGCGGTGGGTGATGGTAAGTGAGTTCGTTGCTTTCCATTGCATCCGCATGTTCTTATCGCTTCGTGTAAAGTGACGAGAACTGTTCTTTTGAATTAACTACATTCTCACTTTGCCGTCGCCATACTTATCACGGCCCAGGCCGGCATGACGAGCGTCCGTTCTCGCAGTACCGCGTTCGGATCGTTGAGCAGGAAACATGGCCTCACATGTGTTCCTCCAGCTCATGTTGCGGTCGAGGCGATTATTATCGCCGTCGGTGAAATTAGCGGAGCTGAAAATGTCCTCGCAGCTTCGAGAATGAACAAGAAAGTTGTTGTTTTCGTGCTACAACAAGCAATGGTTTCGAGTGTTGTGGAATCGGGTTTATCCGTCGAGCCCGATATTTTCATCCCAGTTTCACCATTTGATTTGCCATCAGTAAAAGTTCTGGTTTCCAACATTCCTCCATTTTTGGAGGACGAAAAAGTCGAGCTTGCTCTTCGTAATTTCGGCACAGTCGTGTCCCGCATTTCAATGGTTCCCTTACGGTGCCGTGACGATCGTTATAAACACGTTTATTCCTTCAGACGTCAATTATTTATGATTTTGAATGAAAACCGTCGTGACCTTGACGTTAAATTCACGATAAAACATGATAACTACAATTATCAAATGTATGCAACAACAGAGGTGTTAACGTGCTACGCCTGTAATCAGCATGGACACCTGCGAAGGGATTGTCCGAATAATCTCCCTGAGGCTAATTCAGCGTCCAATCAGAACACCACACCACCTGAAGGACAGGAATTTCTTCCTGCGACTGAAAGACGGGACTCTTCTTCTTCACCTGAGGGACAGGAATCACTTCCTTCGCAAAATGCTCACCCAGGAGGGACGAATGATGCAGATGATGGCTTCACGGTTGTAACCCGGAATAAAGCACAGAAGCGGGCAATTAATACCAAATTAGACAATCAAGTGAAACCCAAGAGGTCTCCTTCCTATGCGCAAGCGGTAAGAACACCTGCCAAACAACCATCTGAACCCATTCCCACGGACTCACCTCTTGAGCAGCCCTGTACTCCTGTTGTGAGTACACATGAAACTGTTACTCCCACTGTGCTTGAAGAACCGGAGATCCTTCGTGGAGTCGATGAGACCCTCTCCCAACCCCCACCATGCACAGATGCCACAGTTAAAATCGATGCACCGGATGTACAAATTGATTGTGATCTGGATGTGGCTGTACCTGCAGCATCTGGACAAATTGCTAATGAAGAACCGCGGGAACTTGTGGTTGATAGCATGGGTTACGAGTCTGATGGAACATCTTCTGTTGCTTCGACCCTAAGTGACACAGGCAGCGATGTTCCTCCTCACAACCTTGAGGTTGATTCCCCAGTATCTCCCGATGCCGTTCACGCCTTCTTACACAAAAGTTTTCGCAAAAAGGGGGTCAAAATTAAAGATCATTTTCTAGTCCTAGAAGATTTCATTCAAGTGGCTCGACAAATGATTTCTAGACCGGATCGGTACAACGTTGCAGACCCTCAACGTCACCGGTTAAGGAAATTTCTAAGTCGTGCTCGGAGCGAACTCAAAGACCATGGCTGATGTCCTGCCGGTGCCCCCATCACAATGAAACTACACATTGCCAGCCTTAATATCAACGGTGGTCGCACGTCTCTTCGTAAAGTGCAAGTTAAACAACTAATCGAGTGCAACAAGGTTGACATCTTGTTGTTGCAGGAAACTCATTCTACTGAAGGTTCTTCAGCTGAGTGGGAGTTGTTTCTTAAAGGGCATTGGTTCTTTAGCAATCTATCAAGCCCAATTGCTGGGATAGCCATCTTCTTTTGGCAAACTCTTCCTTTGACTTCGGTTTCCTTTAAAGAAATTGTGAAGGGATATTTAGCTTCGCTGACTTTCTCTGTTGGTCAGCAGCTTTTCACAATAATCAATGTGTACGCACCAAGTACAAATGCTGAAAGATCTTCCTTTTTTGACTGTCTTGACTCGTATCTTGCTGGTGTCCCCCCTGACCACTTTCTATGTCTTGGAGGAGATTTCAATTGCACACTTAACCCCTCCCTTGATAGGAATGGGGCTGAGCCACATGCAGCCAATACAAGACCTCTCGTTCGCTCAATCTCAAGATTCAAGCTGACAGACATTTGGAGATTGCAATATCCGATGCAGCAACAATTTACTTGGTGTCGCTGCTCTAACAACTTAGTGTCGCTAGCTCGACTTGATAAATTGTACGTTTCTGATCATTTCCTCAACCTCGTCTTAAACACCTCTATTCTCCCATCTGGGTTTTCCGATCACCACATCATCACTATGCATTTTCAGTTGCCACTCATAAAGGTGGTGAGCCCTTATTGGAAGTTCAACACAACACTTCTTCAAAACGAATTCTTTGTTGCATCCTTTAGGGCCTTTTGGGCACATTACATCACGATGGATAAAGAGTTCTCGTGTTTACGTCAGTGGTGGGACAACGCTAAAGCTCAAATTAGAGTTTTTTGTCAAAATTTCTCATGACACAGTACTCGGGATCACGATGTAAATATAGATCTGGTGAAGACACAAATTCTTCACTTGCAAAACAAAGTGTCCTCCTCTCGTAATAATGGGCAGCAGCAGATGCTGTATGAAAAGAAAGCCCTGTTAAATGAATTGCTGGCCGAACGTGCAAAGGGTGCACTCCTTCGGATGAGAATGACTCATTTGCAACAACTAAATAACCCGAGCAGACTTTTCTTCAAGCTGGAAACTGCCTCAAAAAAACAAAAACAAATATTGTCCTTGCGTTCTGCTGGCGGAAGGATTTTGACTGATCCAAGTGACATTAAACTTACTATTAAGACTTTCTTTTCTCACCTCTACTCCTCCAAGCGCACTTTCTCAAACCATATACATTCATTTACCGCATCCTTGCCTACACTTACTGAGACCCAGAATTCGACTGCTGAAGGCGAAATAACATTGGACGAACTCACTAGTGTTTTAAAGACCTTGCCCACCAGCAGGGCACCTGGCTTAGACGGGTTGCCAGTGGAATTCTACAGCACCTTTTGGGATTTGCTGGGACCATGTCTATTAATTGTCTTCATAGAAAGCATACAAACTGGTGAACTTCCCTTGAGCTGCAGACGTGCCATCATTTCATTAATCCCTAAAAAGGGAGATCTTCAACTTGTTGAGAACTGGCGCCCGATCTCTCTACTTTGTACCGATTACAAAATCCTGTCTAAGTTACTCGCTAATCGCATAAAGACCTTAATTGGGCACGTTGTATCCCCCGACCAGTCTTATTGTATTCCCGGCAGATCGATATTTGATAATATTTTTTCTGTTCGTGATTTGATTTCGATTTGTCATTGTCAGAATGTTAACACCGGGCTGATCTTTTTAGATCAGGAAAAGGCCTTTGATAGTGTTGACCATTCATATTTACTTGAAGTTTTGAAGGGGTTTGGGTTTGGTTCCTTCTTCATTTCTTGTATCAAGCTGCTGTATCACAACAACTTTAGTTTGGTGAACATCAACAACAGTTTATGTTCACCTTTTCCTATTCAGCGAGGCATTAGACAAGGCTGCCCTCTTTCTGGGTACCTGTATTCACTTTCCATTGAACCCTTGCTGATTCACTTACGCCACAAACTTTCTGGGTTCTTGGTGACACCTCTTGCTAATCCTGTTAAGGTGCTTGCGTATGCTGACGATTTGTGTGTGATTGTTAACACTCAGTCTGACATTGCTGCCCTCACAAGTGCTCTATGTGAATTCAATTTGGCATCCTCTGCTACTGTCAATTGGAGTAAGAGTAAAGCCTTGTGTCTTGGTCCTTCTGGGTTATTTATCCCACCTTCCCTGCCTAATGATTTGCAGTGGAGGTATGATGGTGTTAAACATCTTAGAAAGTTTTTCTTGGAAATGAGACCTTTTCCTTAAAGAACTGGGATCAGATGGTTGATCACATCTCCCATATCCTTAATTGTTGGAAAAGATTGTCCAGCCTACTGTCTTATAGAGGTCGAGTGCTGATAATTAATAACTTGGCTGCTTCCAAACTCTGGCATCGGATGACTGTCTTACAACCGCCCAAATCGCTAGTCATTAACTGGCAGCGTATCCTTGTTAATTTTTTCTGGAACGGCATGCACCGGCTCCGAGCTGATCTTCTAAGTGTCCCCTTGGATAAAGGAGGTCAAGGACTTGTGGACATTACCAGTAAAATACTGGATTTCGACTAACCACCTTGCGCCAACTTCTCTACAAGGAAGTCCTGTCTTGGCGGCCCCTGGCTTCTTGCTTGTTGCAGCAAGCAGGTAAGCTCAGGTGTGGCCCCGAGCTCTTTCTACTCGATCTGCAGCGAATAGACATCTCCTTGCTGCCCTCCTTTTATCGAAGTCTCGTGAATGCCGGTCAGTGCCTCCTTCCAGTACGAAACAAGGATACATATAAATTTTGGAATTTAATGTGTGAACCCGTTTTCTACAACAGCCTATTTTGCCATGATTGCCAAAGTAGGTCCCTAATTCAATCTTTTATCGAATCTGGTTTTTTTCTTGTCAAGGATTTTGTTAATCATACTTATTCTGGATGGCAGACCCCCAACCAGATTTCGGAAGTATGCAACGTTACCTCAGCCCGACTAATTGGACAACTTCTTCGTTCAATTGTTAAAGTGTTCATCTCTTTTAATTTATCATGGCCTCTACTGCATGATGTTCAGAACACAAAAACAATGCACCCTGACTTCCCTGATTTTTGTTTTTCTGGTGCTCCTTCCACAAAGCCTCTACAAGCCTGTGCAAAGGCTACTTTGTATGTGAAATGTCTTAATGTTGTCATCTCTGCTAACCCCAATAGCCCACTGACCACCCACTGGAAAGAGCTTCTACCTGCAGGGGCTCCATCCTCTCCTACCTGGTCGTCGATGTACGCGATACCTGTGTCCAAACGTGCCGGTGATATACAGTGGAGGCTTGCACACTATTCTTTGCCTTCCAACGCGTTTCTTAAACGACTGAACCTCGTGATATCTGATGAATGATGACTGCCCTTTTTGCCATCACTCCGAGGACACTTTCCATGCATATGTCGGATGCCAAAGGCTGGCTCCACTTTTTCAACTCCTGAAATATGTCTTCCAGAATTTCGGTTTTTGTTTTTCTTCTTACCTTTTTGTGTACTGCATGCCTGTGTCTAACGAGAATGTCGGTTCTCAAATCGTTAATTTTTTACTTGCCGAGGCGAAACTCGCGATATATATTACGCGGAAGAGTCGGGTCTCTGGCACAAGCTCACCGGAATGCAGTATTTTGTTAGCCTTTAAAGGCCTTGTGTCTGCCCGCCTTAAAATGGAATTTAATTTTTACCGAGAGACTTCTCGGCTTGATCATTTTGTTCAAAAATGGTGCAAAGCTGAAATCCTGTGTAAGGTGGAGGGAGATGAACTTTTTTTGCTGCTCTAATTATAATTAGTCATGTTTTTCAATTCCTTGATTTAATTATTTTGTTGACTGCTATTGAATTACTTGGTTTGTTGTGCTTTTTTATACTTTTGTAA
>NC_136270.1:11613648-11746148 GCF_964187855.1 Myxine glutinosa | reverse complement strand
TTACCACCTGTCCCTCTTTTTCCCCTCCTTCGAGACAGAGAGAGGGAGAGTCAGCACAGTGACGGTTTGTTTAAACCACGTTTTTTTCCTAACGTGGTTTAAACCGTGCTTTCGCTTTTAGTTATTTAATATATATATTTTTTCTATTCTTTTTTTTATGATTATACAATTCTATTTGCTTTCACTTAGTTTCTCCTTTGACGATATGGTTAATAGGAGTAGCCAAAGGCCTGCCGATCGTGTTACTGATGAGGGTTTATCGCGGATTGCGGAAGCACGGGCTGTGCCTTGTCCCGCCGGAGGGAGTTGAAATGGATGACATTTTGCTCGCGATTGGGGATTTGATCGACGTGAGTAACATTCGTGCCGCGTCCCGTATGAATCACAAAATTGTGGTATTTGTTTCGCAAATAAGTCTGGCCTTGGGAGGCGATCTGTTTGTTCCTGTGTCGTCGATGGACACGCCGGCAGTTAAAGTCATTCTGAGCAATGTTCCGCCTTTTCTAGGAAATGAGGAAATCCTACACAAGCTAGGTGAGTTTGGCACTGGCGTCTCTCGAATCATTAGGGTTCCTCTACGTACGAGAAACGGCAGGTTGAAGCACGTACAATCGTTTAGACGTTTTTGCTTTGTTGTTTTCAAAGACGCAGCGAAGCAGTTGAACACCTCCCACACCTTTAAAGTCGGCGAGCATGAATATAGGATTTTCATGGCGACCGAGACCTTGATCTGCTATGGATGTGGAGCACACGGACACACTAAGCAGTATTGCCCAGACGCCAAGAAGACGTACGCTACAGCAGCTGGGTCGGCCCCCCCTGTGACTGATGCAGTGCCCCCCGCTCATGAGCCTGGTGGGGTACAGAGATCCACACCAGAAGACCAGGGTGTGGCAAGTGGTGGCGGTGTTGCTGAGGTTAGTGCAGCAGGGGAGCACCCAGTCGATGTGGACAAGAGGCTGCAACCTCAAGATAATATGATTTTTGAGGAGGTATTGATGAAAGGCATCTTCTCTTCGGAACATCTTCTCTTCTGGACTTGGTTATGACAAACTTCCCTGAAAATGTCTGCTGCTCTTCTTCTGCTCCGATCGGAACATCTGATCATGTCCTTGTTAAAGTGGACATCTCTCTGACCATCCTCAGGGAGCCTGCTCAGCGTCGACGAGTCTGGCATTTCACTCAGGCCAACTGGCACGGTCTTCAAGCAGCCATCAATCATCTGGACTGGTCTCCCATCTCTACCACCTCTGACATCAACTCATCCTGGGAATTCTTCCAAAGTAAATTGCTCTCTCTCATGCACAGATTTATCCCATCTCGTCTTCAGTTGTCATACCCTTCCTCCCGTCCATGGTACACGGAATCTTGTGGTGAGGCTGTTGCCCAGAAACAACTTGCCTTCGTCTCCTGGAAAGCAAATCCAACGGAAGGAAATCTCATTTCCTTTCACAAAGCCCGAAACAAGTGTGTGTCCACCCTCAGGAGAGCCAGGAAACAATATCTCTCCGTTCTCAAGACCGAACTCTCTTATCTGTCTCCCTCTTCCAAATCCTGGTGGCGTCTGGTCAAATCCGTTTCTGGTGTTTGTTCCCCCTCCATCCCCTCCCTTACCTCAAACGGCTACACAGCTGACTCCGCACGTGAAAAAGCTGAATGCCTCAACTCTGTGTTTGCCTCTAAATCTTGTGTCCCAAACCCATCCCTCTCTGTACCCACCATACCCAGTCGTACCCTGCTGCTCCTGGACTCCGTGTCCTTTCCTCCTGACAAGGTGGAAAAGTTTCTGTCAACCCTCGACTCTGATTCTGCAACTGGACCCGACGGCATCAGCCCACGGGTCCTAAAATCCTGCTCTGCTGCTCTATCTCACCCTCTCTCTGTTCTCTTCACACTCTCTTTTGCTCAAGGTCAACTGCCATCTGCTTGGAAATCAGCCAACATCACCGCTTTGCACAAAAAAGGTGCAAAAACAGATCCTAGCAACTACAGACCAATCAGCCTTCTCCCAATTATCAGCAAAGTCATGGAATCCATCATTGCTTCTGATATGAAATCTTTCCTCTTCTCCAATGGCTTGATCTCTGATCATCAATTTGGTTTCAGACCAGGTCACTCTACTCTGGACATGCTGCTTCTGCTGTCCCAACAATGGATGGAGGTCCTCAATGCCAAACAGGAAATTAGAGCTGTCTCCCTCGACATATCACGTGCCTTCGACACGGTCTGGCACCCCGCTCTGCTCACCAAACTCTCCTCCTTTGGTATCCATGGAAATCTCCACGCATGGCTGGCGGACTTCCTCTCTAGTCGTCGTCAACGTGTGGCCCTGAATGGGTTTCTCTCATCTCCTCTTCCTGTTCAGGCTGGAGTTCCCCAAGGCAGTGTTCTGGGCCCCGTGCTTTTTCTGGTCTTCATCAATGATCTCTCTGACTCTCTCGAAAATCCTCTCTATCTCTTTGCTGATGACTCCACTCTCTGCCGCTCCATTCCTCTTCCCTCAGATCGACAGTCTGCTGCCTCCTCACTCTCTGAAGACCTGGACAAAATCACAGACTGGTCAAACAAGTGGAACATGTCTTTCAATCCTGACAAATCTCACACTCTTACTATGTCTCTCCGAAAAGATCGACTGGACAACCCTCCCATCTACTTTCTCAACAATCCTCTCCAAGAAGTTCTGTCGCTCAAGATTTTGGGTCTCACTATCTGCCATGATCTTTCTTGGGAAAACCACATTTCCAAGCTGGCCTCCAAAGCCAGTCGCCGACTGGGCATCCTCCGTCGTGCGAAGTCCTTCCTCGGCACACCTGAGCTCCTCACCACATACAAGGCTTTCATCCGCAGCTCAATGGAATACTGTTCTCCCCTATGGGCCGGTGCTCCTGCCTCACACCTAGCTCGGCTTCACGCTGTTGAAACCAAAGCTTTCAGAATTATTGGAATCTCCTGCGATGAAGCTATCTCTGAGGGCCTTTCACTCACTCACCGCAGGCAGGTAGGTGGTCTTTCTGTCTTCTACCGACTCCTCTCCGGCCTTGCACCCCCAGCTCTCTCTGTGCTCTGTCCCCCAAATATTCCTACAGGTCGCACAAGATCTGCCAGCAACCCTCTGATGGTTAAACTGCCGAAATCTCGGCTCTCCGCTCACCTTCACTCTTTCATTCCTCTTTTCTCCCGCCTCTGGAACAAACTCCCTCACTCCCTTCAATCCCACTCCTCCCTCCAGGTCTTTAAAACAGCTGTTCACCACCATCTCTTATCTTCCCCCATCCAAAACCTTGATCTTTTCTACCCCCGCTAATTCACCCCAGATCCACCTTGTTTGAAATTCCAACTTCTTTCCTGGAAGTCCTGGCAGTGTCCATATGTTTTATACCTCTCCCACTGCCCCCTTCCCACGCCCCCCCCCCCCCAAAGCCCTCGCCCTCTCTCAGATCTCTCGATGTCTCCATGTCTCTCGGTCCCTGCTCTCAAATGTTGTGTTTGTGTCCTTCCCCCTCTCTCCCCATCTTGTCTACCGCTCCCTATGTTATATGTTTTATGTGTCGGTTTGTCTTTCTGTGTGATTAATGTTCGCTCTTTGACGAGCCTCGATATTGTAAACAAACAAACAAACAAACAAACAAACAAACAAACAAAACAAAACAAAAAAAAAAAAAAAAAAAAAAAAAGTATCTCAGACTATCCTGATGATTCTCGGCAAGCTGGGCAGGGTGGTGACGAAACAGAGGAGAGTAAGACTTCACCCCTTGCTCTTGTTGAAGAAAATCAATGCACCAGTATTGGTTGTGATGATGGGGCCATTGTCCCTTGTGACAACGAGCAGTCCCAGGTCCTGAGTGACAACGGTTGTTGCTCACATCCGGTTGAAACGACCAAGGATGATGGTCCAAGCAGACCTATAAATAGGCAGCAGTGGTGGCACAGATGTGCCCCTGGTGATGCAACAAGAAGACTGCAGTGGTGATGACACAGAAGGGGTGCCAGCTCCTGACACACAACAAAGGAGTTTCAACATTGATGTGGTTAGGGAGCTGGATGAGGAAGCTCAAAGCCTTGTGTCTGTGAATGATCATCAGGGAGAAGAACAGATGGAAGCAACAAAGGAAAACGTCATCAGTTTCCTAAACGAGACGTTTAGGCAACGCTATGTTGTGATCAAAGACCATTTTCCCGATGTGAAAACTTTCATCAGGGCTGCAAGACCCCTCCTGCAAAGAAATGACCCAATGGAAATCTCGGAGGCCCAATTTCAGCGTCTTCGGAAAGCGGTCACAAAGGCGAATAAGGAATTGCAGGCGGAGGGTGAGTTACCTTTGTAAATGGCATTGCGAGAGATATGTATCGCATCCCTGAATATCAATGGAGGTTGTACCCCCTTACGAAAAATTCAGACAATTCAGGCGATGGAGAGGGTAAAAGCCGACATCATCCTGATACAGGAGACTCATGCTACGAACACCCTGGTTGCTGAATGGGGAAAACTTTATCGAGGGCAGTGGTGGCTGAGTGGTTTTACCACACCCAAAGCTGGTGTTGCCATCGCCTTGAGTGACAGAATCCCTGCTCGGAAGATTGACTTTAAGGAAATTTATAAGGGACATCTGATAGCGGTGGATTTTTATTGCAACACGCAAAGGATCATCATTGTGAACGTATATGCACCGAGTGAGCCCATGGAAAGAAGAGTGTTCTTTTCCACTCTGCATGACTTTGTAAAAGGACTGGATACAACCGCTTTCATCTGTATTGCTGGTGATTTCAATTGCACTATCAATCCTTCCGTAGACAGGACCGGTCATGAACCCCATCCGGCTTCTATGAGGATTTTGGAGAACATCATCAAAAATCAGCATTTGAAAGATGTTTGGAGGTTGCAACACCCAACTTCACGGTGCTATACGTGGTGCAGATGCCATGATGGGAGGATATCAATGGCAAGGCTAGACAGATTCTACATGAATAAGCCAATGCTAAATGTGATGGCCACAACCCAGATACTCCCAACTGGTTTCACAGACCATTACCTGGTTTCAATGGGTTTTAATTTGCCTCTGGCCTCAGGTGGTAGTGCGTATTGGTCACTTAATACCCACCTGCTGAATGATATGAGATTCAAAAAGGCTTTTTGAGCCGTGTGGGAAAGAATTCGGTCCTCCAAATTTGAGCATGCTAACCTTCGACTGTGGTGGGACCTCGCAAAGGGTCAGGTCAAATCGTTCTGCCAACAATATAGTCTTTATGCCACTAAATTGCAAAATCTCTCGATTGATTCATTAAAGGCTGAAATTGCAGCCCTGGAGGAAAACATTAATACGGCTGGGAAAGACACTACAGGTGACCGGCTGCTATGGACTAAAAAGGCAATGTTGACTGAACTGGTACGGCAGCGAGCAATGGGCACCCTGGTACGCATGAGAATGAGTTATTTAACGTTGGATATGCCAAATAAGGCCTTGTTTGGTTTGGAGAACTCTGTCAAAAAATCACAACAGATTCATGGGCTACGGGCTACGGGCTACGTGCTGCTAATGGGTCAATAGTGACCTCCCAACAGGAGATTAAGTCTGTTTTGAAGGGTTTTTATACAAACTTGTATTCCCCCCAGAGCATAAGTAATGAGACCTTGCAGGAGCTGACTACTGGGCTTCCAAGACTTGAGGAAGACCAGCAACGCACATTGAACATGTCAGTTTCAGCTTCTGAACTTGAAACTGCTATGCGGAGCTTGAAGGATGGTAAAGCCTCTGGGATTGATGGTTTGCCCGGAGAGTTCTATAAGACTTTTTGGAAACTTGTGGGACCTGACCTGCTTGAGGTATTTGATAAATGCCTTCATGTTGGAGAGCTTCCTGCAGAAGAGCAGTCATGTGCCTGTTGCCAAAGGCTGGGGACACTCAACTAGTCGAGAACTGGCGGCCTGTCTCATTGCTGTGTGCGGATTACAAGCTTTTGTCGAAGGTTTTAGCAAACCGTTTGGGAACTGTGATTAGCTCTATTGTGCACCCTGACCAGACCTACTGTGTACCAGGAAGGTCATTTTATGACAATATTTTTCTGATAAGGGATATTATTTCTTGTAATAAGTACTTGCGTGACAGTTTTGGGTTGTTGTTTCTTGACCAAACAAAGGCTTTTCATCGTGTTGATCATGCATATTTGTTTTCTGTTCTGGAGCGGATGGGTTTTGGCGAAACTTTCATTTCCTATGTTAAGCTGTTATACACGAACACCTTCTGCATGATGAAAGTGAACAACAGTTTATGTCCCCCTTTTCCTTTCCGCCGGGGTATCCGTCAAGGTTGTCCCCTTTCTGGACTTCTGTATATAATTGCCCTTGAACCACTCTTAGCATCCATCAAGCAGCGAATAACTCAGGATGTGGGAGCCGTTTTTGGTTCAAGATTTGTGGTCACAGCTTATGCTGATGATGTATGTGTTCTGATTAAGGGCCCAAGTAGTGTTGCTGCGGAGCAGCGTTGCTTTAAAGACTACTCTGCGGCCTCTTCCACCGAAGTAAATTGGGGCAAGAGTGTAGCCTTATGGTGCGGTTCAGATAACCTTTCTTTAACACTGCCACCGTCACTCCCACATAATTTAGAGTGGAAAACAGATGGGGTCAAATATCTTGGTGTCTATCTCGGCAACCAGGAAGTAAAAACGAAGAACTGGGAAGGGATGATTGAACAAATTACACACCGGTTGAAACGATGGGAAGGACTGCTGCGATCTCTTTCTTATAAAGGCCGCACTCTTGTTATAAATAACTTGATAGCAGCAAGATTATGGCATAAACTAATTGCCTTGCAGCCACCCAAGGAGTTGATACCAGCCATCCAGCGGGTCTTGGTTAATTTATTTTGGAATGGATACCACTGGCTTCGGCCACAAATACTGTACCATCCTCGGAAGGAGGGTGGACATGGAATTGTGGATGTGTCCACCCGGCTTATGGCTTTTCGCCTACAGTCTGTGCAATGCCTGTTGTATGCTGAAGAGCTGCCCTGGCGCTCATTTGCGTTTTTCTTGTTGCAACAAGCGGGAGGCCTGTGTTATGATAGGCACTTGTTCCTGGTGAACCTTGACCGTGTCAGCTTAGTTTCAATCCCAACTTTTTATCAGGGTTTGCTGAGAGTTTGGAAAGGTTTTGGGTAGTGCTGTTAGCTAGATTCAAAATCCCGTCTCGGAACCGTCTCGATAAATTTTCAATTTTCATAACGGGATCTCGGATCGGCTCGGTTCCCGGCAAAGTAAAAAAAATAAAAAAAAATAAATAAATAAATAATAAGGCTTCAAAAATAATGGAATTTCATTACAATATATAAACAACAATGAAAAAAATTCATTTCTGATGTTGAGTACTTAAATTCCGATTTAGCTTCCATTTACCGGGATGAAATAAAATACACCGCCTACATGCAGATGATCGGCCACCGACGGGACCGGGTTATCTCATTACAGTTTGTATTGTCGTGTAATTTCTTGCTCGGAATGTCAGAGAGAGGGAGAAAATGTTTCTGCCCAGGCATATTCGAGTCCCGGTTGGAGTTTCATTATCATTTTGTGAGTTGTGATCGCCAAGGGGCTCGCTCCCCCCCCCCCCCCCCCCCGTTCCCCTCCTCTCCCCCGCCCGGCAATGCCGGGTACTTCTGCTAGTAAATTATAAAGCAGGCGGTGTAGTGATCACTCTTCCCCCCTCCCCCTCCTTATTTTGACTCTGTGACTAAAGTAAACGTAATCAACTTATCAGGCCTAAAGTGGAGATAAGATAACCAAAATACTTTCACATTCAAACCGTCAAACCAAACCCCGAGGGATTCTTACAATTTATAGATTTAGCGTTGCAATTAAACATAAACGTTCATCAAAAACTCATTTCATAAAACTACATAATGTATTGTACTTGTATTAATACATTGTGTGTAGAATAATCCGTTATAAACGTGTTTTTAATCTAAATAAACATCGTCCCTCCAATCACGGGGCCTCGAGCGAGTCCCTCGATATTAATGTGCAAAAGACCATAGCAACCACATTCCGTAACTCGTCTCCAAGGACGGACACGTGACCGCAGCGTAAAGCGGAGCGAGGCGGAGTGATACAGCGGAAGGATTCAACGGTTTAAATGAAGCCGCGATGCGGCGGATTTTCATTGTGACCTTTATCCTGATTTCGTTACCTCCGCCACCAAAGGTAGATGGAGATTATGTTTTCACTCCTGTCTGTTTGTCCTTTGTTTGTGAACACAATATCTCAAAAAGTTGTGGACGGATTCGGACGAAATTTTGTGGAGATGCAGCGTGTGTGACAAGGACGACATGATTAGATGTTGGTGAAGATCCGGATTCGGAATTCGGATTCGTTTGCAGTGCATTGTTTGTTGAGAAGGGGAAAATCCTGGAACAGTGAGTTTACTTTATCTATCATCGTTTGTGTCCGTTCAGCTGCACTTGCGAAAAATGATGCTTGTGCAGAAGCAGAGTAATGAAAGCAAGGCTCAATAAATGCCTCGATTATGGAAAATATCTGCAAGAAGTTGGAATTTTAACCGGGATTTTTTTACCGAGAAATTGCGTCAATCAATTTATCTCGGGACCGTCCCGAGACCGTCTCGAAAGCCGAAACCGCCGGGATTTCGTCCCGGTCTCGGCTCGGTTGACAGCCCTAGTTTTGGGGTTCATCGTTGCCTTGAGGCTTATAATTGCCGGATGTTTATCCAAGAGCCTATTTTCTATAACGGTTTTTTTCCATGCATTCCTCATAGTCCGACTTTGATTAGGAAATTTACTCAAGGAGGAATTGGCAAAGTTTGTGACCTGAGGGATACATCTGGGACAAAATGGATGTCTGCTGGCAGGGTGGCGGCCATTCTTGGTTTAATATCCGTGCGTATTGTCAGCCAAATTATATGCATCGTCAAGAGGAAGTTTAAGGAGTTAAATATTGGCTGGGAAGGTATAAACAATGTCGAGGATTTTCGGCTGTCTTTCCCTGAAATTAAGGTGCTCCCAGCTCTCCAGTCGAATGGTGAACTTGTATCTCATTTTCATTACGTAACAAAGGTGGGTATTCACAAGCTCCTTCGAGAAAACCAAGCATCACCCTTCTCCGGAGTGGCGCGAGTGGCCTTGTGGTCAGAAAGGTTAGGGCCAGGGTCTCCTGCCACGCCACTGTGGTCTAATATGTACAAACTACCTATTTACGGGTTCCTCGCAGATATCCAGTGGAGACTAGCACATTGCGTTCTCCCTACGAACACCTTTGTTCATCACCTTGACAGCTCAGTGCCAGTAGCATGCCCCTTCTGTGTACAGAAGGAGGATCTCTTTCATGCCTATGTGAAATGCGAAAGACTAATACCTCTTTTCTCAATTCTCACACCCCCTTTTTGATCAGTTGTCTTTTCCTTTTACTTCACACTCTTTTATTTTTGGTGTATCTTTCAGACCCTCCTGCAAGGACTCTGGTGTTCTCCTAAACTTCTTAGCTGCTGTAACAAAATATTCAATATATAAATCAAGGAAAATTAAAATTGATAATGGGCATGGATTTGATGTTGTTCCTATGTTTAAAGGGCTGGTGTCTGCAAGAATAAGGTTAGAGTTTGATTATTATGTGGCGAATGAAAATGTCAAACTCTTTGAGTGCAAATGGTGTATTAATGAAGCCTTATGTGTTGTGAATGAATCGAATTTGTACTTTTCTTTTTAACATTAAGAACTGTTGTTTTTTCTATTTTTTTCTCCTGTAAAAATGTAACTTGACCTGGTGTGTTTTTTGTGAAATAAATGGTGTTGCAAATTCGAAAAAAATTCTCTCTCTCTCTCTCTCTCTCCCTCTCTCCCTCTCTCCCTCTCTCTCTCCCTCCCTCTCTCCCTCTCTCCCTCTCTCTCTCTCTCTCCCTCTCTCAATTTTTCGCTTAATTTGCTCTTGATGTGTTCATAGCTCTTGCATGAGCATTTCCTTTAAAATTGTTTGTGTTTTTGTTTGTGTCTGCACCTTTGGTTTGTAAAATTTTCATACTTGCTGGTTTCCTTTAAATATCCTTTGCTCCTTTTGGTGAATTCATGATCCTTACGAAATGTTTCTTTAAACTGGTTGCTTTGCTTACAACCGCTTTGTGGAATGGCTTTGTATTTTTTATAATAAAAGGGCACAAAAGTCTCTGTCTCTGTCTCTGTCTCTGTCTCTGTCTCTCCGTCATGGCGGCTGTGTGCGAGGAGCTGTGAGTACTGTGCTGTGTTGTTCTCTTTCCTATCCCCATTTCACTCCCTTTGTGACTTGTACGTGTTTGTGGAGTTTTCCCCGTGTTTTTCTCTCTTTGTCAAGACGAGAGAGAGAGTGCAGCTATTTGGAGGCATTGGCGGTAGGCCTTTCCCCGTTTTGGGCGATGGTTATCGCGATAAAATTGGGTTTCGTTTTTTTTCTCTTCGTCGTTAATCCTGCATCTTGCCGGAGTATAGACGTTTCACTTTAAATCATATTTATTTTCTTTCGTTTGGTTTAATTATTACTACCTTATCCTTTTTTTTCTTTTTAATCTCCTCAACCCAAGTGTTTCGGGTAAAACGGAGTTCCTTTGTTTGAGTTATGGTGACGACTCGTTCGCAGCAAGATGCTGCGTTTGAATCGTTAACCCGCAAACATGCGTCTGGACTTCTGTATATAATTGCCCTTGAACCACTCTTAGCATCCATCAGGCAGCGAATAACTCAGGATGTGGGAGCCGTTTTTGGTTCAAGATTTGTGGTCACAGCTTATGCTGATGATGTATGTGTTCTGATTAAGGGCCCAAGTTGTGTTGCTGCGGTGCAGCGTTGCTGTAAAGACTACTCTGCGGCCTCTTCCACCGAAGTAAATTGGGGCAAGAGTGTAGCCTTATGGTGCGGTTCAGATAACCTTTCTTTAACACTGCCACCGTCACTCCCACATAATTTAGAGTGGCGGCCATTTGGTGGTGTCCTATTGTGGGTTTTTCTTTTTGGGGGGTGGGGGGAAGGTGGGTTTGGTGGGGTGGGGTGGGGGTGTGCAGGGCTTTGGCCCATGTGCATATGTGGGCCAATGGGATCTCATGTGGCATGGCAATAGGACACCAGCTGTCCTCTGGTTTGTGTCACTCCTGAAGGGATTCCGACCGAAGAGATCGTCTTGGCGGTTGGAGAGGTTATCGGAATCGAACATGTACGTGCTGCGTCATGTATGAACCAGGTCCAGAAGGTCGTGGTCTTCGTTGCGGATGAGCATGTAGTTCACGATGTCGTGAGTTCCGGGTTAACCACAGAGAGTGGTCACTTTGTTATGGCCTCCCTGATGGATGTCCCTGCAATGAAAATAATCGTTTCAAATTGTCCTCCTTTCGTGTCCAATGAAAAACTCGTGTCGGTTTTTGTCTCGATATGGTACAATCGTTTCGAGAATCTCGATGATCCCCCTCGGGTGCCGCCATGAAAAAGCTAAGCAAATTATGAGCTTTCGACGGCAGCTTCACATGGTTCTTCCAGACCGCGGGGTTGATTCGGGTTTAAAGATTTCATTTAAGATTAAAATTGATGACCGTGATTATCAAATGTACGCTTCATCAGCGACCTTAACATGTTGTCTTTGTGGGGCTTTTGGGCATTTAAAGAGATTTTGTCCGAAAGCTGCTTGTTCAATGTGTGGGGAAATCAGGCCACGTTGATCAAGATTGTAAAACGGTTAACAACCCACTACCTCGTGTGGTGGAGGAGGTGACACCCAGTGTCTCAAATGTTTCAGCTGACACTGTGTCCTTACAGAGTGAGGAAGGTTTTGTGACTGTGGCAAAAAAACGTAGAGCCTCCGCTCCTCGTGGCCCCACTAGTGCCCCCAAAGTAGTTGTACTGGATACGAGTGGTGCAGTAGCTGAGGAACCTGAAGGTAGTGAGAAAAAAGATGGATTACCCTCCAATGATGGAATTTTAATCCAAAGCGCACAAGGTGGTACGGTTCCATCAAATAGTTGAACAAATGAAGGGTCTATTATTATTGATGAGACGGTTGAATGTCAGGAGATATCATCACCATCATCATCATCACCACTGTCTGAGCCTCAACAAAATAGTGCGTCAATCCTTCCCAATGTTCCCACTGCAACAAATGATCAGAATACAGTTTGTGTGGCCCCGACAGAGGTGCCCGACGTAGTTGTACAAGGTGGTGGTGCAACAGCCCCATCTCATGTCGAAGTAGACCTCCCCAGGGCCCCCCAGACCCAAGACCAGTCCATAAACGAGTTGGTAAAGGTCCAAACTGAAATTTACGAACCTGGTGGAATGCTATCTGGGCTGTCTGCTTCAGATGATGACATGGAGGTGACTGAGCCGTCACAGTCGTCATCTGAGCAGTTACAAATACCCCCCGAGGTTATTGTGACCTTTCTAAATGAGACATTTAGGCAGCGAAATGTCATGATCCAAAAACATTTTCCTGACTTGCTTTCCTTCATGCAGACTGCAAAGTGTATAGTTAGAAATTACAAAGATTTTGAAGTAACAAAAGCACAAATTCATCGACTGAGGAAATTCATGACAAAAGCAAGGTTGGAACTGTCTCAACAGCAGCTAAACCCCCCTTGATAAGGCATGAAAAGGAAGGAAGTGCTGTTTGGCACCTTAAACATGAATGGCGGTGGTGCTAACCATTTACGTCAGCTCCAAGTTAAAAACGTATTGTTTCAGAAACATATCGACATATGTTTATTGCAGGAAACACACATAACAGAGACTTCACAGCCTGACTGGCTTCACCTTAATACTGGGCAGTGTTTCTTTAGCAATCTGTCCTCTGTTTCTGCGGGAATTGCTTTCTTGCTTCGTCCGGGGTTTGTTCCTGACTCTTGTAATTTTAATGAAATAGTTATAGGACACTTGGCATCCTTAGAGTTGGTCTATGAAGGATTTCACCTCACCTTACTCAATGTATATGCTCCGAGTAGCAGCTTAGCTCGTAAAGATTTTTTTCACACGTCTGGCCAATTACCTTCACACAGTAGCCTTTGATTATTGTATCTGTATTGGAGGAGATTTCAATTGCACCTTTGAACCTAGTTTAGATAGAAATACACCAGAACCACATCCAGAATCTCATAAAGATTTATTGAATTGTTTTTCATCACTTGGTCTACTTGACGCATGGCGTATACAGCACCCTACAACATCTCAATACACATGGTGCCGTTGTGCTAGTGGGTTAATAACACTTGCAAGGCTTGATAGATGGTACATTAATTTCAATTTTAGAAACGTACTCGTGTCTTGTAATCGTTTCCCTTCTACTTTCTCTGATCACCACCTGGTTGTACTTGGTCTATCCTTTTCTCAGTCGATTCGTAAAAGTGCGTATTGGACTTTTAATACCAGCTTGTTGGAGGATTGCTGTTTTAAGGATGCTTTTCGTAGTTTTTGGGAAACACTCATCCAAAGAAAACCTTGTTACTCTTCTGTTCAGTTATGGTGGGATAACGTGAAAGCCCAGATTCGCGTCTTTTGTCAATATTTTAAGTCCTTTTCCACAAGCAAGAGTAAGATTGCTGTTTCTCTCTTAGAAACTGAAATTTTACACTTAGAGGAAGACCTGGCTAAGTCTCAAAATGGCAGGAAACTTCAGTTATTATTGGAGAAAAAAGCTTACTTAAGAGAACTGATTCATGAAAAAGTAATGGGGATGTCAGTTAGACTCAGAATCCAAAATGTGAAGTTCTCTGACACCCCAAACAAAAGTTTTTTCCAGTTAGAAGGGGTTAAGAACTCCCAAAGGCAAATGTTTTCCTTGTTGGATGCTAAGGGGAATATTACACAAAATGAAAGTGATGTTAAGATGCTTGTGAAAAGGTTTTTTTCTCGCTTATTTGTGGAGAAAGCTGTGTGTAAAGATATGGTTGATGATATGACGAATTACCTGCCTTCGTTGGGTTGTGACCAGTGTCAAGGTCTTGAAGAGCCGTTTACTTTGGAGGAGCTATGCATAGCTCTGCGTAGCTTTGAACACGGAAAAGCCCCTGGGATTGACAGCCTTCCAGTGGAATTTTTTGCAGCGTTTTGGGACATTTTAGGTCCAGAAGTACTGCTGGTGCGACAAGAAAGCTTACGCTCTGGCATACTACCCCTCAGCTGTAGAAGAGCAGTTGTATGCCTTCTCCCAAAAGGTGGTGATCTCCGTCAGATAGAGAACTGGCGCCCCATCTCATTACTGTGTTCTGACTACAAACTTTTTTCCAAATTGTTGGCCAATCGGTTAAAGGTTGTCATTGGCACTATTGTTCGTCCTGATCAGAGTTACAGCATTCCGGGCAGATCAATCTTTGATAATGTCTTTTTAATTAGAGACTTGATTGACTGTGGCCTTAAGGAGGAAGAGGGGCTTGGGTTGATTTTCCTAGACATTGAAAAGTCTTTTGATAGCATTGACCACACTTACATGTTCCATGTTCTGCAAAAGTTTGGTTTTGGTGAAAAGTTTATAGGCTTTGTGAAATTGTTATATAACAATATATTTAATTTGTGCAAAGTAAATAATCGTCTTGGTTCACCCATTCAGGTTCAGAGGGGTGTTTGGCAAGGCAGATCCTTTATCAGGGTTGCTGTTTAGCCTTTCTCTTGAGCCACTACTCATAAGTCTTAGAGCCTCTCTTTCCGGCTTTGTGCCTCCTGCAGAAGAGAACCACATCATGGTATCAGCATATGCTGATGATGTCTGTGTAATCATTAAGAATGATAAGGACGTAACTATTCTTGTTGAGTCCTTACACAGGTTTTTTTTTTTTTTTTGTTTTTTTTTTGTATACAAGATCCAGGCTCGTGAAAGAGCGAACATTAATCACACAGAAAGACAAACAGACACACAAAACAAATAACATCGGGAGCGGTAGACAAGATGGGGAGAGAGGGGGAAGGACACAAACACAACATTTGAGAGCAGGGACCGAGAGACATGGAGACATCGAGAGAACTGTGGGAGGGAGAGGGCTTTGGGAGGGGGCATGGGAAGGGGGGGGGGGTGGGAGAGGTATAAAACATATGGACACTGCCAAGACTTCCAGGAAAGAAGTTGGAATTTCAAACAAGGTGGATCTGGGGTGAATTAGTGGGGGTAGAAAAGATCAAGGTTTTGGATGGGGGAAGATAAGAGATGGTGGTGAACAGCTGTTTTGAAGACCTGGAGGGAGGAGTGAGATTGAAGTGAGTGTGGGAGTTTGTTCCAGAGGCGGGAGAAAAGAGGAATGAAAGAGTGAAGGTGAGCAGAGAGCCGAGATTTCGGCAGTTTAACCATCAGAGGGTGGCTGGCAGATCTTGTGCGACCTGTAGGAATATTTGGGGGACAGAGCACAGAGAGAGCTGGGGGAGCAAGGCCGGAGAGGAGTCGGTAGAAGACAGAAAGACCACCCACCTGCCTGCGGTGAGTGAGTGAAAGGCCCTCAGAGATAGCTTCATCGCGGGAGATTCCAATGATTCTGAAAGCTTTGGATTCAACAGCGTGAAGCCGAGCCAGGTGTGAGGCAGGAGCACCAGCCCATAGGGGAGAACAGTATTCCATTGAGCTGCGGATGAAAGCCTTGTATGTGGTGAGGAGCTCAGGTGTGCCTCGAGGAAGGACTTCGCACGACGGAGATTTCCCAGTCGGCGACTGGCTTTGGAGGCCAGCTTGGAAATGTGGTTTTCCCAAGAAAGATTATGGCAGATGGTGAGACCCAAAAGCTTGAGCGACAGAACTTCTTGGAGAGGATTGTTGAGAAAGTAGATGGGAGGGTTGTCCAGTCGATCTTTTCGGAGAGACATAGTAAGAGTGTGAGATTTGTCAGGATTGAAAGACATGTTCCACATGTTTGACCAGTCTGTAATTTTGTCCAGGTCTTCAGAGAGTGAGGAGGCTGCAGACTGCCGATCTGAGGGAAGAGGAATGGAGCGGCAGAGAGTGGAGTCATCAGCAAAGAGATACAGAGGATTTTCCAGAGAGTCGGAGAGATCATTGATAAAGACCAGAAAAAGCACAGGGCCCAGCACACTGCCTTGGGGAACTCCAGCCTGAACGGGAAGGGGAGATGAGAGAAATCCATTCAGGGCCACACGTTGACTACGACCAGAGAGGAAGTCCGCAAGCCATGCATGGAGATTTCCATGGATACCATAGGAGGAGAGTTTGGTGAGCAGAGCTGGGTGCCAGACCGTATCGAAGGCACGTGATATGTCAAGGGGGAGACAGCTCTGATTTCCTGTTTGGCATTGAGGACCTCCATCCATTGTTGAGACAGCAGAAGCAGCATGTCCAGAGTAGAGTGACCTGGTCTGAAACCAAATTGATGATCAGAGATCAAGCCATTGGAGAAGAGGAAAGATTTCATATCCGAAGCAATGATGGATTCCATGACTTTGCTGATAATTGGGAGCAGGCTGATTGGTCTGTAGTTGCAAGGATCTGTTTTTGCACCTTTTTTGTGTAAAGCGGTAATGTTTGCTGATTTCCAGGATGCTGGCAGATGACCTTGAGCAAAGGATAGGGTGAAAAGAACAGAGAGAGGGTGAGATAGAGCGGCAGAGCAGGATTTTAGGACCCGTGGGCTGATGCCATCTGGTCCAGTTGCAGAATCAGAGTCGAGGTTTGACAAAAACTCCTCCACCTTGTCAGGAGAGAAGGTCACAGAGTCCAGGAGCAGTTTGGTTCGACTGGGAAAGGTGGGAACAGCGAGAGATGGGTTTGGGACTAAGGATTTTGAGGCAAACACAGAGTTGAGGCATTCGGCTTTGTCACGTGCGATGTCAACTGTGTGGCCATTTGAGGTAAGGGAGGGGATGGAGGGGGAACAAACACCAGAAACGGATTTGACCAGACGCCACCAGGATTTGGAGGAAGGAGACAGGTTTGAGAGTTCATTCTTGAGTGAGGAGAGATAGTGCTTCCTGGCACTCCTGAGGGTAGACACACACTTGTTCCGAGCTTGGTGGAAGGAACTGAGATTTCCTTCAGTTGGATTAGCCTTCCAAGAGGCAAAGGCAAGTTGTTTCAGGGCAACTGCCTCACCACAAGATTCAGTGTACCATGGACGGGAGGAAGGGTAAGACAACTGAAGGCGAGATGGGATAAATCTGTGCATGAGAGAGATCAGTTTGCTTTGGAAGAATTCCCAGGAAGAATTGATGTCAGAGGCAGTGGAGATGGGAGACCAATCCAGACGATTGATGGCTGCTTGAAGACCGTCCCAGTCGGCCTGAGTGAAATGCCAGACTCGTCGACGCTGAGGAGGCTCTCTGAGAATGGCCAGAGAGATGTCCACTTTGACAAGCACATGATCAGAAGAACCGATTGGAGCAGAAGAAGAGCAGCAGACATTAGCAGGGAAGTTAGTCATAACCAAGTCTAGAAGAGAAGATACTCCATTGGCTGAGATTTTATCTTGGTTTTATCCTAAGGTTTTATCTTGCTTCACGTTTGCGGGGCAATTGGCAAAAGAGCAAAGCTCTGTGGGTGTCCTCAGCTCACGGTACATCCGGTAGGCTTCCCTTCACTCCCCCTCAGTCTCTTCCGAAAGACATAAATTGGACAAGAGAAGGGGTTAAATACCTAGGTGTTTATCTTGGACCCAATCAGTACTCCCATATTAACTGGGAAGGAGTGGTAGAACAGGCAACCAAGCAGCTCAACAAATGGAAAAGGTTCCTTCCACAAATGTCCTTTAGAGGCCGAATACTGATTATTAACACCTTGGTCGCCTCTGTCCTGTGGCACAAATTTATTTGTTTGCAGCCACCAGAAGGCTTGCTTAATTAAGGCTGTTGAGCAGACACTGGTAAATTTATTTTGGGGAGGTTACCACTGGTTGCAGATGGACGTACTTTGCCGCCCCTTGTCTCTTGGTGGCCAAGGACTCATTGACCTAAAGTGTCGGCTGATGGCGTTTCAGTTGAAGTCAATACAACGTCTGCTCAATGTTGAAAAACTGCCCTGGCGCCCTGTGGCACAACGAATATTGAGGCAAGCTGGAATGCTCGGCTACGGCCTTGAGACGTTTTTGATCGAATCCCAAAAAGTTGATGTGTCCCACCTTCCTCTGTTCTACCAGAGCTTGTTGAATGCTTGGCAAGCCGTAGTGGTAAGCCGCCAAAAGGAGTCCTATGAGGTTAAAATGTTTGCGGGAGAACCTCTATTCCTCAACCCACTCTTTCCCCCAGGTTCCCAAGAGCCGTTGTTTTGCCCAAAACTTCATTTCAGGTGTCATCAGAAATGTCTGGCATCTTCGTGACTCAGCAAATTGTGGTTGGAGATCTGCCAAGGAAGTCGCTGAGATTACTGGTACCAGATCAATGACAGCTGCAGGTCAGGTACTTGTCGAAGTCATTCATACATCCTTTAGACTTGGGTTGCAGTGGGGTACTAGGGTTAAATGGGCATCCCATAATACTTCGCTTCCTAACTTGTTGCTTTCACCGGTTCTACTTTGTCCCCAGTCAGTACTGGCTCTTGTTTATTTCGTCATCTTGAGAGTAAATCTATTTACCAGTTCTGTCTTTCTTTGATTAATGTAAACACCTATGCAGCAGGAGTTATGGGATGGAAAGCTCTTTTACCTAATGGCCCTCCTTCTGAACCTGAATGGAAATCAATGTATGGTACACCCGTATCAAAAAGGTCGGGTGATTTACAATGGAGACTGGCTCACGGGGTATTGCCAACAAACACTTTTGTAAACCGTTTGGATGCCATGGTATCGGTGATCTGTCCCTTTTGTAATAATATTGAAGATTTGTTTCATCGGTATGTTGATTGCATACGATTGTGTCCTCTTTTTCTTTTACTGAACTGTGTTTGGTCAAGTTAATGTTCCTTTTTCTCTCCGGTTGTTTATCTTTTGTCACTTCAGCAAAGGAAAAATTGTTGTTTCGAAATTATTTATTGTCAGAGGCTAAACTGGCCATCTATTTGTCGCAAAAAGCGAAAATTAAGGGCAATCCACCCGAGCAATGTAATGTGATCCTGCACTTCCAATCCCTGGTCACAACTCGGTTAAAACTGGAATTTAAGTATTATAGTAGCAATGCAAACATGAAGGATTTTGTTGAGACATGGTGTGTGGGAAAAATATGCGGGGTAAATGAAAATGTATTAGAGATTTACATGTAGGTGTTTCCTTGTCCTTGCAATCTCCTGTTTTAGAATGAAGTACATTACATTGATTGTTGCTCCTTTTATTTGATTTTCTATGACTTTGGTTGTATTCTCTTGAAAACTGTTTTTTGGTTTATTCTTGTTGACGTTGTTTTTGTAGTTTTATAATAAAAGGACTTAAAAGTCAAGTCTCTCTCTCTCTCTCGCTCTCGCTCTCGCTCTCCTCCGCTCTCCTCCGCTCTCCGCCGCTCTCCCTTCCTCCGCTCTCCCTTCCTCCGCTCTCCCTTCCTCCGCTCTCCCTTCCTCCGCTCTCCCTTCCTCCGCTCTCTCTTCCTCCTTCTGTCTCTGCATCTCTCCCCATAATTTGATGACCTCCAGACACAATTTAAACCTGTACAGAGAGGTTCTGGACTAAAAGGGTCAAAATATTAATGGACGTTGCTCAACTGATGATCCGGATGGTTATTAGCTTCCGTTGGACTTATTCCGAAAGGGTGGCTTATGGATTCATCTCGTCCGTCCATCTGTGCGTCCACAACCATATCTTGGAGATGTATGGACCGATTTTGTTCATACTTGGCACACAGATAATGAATGATGGGTTACATATGCACCACATTTTTCTTCGAGACCAGATCCAAGATGGCCGACTGGCGCCATTTTGTTACTTAAACGTGTCCCCATCCTTTTCTCAGACATGCATGGACAGATCAAACTTGGCACAAAGACAATACATGAGTATACACATGCAGAATATTTTGTATTGTCATTTGACAAACGATGGCTGACTGACAGCCTTTAACTCCGTACCATACAGCGTACTTTAGGTAGTAGGTTGTAGACAGCAACTGCCCAGGGTGGTACTACCGTCTTGACTTTGGAGAGTTAAAATGGTGCCCGGAACCATCTTACACTTTCCGTGTCAGGATTGCTGGTCTTACTTTCCGTCTCACTCAAACTATAACTACCATGTTAGCTTCAATCTCTCTTTCTTGCAAACAAACATCATACACTTTTCATCATACACTTTTCTTCTCTTTTATTTAAGGCCTGGCTACGATGAGGGAAAAACAGTCCGTGCATGGAGCCTCCAATATATATTTTTAAAAGCATAATTAATAAAACAACGGCGCGGGTGATGATATTTTGCCTTTTTCTTCTTGCTGAATGAGGGACTCATTAGGATGAAAGAATGCTTTCGGACTCTCTCCCTCTCTCTCTCTCCCTCTCTCTCTCTCTCTCTCTCTCTCTCTCTCTCTCTCTCTCTCTCTCTCAGTGCTTTCTGCTGAACACTTTACCAGAAAGCTGTTTGAATACTATTCCATCAGATTTACTCAGTGTTATGAAGTCTCATTATCTTTCCACCCAGTTATGGGTTTAATTTTTCCGATCACCTGATTTTTTTTCCTATTAAAGAGAGGATGATATCACGGATACTTAGAGGTCATGTGTGTGTCAAAATCGTCTTTCATGTCCTTTCACACATCTTCGGATGTTCTCTCCATTATGAAACTGTCATTCAACAAGATGGTGTACACTTACCTTTCAGCTGGCTACCCTATGTTCGATTTATCAACCCAACTATAAAGTGTTGAATTGGTGCTTCACAAGTGTACCAACCCTCGGATGGATGTGAGCCGGGTATTGTGTCTGCTCATATTGAATGAATGAATGAATGATCGTTTTAAGGCCATTTTCCCCGCTGGAGCAGGGGTTAGCCTTGCGGGCCCCATGACAATCATGGTTCCCTGTTTGAGGCAATGTTTTTATGGCCAGATGCCCTTCCTGACGCCAACCCTTGGTCGCCTCTTACGATGTGCAGGGATACGGTGTACCTATTCTAAACCGGGGTACACACCGTGATCATTCATCCCAGCAAGCTGGTACTCAATTTGCCGACCTCGGAAGGATGACAGGCTGAGTCAACCCCCCTGGCATTAATTCAGCGATCGATCGTGATTCGAACCCAGGATCCTAGGATCCCAAGCCGGCACCCTAACCACTAAGCCAACACCAGGCTATATTATATACCTGCTATAACTACCAGGCTATAACCTGCTCATATTAGATGGTAGAAATTGATTGTGGTCATTAATTAAATAAGTAATGATAAAGAAGGTGGCATCAAACTACAAAAGCTCAGATGGAAGCATACTACCATTGATCTAGCCTGCCAGTATTATTTGTGATAATTAAATTTCATTCCAAATTCCTAATCAACACTCCCTTTGGATTTTGGATTTTTAATTGAGGCAAACTTTTGAACTTGTTATTGTGCAATCTTTCCATATCTGCTTCATTGACCGCTGCATACATTTCACCAACAGGCTTATGGGTCCTCACCTCTGGCTCCCCCCAGTGGGAAAGCCACATGTCCCTCTCCGCATATGGTTTCCCCTTCAGGGAGCTCGTGCTCTTTTGATCCGCATGAGTGTGAACATCTCTGCCATTCTTCAGCATTCTTCATGCTTGCTCTGTCTGCTTGCTGGGGCCCAGTCAGTTTCATTGTTTCGACCCTTTTGTGAGACATATTGTTACTGTCACTGCATGCACGGGGACGCATCCAGGCCGGCTGTGCAAGACTCTCCAGGCATATCTTTCTGTATATATTGACATTGTCATACTATACGTACTGTATTTGTTATTTCTGAAGAATATTTGATGTTGAGGTTGCTTGTCTATCCATCCTTTATAACTACAGGTTGTACCCTCCAACGCAAATTGGGAGCCAAATCTTCCCTCTTCCTTGCTGCTCAGAATCGTCAAGGCAGTGTGGTCACGGTCAGGGAGCTGATCGGTCCCCATGGACCTCTTGTCTCTCTCTCTCTCTCTCTCTCTCTCTCTCTCTCTCTCTCTCTCTCTCTCTCTAATTCGTGGCCCTGACTTCGTGAATGCGGGGTACACCATCCTGGATGTGGGGGATCTCTGGGTCGCTCCTGCGAGATCGATCGGCTGTCTCCGTGCTGCATGCTTGTTCGAGAGAACTGTCCGGGGCTTTACAGCAACAACAACTGAAGGATGGATCGATCAACTTCCAAATTCATTCAATTTCATTATTCACTCCAGGTCTTCAAGAGAGCTGTTCACCACCATCTCAGATTATCCCCCATCCAAAAACATGATCTTTTTTACCCCCATTAACCACCCAAACCATAAGCCCACTTCCTCCCAAAGTTCAATTTTTCCCTTCCTGAGAGTTTGCTTTCCTGAGACCCATCTTATCCACCCTGTGCTTCTTCCCATAATCCTCTTTGCTTTCCAACTTCTCTTGTATGTCTAAGTCTCCCTCTATTTCGTCCTTCAACCCTTTTGTTGGTGTTTTGTTGCATCCTGATCCGTCCAGTGTTTTTGCTCTTCCATGAGTCTTGACTTTGTATACAAAAAAATGGTTGAAGTGGACAAGATTCCCGATCCCGTTGGTATATTTCATTCTACGAATGGATTCTTTACTTCGATTTGTGGAGGCACCCTATTTTATTGAGCGACTTCTATTCGGCCGGGAGGTTAAACTCCTGGCAGTGGAAGAAAGCTCCAGTGGGGAGATGAGACTCCTGGCACTCTGCAGTAGCCGGTCTTCAATTTGTATTACTTTGGATTCCCCCTCCCTTTTCTTTTCATCGTCTCAACCAATTTTAAACTGCTTGTCTTTGCACTATCACTTTTTATTTAATAGCTTGTGCAGGCCTCATTTTATCACTCCCATGGCCCTGTCTTCCATTTTGAATTTCCTTAGTGTTCACTGACCTACACATTAAGTCAAATTGAACTTGTTTTTCCTCCTGCTCGTGGCTGTCGACCTCCACAATTTCCAATCTCTGTGAGAATTGTGAGGCAGATTTTTTTTTTTAAATTGTTGTCGGACTAGTGCGTGCCCGTACGTTTGTTCTCATCCGTTCATCCGTTTGTTCTGCACGACGCCTTGTGACGCGCATAGCGTCGCGTGTCAAGCGAGCAGCTCGTTCTTCACCCGTTTCTTCTGCACGACGCCTTGCCTCGCGTTCAGTGTTGTCTGCCAAGTGAGCAGCTCGTTCTTCATCCGTTTCGTCTGCACGACGCCTTGCCTAGCGTTCAGTGTTGTCTGCCAAGTGAGCAGCTCGTTCTTCATCCGTTTCGTCTGCACGACGCCTTGCCTAGCGTTCAGTGTTGTCTGCCAAGTGAGCAGCTCGTTCTTCATCCGTTTCTTCTGCACGACACCTTGCCTCGCGTTCAGTGTTGTCTGCCAAGTGAGCAGCTCGTTCTTCATCCGTTTCTTCTGCACGACACCTTGCCTCGCGTTCAGTTTTGTCTGCCAAGTGAGCAGCTCGTTCTTCATCCGTTTCTTCTGCACGATGCCTTGCCTCGCGTTCAGTTCTGTCTGCCAAGTGAGCAGCTCGTTCTTCATCCGTTTCGTCTGCACGACGCCTTGCCTCGCGTTCAGTTCTGTCTGCCAAGTGAGCAGCTCGTTCTTCATCCGTTTCTTCTGCACGACGCCTTGCCTCGCGTTCAGTTCTGTCTGCCAAGCGAGCAGCTCGTTCTTCATCCGTTTCAGCTGCACGACGCCTTGTCACGCACGAAGCGTCGCATGTCAGGCGAGCAGATCGTGCTTCGTCAGATTCCATTGCTCGTGCACGACGCGCAGTTTCGTTCCTTCACTGTCGTAAACGACGAATGGATTGGCGCATTGTGTTTAACTACAATCAATCTATAATATAGACTAAGTATATAGACAGTAAGTAGAAAGGTAGATAAGATAGTATAGATATATAAGATAGTAAGATAGTAGTAAGATACAATCGAGACAGTAAGTCGTCACTATCCCTAACTGTCCGGAAGTTTGCATATCGCAGGTACGATTAATCGCAAATTAGTTTTAATGGCCAATTCTTCGATTTTTCAAACCGCAAGGCAGAAACAACAAACACACACGGTTCCTTCGCTGTAGCTTGACCGTACGTGCAAAGAAAAATTAAAACTTTCATCGTTCCTTCGGTCTTCGCTCTCGTCCTTCGCCGTTCCTTTGCTCTCGTCCTTCGCTGTTCCTTCGTTCACGTACAAAACGTATGTGTTTGCTAAATAAATGGCCATAACTTGGTAACCACTTGTCCGATTAATAGCAAACCTTGAAAAGGCACATCCTCAGGTCCCCAGCAATATACCTGGCAAGTTTCACTTAGATCGGACCAGTGGTTGTCAAGAAACAGCGGTCACAGACATACACACAGACAGACACACAGACACACAGAGATTGCTTGCATTATAGAGAGATGAAGGAAATTATGTTTGATGCTGAATCCAATTTGACTGTTAGGGGTATCGTGATGTACATGCAATTTGACCTAAATCGAAAACCCAAATATGAATGAGACCAAGCTTGGAAAACATCACCAACTGAGCTCCCCGACCTTCATGATCATGCAAGAGTTGTGAAAAAGTTTTTAGAGTGTGATAGTAATTCACACAGGGACACACTAAATACTTTTTCGTTGGAGCACCTGAAAATTCTCCCACCATGGCACTTGATACGTGGACAATGAATAAATTGAAAGATTGTATGAAAAAAGTTTTAAACTTAATGTCTGCGTATAGTTCTCTCTACGTACGTCACTCACTTGACCGCCTCTTCCATTGATGCATTTCACAATCAGGATTGCAATTGACTCGTGCAAACTTCATCTCAGCACCATATACATAGTAACAAACACCACCCTTACATTAAAACACCACCCTTCCAAACTAGGTAGTTACACATTCACACCTACTTTAAAGCAACTTAAGAAAACAGAACATGGACTAATCTCCAAAATGGAGGCCTCTGCTCCTTCCAAACAGGATAATAGCAGGGGCTGCACAATAGGTGAGTGTAATTGGGCACGCCCTCTAGCCCCAGGGTTGACATTGATGAAGAGTAAAAAAAAAAAAAAAAAAATATTCCAAAGATTTTCTTCCTGATACAAACTCACCTAACACTCCGGCCTGTGTGGCGAGGAAGATGAATTTTGGCTTGGCTTCCTCATTGCCCTTGATATTCCATGTGATATACAGCACTTGTCCATGGAGTCAGTCCATTTTTATCAGTCCAATCGGAAATTTCTGCGATGGAAGGAATGCGGCAGAAACAATGGAAAGCAGTCAAAGTTTGGACAAAATGGCTGCCTGAAGTCAAACGAACTCTTCATAGTTCCTTTTATGTGGTCAAAAGCACACTGGTTTTGAAGCTGCGTATTAGCTTTTGTTTATCAATAATATTATTAATAAATTATATCTCTCAGGAATGGAATTGAGAAGATGAATAATGCGAGGGGTGGATTTAGAAGAATCAGTATTTTCCTCCATAACTCCAATCCTTCCATCTTTTTTTCCCCTGACTTTTCTACCTCAGCCCCCCCCCCCCCCCCCCCCATCTTCCCTTCGTCCACCTTTTGATCCTTTTTCCTCCTGAATTCTCACACTCACCTTTCTACCTGAATCGCTCTCACCCTGGATCTCCTTAAAGGGGTCTCCATTGGCAGCAAGTGAAACTCTGCAGTAACCCACCTCTGTTTACTTTTTCTCTGCTCTCAGATAACCTTTGACCCCCCCCCAATGTTTTTCCAGCCCTTGGATAACCTCCACTCAGGATTCCTTTGTCGTACCATAGTAAGCTGAGCATGGTGCTCATTTTACATGATGCTACCGACATGTTCTGCCATGTTTGATCTCACTCATCTTGTCTGTCTGACTTACAAACATCATTCATTCAACAACGCATGTGGTTGTTGACAACTTCTAGGGTCCTTGTATTCCTGTTCACTATGGCACAGGTTTCCCAACAATTAGAATCTTCAAAAACTGGCGTTGAATCTCCGAGTTCTGCGGATGCAAACAGAACACAGAACAGTTCCGAGGACTCCATTTGATGTGGGGAATACTTTTGCTGATTCCGTGCTTTTAAAATATGATACAAAGTGACATTTTGGAAGATTGCAAACTACTGGATACTCTCAAACTATTTTATATAACTGGCCATTTTGTTCCTTTGGCCATATTTTGAATCCCTATGTGACGTTTAAAAATGAGTTTCTGTACAGCAACCAAAACTCCAACATCTTGTTGTTTGGTGGAAAGTGTGAAAGGCAGGGCGTATCCATGACAACAGATGGCGATTTTCTGTTTACAAAGTTTTTTTTTTTTACAAAGTTTACAAAGTTTTAATCCTGTTTCTAAACAGGATAAAAAAAAATCCTATTTTAGTTGTTTTTGAAGCCCTCAAGTATGCATCACAAAAAGGACATCTCTGATGGACATTTATTAATCCACTTATCGTGAAAAAGCACTTTAAAAAAGTCAGTCATTTTTAGTATGCTGTCTAGCCCTGGTTCGAATCCAGACCCAGATATAAACTGCCATCCTGGTGTTTCACAGGCTGAGTGATTCATCAATGTGTGTGCCTTCCCTTGGATGGACGTTAAACTGGGTGTCCCGTCCGCGGGCATTAGTTGGTAGATGTTAAAGATCCCATGATGTCCTTTGCGAAGAGCAGGTGAGCTATCACCGGCACCATGACCAAATTCTAAATTCCTAACCTATAACCTTGTCATTCTTGAAAGCACATTAATTTATTTTGTGCACTTATTACCCCGCAGAAAGTGAAAATCAGGGTTCACTTCTGTCTGTCCACAAACGTCATTTTATCATCAAGGGGCAACTTGATTTCAATTGAATTTTATATTTTGAACACAAATCGGAACATGAATCAGAAAAGGAATCTGCAGTTTAGCAGGACTTTGGCTCTGAATTTGTCCCGATTGCGCATGCACAGAAAGGAGTAAGGTGATTTTAAAACGGTGAAGCCATATCAATATTTGGCTATGTCCTCCCTTCTATCCGTCAGTCAAAAATGAAGAAGAAGAAACTTTCAAACCCTCCGTGTTTAATTGCAAAGGGTTCTAAAGTGTAATTCTCGAGGATTCTAAAGTGTAATTCGAGACAATTCTAAAGTGTAATTCTAGAGGGTTCCAAAGTGTAATTCTCGAAGGTTCTAAAGTAATACTAGAGGTTCCAAAGTGTAATTCTCGAAGGTTCTAAAGTAATACTAGAGGTTCCAAAGTGTAATTCTAGAGGGTTCTAAAGTGGAATTCTCGAGGATTCTAAAGTGTAATTCGAGACAATTCTAAAGTGTAATTCTAGAGGGTTCCAAAGTGTAATTCTCGAAGGTTCTAAAGTAATACTAGAGGTTCCAAAGTGTAATTCTAGAGGATTCTAAAGTGTAATTCTAGAGGGTTCCAAAGTGTAATTGTAGAGGCTTCCAGAGTGTAATTCTAGAGGGTTCCAGAGTGTAATTCTAGAGGGTTCCAAAGTGTAATTCTAGAGGGTCCCAAAGTGTAATTCTAGAGGGTCCCAAAGTGTAATTCTAGAGGGTCCCAAAGTGTAATTCTAGAGGGTCCCAAAGTGTAATTCTAGAGGGTTCCAGAGTGTAATTCTAGAGGGTTCCAAAGTGTAATTCTAGAGGGTCCCAAAGTGTAATTCTAGAGGGTCCCAAAGTGTAATTCTAGAGGGTCCCAAAGTGTAATTCTAGAGGGTCCCAAAGTGTAATTCTAGAGGGTTCCAAAGTGTAATTCTAGAGGGTTCCAAAGTGTAATTCTCGAAGGTTCTAAAGTAATTCTAGAGGTTCCAAAGTGTAATTCTAGAGGGTCCCAAAGTGTAATTCTAGAGGGTTCCAAAGTGTAATTCTAGAGGGTTCCAAAGTGTAATTCTGGAGGCTTCCAAAGGGTAATTCTAGAGGGTTCCAAAGTGTAATTCTAGAGGGTTCCAAAGTGTAATTCTCGAAGGTTCTAAAGTAATTCTAGAGGTTCCAAAGTGTAATTCTAGAGGGTTCCAAAGTGTAATTCTGGAGGCTTCCAGAGGGTAATTCTAAAGGGTTCCAAAGTGTAATTCTAGAGGGTTCCAAAGGGTAATTCTGGAGGCTTCCAAAGTGTAATTCTAGAGGGTTCCAAAGTGTAATTCTGGAGGGTTCCAAAGGGTAATTTAGAGGCTTCCAAAGGGTCATTCGAGAGGCTTCCAAAGGGTCATTCTAGGGAGGTTCCAAGGGGTAATTCTAGGGGCTTACAAAGGGCGCATATCGTTGTTTGTTTGGTGCATGTTTTTCTCAAAGATTGTTCCAAAATCGCCATTTTCTCCGAGAGGAGTTGGCAGAGGTTTATAATAATTGCTCAAATGCATGGATACACCTCGATGGCCATGAAAAAGGCATCTTGCATCTCAGCCGAGCATCGTCGCGCTTTCCTATCCCGATTGAACCATCGGCTTCATATGGTTACCTTTACGCCTTGTATGCAAGGTTCACGAACAAAATGGACACAGATTGTGTTTGGAAACACAAAGCAAGAGTTCAATGGACCCTTCCCATGTCCTTTTTCTCAAGACTGCACAGGGTAAGGTGTTTGATTAAAACTCTCGTTGTGGTAGAAACTTCCTGAGTGCATTATGTGAATTTTTGTTTAATGCATATGCATCAGTTTTTGTTTTTTGGGCTTTTTTATAGTATATAATGTGAATTCTTTTTTACTGTAGGATTGTTTCTGCAAATTCCCTCTTGGCAAACCCAAGGTAATTATTTTAAAGTTGTCGTTACAATCACATGACACTTGTTTTTCCACCTCCGGGAAATAGTCACAGGGTAACAAGGGCAGAGGATATCTTGGATCTCCCCCAACTAAAGAAGAAACATGAAGGGTCGCAGAGCAGGAGATTGTGCATAGGGATGGAATGGAATTCAAAGTGACGTCAGGCAGCTATGGGAGGTTTCACAGGCTTGATTGAGTGATTGAATCTGCTTCGCAAACTTCAATATAAAACCATGTTACATCCGTAAATAAATAGAAACTTGCATACAGAAGAACATTAGAAAATAAACAAAAATTTGGGAAGGGGAAAGTTACCAAGGATTTTATATTTTTTTCTCTGCAAAGTTCAGGTTCATGGAAGAGCTAGAACACTGGATGGATCAGAATACTACAGAACAAAAGGAGCAGTCGAGAGTGGGTGGAAACACCAATGGCAGGGTTGAGGATAAAACAGAGGGAGCTATGGACAAATAAGAGCAGTGGGAAGGAAGCAGTTGTTGGGGGAGGACGAATGGGGTGGATAAGAGGATACAGAGGCAAACTCCCAGGAAAGAAAAACTGAAATTTGGAATGATGTGGGCAATGGAGGGGAGTGTTTAATAAAGTTCAATTGCACAATGAAGTTCAAAAACAACAACTTTCAATTGAACGTTTTAGACTCTAGACTAGAGGATAGCTATGGGCAAGAGTGGACATATGAGCATTGGAAGATTATTGAGTACACCTATCGCATGGACTTCCTTGTGAGCATTGTCATGGGTTGACCTGATCATTTGAAAAGTGAATCAAAACTATTTTCCAACAAGGAATGAAAAACAAGGTGCTGATCTTTGGCCTCTTTGAAGAGACTACCGTTGCTGCCTTCTTGTCATATTGTCCTGACATGGATGGTGGTTCAGTGCCTTCCCTTGCAGTTTATTCATCTTATTTTATGACCAAATTCTCAAATTTATCTTACGGAGGAATTCTGGAGGCTAGGTGGAGATGGAGATATACTTTATGCACAGCTGCAATGCCACTCCAGGTGCGCAGCTTTTACTCTTTTGGAAGCCTCTGTAGAAAAAGACAGTGCTGGAGAGAATGAACAAATGTACTGTTTGGAAACATTTGCCTCTGCCCCCATGAATTTGGGTTTGTTTCAGCATTTGTTCCAGGTTTTGTCTCAATTGCTGACTTTTTAAATACCCAGGATTCCATGATTTTTAGCTCACCTGGAATGAAGTTCAGGGGAGCTTATTCGATGGCGCATCGTCAGTCCGTAAACACTTGAAACTTCTTCTCTGAAATCGCTGATGAGATTGCGACTAAATTTGGCACAAATTATATTTGTTATGTTGTGGCTAAAGTTTGTTCATGGCATTTAAAAAATCGGGGTATAAGGGGGTTTACCGGGGGGTCAAAAGAGGATCCAGATTTGACCCCCCCAAAATAGGAATTTGCTTTTTCCTCTGAAACTACACACGCAATTCCCATGAAACATAACCACAACCTTCATCACCCGTGATGTACCAAAGTTTGTTCACGGCATTAAAAAAAAAATCTGTCTCTGGGGATCTATGGGGAGTTGCCGCCCAAAATGGTATTTGCTTTCTTTTTGTATACTGAATCGAGGCTCGTGAAAGAGCTAACATTTATTTCACAAACAAATCAACCAGACAAACAAGATATATAAAAAGAGGGAGCGGAAGACAAGATGGGGAGAGAAGGGGAAGCACACAAACATAACATTTGAGAGCAGGGAGATGTGTGGGAGGAAGAGGGCTTGGGGGGGAGGAGGCGTGGGAAGTGGGGGGGGGGGGAGGGGGGTGGGAGAAGTATAAAACACAAGGACTTCCAGGACAGAAGTTGGTATTTCAAAAAAGTGGATTTGGGGTGAAATTAGCGGGGGTAGAAAAGATCAAGGTTTTGGATGGGGGAAGATAAGAGATGGTGGTGAACAGCTGTTTTAAAGACCTGGAGGGTGGAGTGGGATTGAAGAGAGTGAGGAAGTTTGTTCCAGAGGCAGGAGAAAAGAGGAATGAAGGAGTGAAGGTGAGCAGAGAGTCTTGATTTTGGCAGTTTAACCATAAGAGGGTTGCAGGCAGATCTTGTGCGAACTGTAGGAATATTTGGGGGACAGAGCCCAGAGAGAGCTGGGGGGGGCAAGGCCAGAGAGGAGTCGGTAGAAGACGGAAAGACCACCAACCTGCCTGCAGTGAGTGAGTGAGTGAAAGGCCCTTGGAGTTAGCTTCATCGCGGGAGATTCCAATGATTCTGAACGTTTTGGTTTCAACAGCATGAAGACGAGCTAGGTGTGAGGCAGGAGCACCAGCCCAGAGGGGAGAGCAGTATTCCATTGAGCTGTGGATGAAAGCCTTGTATGTGGTGAGGAGCTCAGGTGTGCCAAGGAAGGACTTCGCACGACGGAGGATGCCCAGTCGGCGACTGGCTTTCGAGGCCAGATTTGAAATGTGGTTTTCCCAGGAAAGATCATGGCAGATAGTGAGACCCAAAAGCTTGAGTGACAGAACTTCTTGGAGAGGATTATTCAGAAAGTGGATGGGAGGGTTGTCCAGTCGGTCTTTTCGGAGAGACATCGTAAGAGTGTGAGATTTGTCAGGATTGAAAGACATGTTCCACATCTTTGCCCAGTCTGTGATTTTGCCCAGGTCTGCAGAGAGTGAGGAGGCTGCAGACTGCCGATCTGAGGGATGAGGAATGGAGCGACAGAGAGTAGAGTCATCAGCAAAGAGATAGAGAGATCATTGATGAAGACCAGAAAAAGCACAGGGCCCAGAACACTGCCTTGGGGAACTCCAGCCTGAACAGGAAGAAGAGAAGAGAGAAACCCATTCAGGGCCACACATTGACTACGACTAGAGAGGAAGTCCGCCAGCCATGCGTGGAGATTTCCATGGATACCAAAGAAGGAGAGTTTGGTGAGCAGAACGGGGTGCCAGATCGTATCGAAGGCACGTGATATGTCAAGGGAGACAGCTCTAATTTCCTGTTTGGCATTGAGGACCTCCATCCATTGTTGAGAAAGCAGAAGCAGCATGTCCAGAGTAGAGTGACCAGGTCTGAAACCAAATTGATGATCAGAGATCAAGCCATTGGAGAAGAGGAAAGATTTCATATCTGAAGCAATGATGGATTCTATGACTTTGCTGATAATTAGGAGAAGGCTGATTGGTATGTAGTTGCTAGGATCTGTTTTTGCACCTTTTTGTGCAAAGCGGTGATGTTGGCTGATTTCCAAGCAGATGGAAGATGACCTTGAGCAAAAGAGAGGGTGAAGAGAACAGAGAGAGGGAGTGAAAGAGTGGAAGAACAGGATTTTAGGACCCGTGGGCTGATGCCATCAGGTCCAGTTGCAGAATCAGAGTCGAGGGTTGACAGAAACTTTTCCACCTTGTCAGGAGGAAAGGACACAGAGTCCAGGAGCAGCTGGGTACGACTGGGTACGGTGGGTACAGAGAGGGATGGGTTTTGGACACAAGATTTAGAGGCAAACACAGAGTTGAGGCATTCAGCTTTTTCACGTGCGGAGTCAGCCATGTAGCCGTTTGAGGTGAGGGAGGGGATGGAGGGGGAACAAACACCAGAAACAGATTTGACCAGACGCCACCAGGATTTGGAAGAGGGAGACAGATAAGAGAGTTTGGTCTTGAGACCGGAGAGATATTGTTTCCTGGGTCTCCTGAGGGTGGACACACACTTGTTTCGGGCTTTGTGAAAGGAAATGAGATTTCCTTCCGTTGGATTTGCTTTCCAGGAGACGAAAGCAAGTTGTTTCTGGGCAACAGCCTCACCACAAGATTCCGTGTACCATGGACGGGAGGACGGGTATGACAACTGAAGACGAGATGGGATAAATCTGTGCATGAGAGAGAGCAATTTACTTTGGAAGAATTCCCAGGATGAGTTGATGTCAGAGGCGGTAGAGATGGGAGACCAGTCCAGATGATTGATGGCTGCTTGAAGACCGTGCCAGTTGGCCTGAGTGAAATGCCAGACTCGTCGACGCTGAGGAGGCTCTCTGAGAATGGTCAGAGAGATGTCCACTTTAACAAGCACATGATCAGATGAGCCGATTGGAGCAGAGGAAGAGCAGCAGACATTTTCAGGGAAGTTAGTCATAACCAAGTCCAGAAGAGAAGATGCTCCGTTGACTGAGATCCGGGTCGGGAAATTGAGAGATTGTGTCAGTCCCAGTGAGTCGCAGAAGTCCTTTGCTGAGGAGCCATGGCTGGTGAGAGAGGTACCCACACCCAGCCAACTGGCATGGTGACAATTGAAATCACCACATATGAGGAAGAGAGAGTTGGGATGGGTAAAGGATGGTTTCTTCTCAGAAACTACACATGCAATTCTGATGAATCTTGCCCACAACCTTAATTACCCGTGTTGTACCAAAGTTTGTTTCTGGCATTTAGAAAATCGGGGTCTAACGTGGTCTATGAGAGGGGCCCCAAAATAGGTATTTGCGTTTTTTCTCAGAACCTTCACACACTTTTGATGACACTTCACCACAACCTTCATCATCCGTGATGTACCAATGTTTGTTCAATGCACTGGAAAAATTAGGGTCTGAGGAGGTACACGAGGTGGGAGGGTGTGGGGGGGGGGGGGGGTGCCCCCAAACCCCAAAATAGGTATTTTTTTTGTTTGTTTGTTTAAAGTCTTATGATTATGTTAGTATTATTCTACATGCTGTCCTGTCTTCTAGCAACCATTGAAATTGGTTTAAAATACCTTTAGTCATGCAGTATACTGTTTATTCTACCAGGTGAGCACCAGGGGTATTGCCCCTATTTTTTTTTTACTGCCCCAGTCCTTGTGTATGGCATTTCCTTTCCAGGGGGAGGCTGGAAGATCCCAACTCGGCTTGGCCTTGAGGATAGTTGACAGCTGGTTTAACGTCAGTTTTTTGCATTGAGCATAGCTGATGAATGGTCACGACACTTTACATCTAAAATAAGAACAACATGAAATGTAGATTTAAAAAAAGACTTTACACAGAGAGTAAGGAATATTATATATAATATTTTACACAGAGAGTAAGGAACTGCAATAGAAGATTTTTACAACCTGGACCATGGCCCTCTAGTACTTACTAGGTGTCCACCAGCCCATCATGCCATGATGACCCTGAACTGTGAAATTCAAGTGCAGAACCACAACTACAAGTATACTTTGCATCTCCGACTTGGCTTGTTCCTTGCCAAAAAAATAAAACCGCATCCATGATGTTGTGTATTGCGTACCCATAAGTAGCTATTCTGTACAGATTGATTAATGACAATAATGTGATGACATCGACACAAAAGTGATTAACTTTCTTTGATAGAGTAGCCATGGCGCCTTAGGCCTGTTTACAGGACTGCCTTGGCATCCAAACCGAGGCAACAAGAATTGCCAATCACGCCATCCTAAACTGCAGCGAATCATTTTTAGCTCACCTGGAACGTAGGTAGTTCCGGGGACCTCATGCGATGGCGCATCGTCTGTCCGTCAGTCCATAAACACTTGCAACTTCTTCTCCAAAACCGCTGATGGGATTGTGACCAAACTTGGCACAAATTATATTTGGAATGTTGCAACTCAAGTTTTTTCCCCAGCATTTAAAAAATCGGGGTCTAAGGCTGTCTATATGGGGGGGGGGGGGGGGGAGGAGGGAGAGGGATTGCCCCCCAAAATAGGTATTTGTTTTCTTCTCAGAAACTGCACATGCAATTCTGATTAAAGTCTTATAGTCTTATGATTACGTTAGTCTGATTGTACATGCAGCCCTGTCTTCCAGCAACCATTGAAATTTGTTTCAAATACCCTGATACTGTTTAAAATACCTTTAGTCAGTGTAGTATACTGCTTTATTCTACCAGGTGGGCACCCAGGGGTATTGCCCCAATTTTTACATTAAGTATTCAGATGAGCTTGTTTCTCAGAATTACATCATGTATAATTTACTTAGATTTCGTCATATATTCACTCATTCATTCTGTCATTGCTGCAATTCTGTGTGATTATCTTGCTGCCCCAAGGTTTAAGGTAGTTAATAGTGCAGGGTGTAACGTAGCAATTTTGGTTGTTGTGGAATTTTTTGCTACATTCTCGGAACCAATGCTTTTGGCATCCGTGTTCCTTAAATTTCAGAACTATGCTTGGTTCCATTTTTTAAAATGACCCCTATTGTGGCCATCTTGAATTTCAAAATGTGTTAATGGTGTATATGAGCCCTTGGGACTATTGAAGAATTTTCTAATGAGGTGTTCAGCTGAAAAGCCGGATGCCAATGTCGATACAGCTGATGGATGCAACATGTTCCATGGGACTGCCATTGCAATTTAACAACGAGTCGCTCCAGATGTATCGGAACATGGGACTGTGGCTGAGCCATTGATACCGGATGACAAAGTGTCAGCAGCTCTGCAAAATGCCCCCACCCCCCAGTCACTGAAGTGTCATCATATACTAATACTGGAAACCCCAACCCAGTAAAAGTCCGCAACATGAAAACTTAGGACTGGGTAAGTATCAAGATAAAGTTGTTGATGCAACACAGCATCGTGACCTTGATTGGCTACTTGTACTTGCACAATATTCTCAGTGGCTCCGTTTAGTAGAGACAGCAGTATCACCAGTCTGGTTGGCATACCAAAATTGGCATACCAAAATTGGCATACCAAAATTGGTTCTAAACACTCTTGTGTGCACTCCAGAAGTGCATGACAAGTGTCACCTTGATCAAAATCATAACCTGCCTAGTATCAATGCAATTAAAAAATCAATGCAATGAATGGAGGATGCTGATGGAACCAACAACCTGGACCGGTTATGGGATAGGGGTTATGGGAAAAAAAAAATGGAACCAACCCCAGTAGAGTATAAAGATGGTAAACAAAATTGGTTCCAAGAATGAATGAATAATGAATGAATGAATGAATGTAGAAAAATAAATGCAACCTTTTATAAAGAGAGTATTACATTTTGTGCACCAATTGTTTTTGGTACAAAATGGCAACACAAAAGGAGATTGCATTGTTTTTAACTGTGTAACATAAACACATTTGCAGGCAAGATGAAGACATTTCCGGCATTTAATGGTTTTGTGAACACAAAACACGTCCTTTGACAACTTGTGACTAAGTTTGGGAAACGTGACGATGACATTTCCTTTCACCTCCTGTGCCGAGAAGCCGACCCTACGTACCTCCCTGGGTGGAGTATCTTGGCGGTAAGCTTGAGCAGGCTTGTCGGTAAAATATAGACACTCCATCTACTCCAGCGGTTAAGATAAAAACATGGGGGCAATACCCCTGGTGCTCACCTGGTAGAAACAGCTCACCTGGTTTCTAGAAGACAGGGCAGCATGTATAATCATACTAACATAATGATAAGACTTTAAACAAACAAAAAAATACCTATTTTGGGGGGCAACCCCCAAACCTCCTCTCATCCTGTATACCTCCTCAGACCCCAATTTTTTTAATGCCTTGAACAAACATTGGTACATCACGGGTGATGAAAGTTGTGGTGAAGCTTCATTGAAATTGTGTATGTCGTTTCAGAGAAAAGAGCAAATACCTACATTGGGGGGCAACCCCACACTAACCCGCTCACGGCCCGATTTTTATTTATTAATGCTGTGAATAAACTTTAGTACATCATGGGTGATGGACGTTGTGGTAAAATTTCATTGAAATCGTGTGTGTAGTTTCAGAGAAAAAAGTAAATTCCTATTTTGGGCGGTCAAACCTGGATCCCCTTTGCCCCCGGTAGACCCCTTAGACCTCGGTTTTTTTATTTATTCCGTTAACAACCTTTAGTCACAACACAACAAATATAATTTGTGCCAAATTTGGTCGCAATCCCATCAGCGGTTTCGGAGAAGTTTCAAGTGTTTACGGACTGATGGACGGAGGACGCGCCATCGCATAAGCTCCCCTGAACTCCGTTCCAGGTGAGCTAAAAATGTTCAAATTTTTGAAGAAATCATTAAACTTGGTAGATATATATATAATTTTGTATGCGGAATCATATTAAAGCAAACCCCACTTTAGATCTTACCACTGGGTCAAGTTATTGAATATTTACCCCGTGGACACAATGTGAAAAGTGGGGTCAAGCAATTGGTCCACTTTGACTCTGTCTGTCTGTCTGTTCATAAACGTTATTTTATGATCAGGAATAACTTGATTTCAATTGAATATCACAATTTGAATACAAATCGGAAAACGAACCTGTGGTTTAGCAGTAGTTTGGCTCTGAATTTGTCCCGATCACACGTGCGCAGAGAGGAGTGAAACTTTTTATTTACTCTGTCTGCCTTGCAGTCAAACAAAATTGAAAATCATTCGAAGCAGGAAACTTACTGATTTGAAGAACGTTATAAAGGACACAAACAACAGGCACGAAGGACAAATGTAACGTGTTAGATCGGGTGATGTAGCAGAGGCTGGGTAAAAGAGCGGTAAAACCTGAAATATATTTCCACAGGCCGTGAGCATGACACAGTTCTAAAACACATCTTTCACCAGCCACAACGGGATTGTGCCAGTCGGACAAATGCAGCTTTTGTGGGGTAGAAACAGGAAGTTTCACTTCCTGAAGAAACAGGAAGTACCAGTCCTTTAGTACCTCCTTTTGGGATGTAAAATACTCATGTCAGAACAGTTGCACACATAACGACATGACAGCGATCCACTGGCACATCTGTAAACATTTCAACATTCCAGTTCCAGAACAATCATGGAAACACAAACCAAATCCGATCCTTTAAACTGAACATATTGTCGCGTGGACCCTTCGGTTAATACCAGGGCTCGTGGATGGACCAGAACGGCTTTACTGGAGGCAACGATCAAACACGGATTTTACTTATGTAGCGCGGGAAGAGGAAGGGAAGTGGAAAGCTGCGGCAAAAGCGCTTACCTGTAGCGTGCCGACCGCGGCTTCGATCCTGCAGGGAATGAATGAACCGAACAACCACAAGATTTAACGCACAAAAATAGAGATTTATTCATGGACACGATACAATGAAACGCGATGGTAATCAATTAAGCTAAATCCTATATTGGGATCCCACACACCTCACTTCAGCAACGAGACACAGGAAGGAATTACCAAAAGAAAAACGTCCGTTAATGTAATTGTGAATGTGGTGCGTCCTTATCTGTCCTGTCGTCTGGCGTCTCCACTTGGCTCCAAGCTCCAAAGCACACCACGAGGCCCCTCGCTCCAGCACCACGAAGGCCCGGGCCAACGCCCACTCCAGGCTCCTCGTTGACCGCCCACGAGGTCCGTGCACCACTCGAAGCTCCAGAAGCACCGATCGCACACGAGGCCCCAAAACACCAAAAGCACTGCTCCAATCACCACGCAGATGGCGAACCAAGACCACCCGGACCTCCCAAGACCAAGAGGAAAAACGCAGAGAGCACAAGACAGCCAGGGAGGGACGTGCTGCAAGAGGGTTCGAGCTGCAAGAGCAAGAGGGCCAGAGGGACGTGCTACGAAAGAGCGAACTGGATGTGCAAGATGGCCAGAGGGACGTGCTGCGCAAGAGAGAACTCGATGTGCAAGAGGAGAAAATGTCGTTTGGCACGCCCCTATATAACCTTGCGGCGCCACCCAATGAGTGCCCTCCACCGAATCACACGTTCCCTGTGGCGTGGTGATAGCTCGTGCTACTCGATGTGGCTAGGCCTGCCGGAGGTGTAGCTGGCTGCGGCCCATGCGGTGGTGTCCCGAACTGGCCTCTTGCCTGTTCTCTTCCGAAGTCCTTGTCAGGGAAGGGAATTATTTAATGTTGCGCTAAGGGCCTGTCTAAGTGTTTAAATGAGTGCATTGCCATAAGGGACAAAGGTTTGATTACCAGGTGTGACACACAGGGGTTTATCTTTAATCCCTAACTATCTAACACTCGAACATCCTGGTATGTTCACAAGCAGACATCTTAACCCGACAAACCAGACTAACATAGAACTTATTACAGGTAGATTCCCTATCTCCACAGACGAAGCATGTTACCTATTCAGATCTACCTGACTCTAGATATTGCTTTACCATACCGACATAACAATATCGTGCTCACACATGACAAGATGATCCCATCAAGTGTGGACATTGCAAACAAAACATTGCGTCCAGACATATACCTGCCCAGATAGTGCTCAAACACGAAAAGGAAAAGTCAGCATTGTTGTTTGAGGTTTCAGTTCCCAATGACTTTGGACGAAGTGCTGCAGAAAGAAGGAAAATGATCAAATACCAGGATCTTAAAAACGAGATGAAGAGGTCTTGAAAATTGAAGAAAGCTGAAATTATACCAGTGATAGTCGGGGCAACAGGGATGATCAATACAACCCTCTTCGAGTACCTTAAAAGCATTCCGGGGAATATCACTACAAACGAGCTACAAGTGGAGGCTGTCAGAGGTTCATTGAGGATTCTAAAAAGAGCGATTGGAACAAAGCTATGAGAATGAAATTTCACAATCTGGTTCATGATTAATGATCCTTTACCGAAAAAAGGAAGTGGAGATTTTGAGTTCAGGGAGAACTTCCTCCCACCTTCTCTTCTGAAACCCACAAATGGAGTGTCTAGTTGTCATAGGTGGCTGTGTGTGTTGTAATAGTAATCAATTGGATGAAGATGTCAATGTGGGAGGGAGTTGTACATTTGTCCTCTCCTTGTGCATTATATTTGTTGTGGGATTGAGACGGAAAAATGTCAAAATATGTCGAGATGGTAATCCGTAAATGGATTGTGGTGTTATTGCTTTCTTGTCATTCCTTGTTTGGTTGTTTTTTGGAATTCCATCCTGACAGGTTCTTTCTTTTTTAATGTTCTTTTGTAACTTGTTTCTGTTGTTTTATTATTCGTTTTTTTTGTTTGTTTTTTTGAAAGAATAATGCATGCAATTGTGGTTCAATTGTCAAAGTGATATCATGTGTTGAATAAATTTGGTTTGTGCATTTATTATATCCCTGAAATTAAAATGTGCATGAAATAATATCATTAATCCAGATGAAACTGCAGGTCTCTGTTGACGCATCTATTGTGCTGGAGACTGACTTAAGTGCATGTGGTACTGGTACAATACCCAACAGACAGTGCCCCTTTCTCCGATTAGAATCGTTGTATACGCTTCGGCCATTATTGTGCTCGGCTCAACGTCTTCTTCTTCCTCTCTTCTTCTTCCTCTTCTTCTTCTTCTTCTTCTACTGCCACAATTATTCCCAAGTTATTGTGGCGTTGGCTATGGGAAGCTTGGCCCGAGTCTTTCACGAACTGGCTGGCCAGGCCTGACGTTTGACTAAGTTGAGGGCAAGAATTTGTAGTTCATGGTGCCAGCGATGGCTCACCACTGTCCGTGAAAGCAGATTTTTAACATCCACTGACTAATGCCGGCAGATGAGACACCCGTTTAACGTCCATCCAAGAAACGGCATTCCTTGTTGATCGGCATATGTTCATCTTTTCTACCCCCGTTAATTCACCCCAGATCCACTTTTTTGAGATACCAACTTCTTTCCTGGAAGTCCTTGCAGTGTCAATGTGTTTTATACTTCTCCCCCCCCCCCCCCGCCCCCTCACCCTTCCCACGCCTCCTCCCCCCAAGCCCTCTCCCTCCCACAGATCTCCCGATGTCTCTGCTCTGAAATCCTGTGCTTATGCGCTTTGCCCTCTCTCCCCATCTTGTCTGCCTCCCCTTATTACATGTTTTATGTGTCCGTTTTTTTTTGTGATTAATGTTAGCTCTTTCACGAGCCTCGATCTTGTATTAAAAAAATTAAAACTTCTGAATTGGTACTTTAGTGATGTATTGTGTTGTCTTTATCAGTCTTGTTAATCTGAAAACTTTCGGGAATAAAAGGTGCGACTTTTAAAGGTGTATGACTTCCCATGTGTCATTCTCCCATTAGTTACAACGTGTCATTTTGAACACTTTTGACGGGGCGACCATTGTTTCCCATGCCATTCCTACATATAAGGTAGGTACTGTCCTCCATGATAACAGTGTGAACCAGGAATGGGGAATATAGTAAATAACGAGGACGGGATGGGAGGTGCAGTACTGAACGAGGCTATATGGTACTGAACAAAGCGGATACATTATCTAACAGGGGCGGGGAAGTGCAGTACTGACCGACGAAGGTAGGAGGGTGCAGTACGGAACGAGGAGGTGGAATGTGCAGTACCGAATGAGGCATGGGAGAGGTATAAAACAAATGGGCACTGCTAGGACTTCCAGGAAAGAAGTCGGTATTTCAAAAAAATTGATCTGGGGTGAATTAACAGGGGTAGAAAAGATCAAGGTTTTGGATGGAAGAAGATAAGAGATGGTGGTGATTTAAAGACCTGGAGGGAGGAGAGGGATTGAAGAGAGTGAGGGAGTTTGTTCCAGAGGTGGGGAAAAAGAGGAATGAAAGAGTGAAGGTGAATAGAGAGTCTTGATTTTGGCAGTTTAACCATAAGAGGGTTGCAGGCAGATCTTGTGCGACCTGTAGGAATATTTGGGGGACAGAGCACAGAGAGAGCTGGGGGAGCAAGGCCGGAGAGGAGTCGGTAGAAGACAGAAAGGCCACCAACCTACCTGCGGTGAGTGAGTGAAATGCCCTCAGAGTTGGCTTCATCGCGGGAAATTCCAATGATTCTGAAAGCTTTGATTTCAACAGCGTGAAGACAAGCCAGGTGTGAGGCAGAAAGTAGATGGGAGGGTTGTCCTGTCGGTCTTTTTGGAGAGACAAAGTAAGAGTGTGAGATTTGTCAGGATTGAAAGACATGTTCCTCTTGTTTGACCAGTCTGTGATTTTGTCCAGGTCTGCAGAGAGTGAGGAGGCTACAGACTGCCGATCTGAGGGTTGAGGACTGGAGCGGCAGAGAGTGGAGTCATCAGCAAAGAGATAGAGAGGATTTTCCAGAGAGTCGGAAAGATCATTGATGAAGACCAGAAAAAGCACTGGGCCAGATCACTGCCTTGAGGACCTCCAGCCTCAACAGGAAAGGAAAATGAGAGAAATCCATTCAGGGCAACACGTTGACTGTGACCGGTGAGGAGAAGTCCACAAGCCATGCGTGGAGGTTTCCATGGATACCATAAGAGGAGAGTTTGGTGAGCAGGGTGGGGGTGCCAGACCGTATCAATGAACCTGAATATATCGGGTTCTGGAAATTAACGTCCAGCACGAAAGGTGTCTGCATCCGGTGATCTCTGCTCGGTCCACATAGGACAACTGGGCGCACAACACCGATGAGCACATCAACTGACTGGCTCGGGCACTCCATTTGAACACAGCAATGTGGCAAACAGGCCCGAAACCCTGTTCAGAGCAGAAAATCAGTTGGTTGGGTGACCGCTTTGACGAGGTTTGTCAGGATTCCTCCCAGGCAACCTGGACGAGTCTGATGGCTACAACATTGCTTTCAGTAATTGCAATTTGGACCTGAGGAAAGGGCAAAATCCTCGAAGCAAAAGATTTCTACTGCACATGGGATTTGGCACTAAAATGAAATATGGAAAGCGATCAGGGCAAGTCGAAACAGGAGAGGGATCGAGATAGCACTGTGGAGTATCGCCCCCCAACCGGTAGCCATAACACCACAGAAGCAGCAGCAGATTACGCCAGACCAGGCAAAACAGTTAACGACCATGATTACGCAACTGAGGGCTGATATGGGGGGCCATTCACGCTGAGCTGGCACGGAAAATTGGTGTTCGGTCTGACGGGCCGCCCTTTCCTGCTTTGTGTCCCGTATGTCGGTGTGTCACCTGCAATGTCCCATGGAGCTTGCTTGTATTGTGGGTCCTGTTGATCAGTCCATCAATCCTCTACTCAAAAATGACTGGACACATTTCTTTCATATTTGGCAAATGTATGCAATAACATCTGGGCACTAGGCAGGGTGTTTGGTAAGTTTATTTTAACGAGTAGTTTGTTGCTTCGTTATATAATCTGGAATAATTCTCGAAGCAATTATGACGACAACTGCATCATCATCAGTTTCCAATTCGACCAGCTTTTTCAATGGCACTAATGCAATAACATCTGGGCATTGGTATGCAATACTATGCAGTACAAGTATGGAATAATATTAGTGTGCAATACAAGTATGCAATAATATCTGGGCTTTAGGCAGCGCAAATTATTTTAGGATCGAAGCCAATGGTCATGGGACAGGATTTTATTTCTGAATTTTGGGAATAAAAAATAGGAGAGAATGGTACACGATTGGAGAAGCTTTTGGGAATTGTTTTTTTTTATTTGAATAAACGTTACCCTTCTCCACTGCCAACACAAACTTTGTATTAAAAAAAATTTCTGTGCAGTTTACCGATAATCAACACCACCGGCACATGGCATGGAATCATTTATTTATTTATATACACTTTAACATCTCCACTACGTATATGTTTATTACTTGCGAAATAGAAGATTTGCGACTATATTGGTTTGTCCGGTATGCTATTCTTTCTGTTTGTCTATTTGTTTGTTTGTATAATAATCCTCTGTCTATTTGCTGATGACTCTATCTATTTAAAATCCACTTTATCTATTTGCTGATGACTCCACCCTCTGCTGTGACATCCTTCAGATAGGCAGGCTGCAGCCTCTTCCCTATCTTCAGAAGTTGACAGAAGGAATATGTCTTTCAATCCTGACAAGTCTCACACTCTCTCCAAAAGGACTGTCTGGCAAACTATCCTATCTATACTTTCTTAACAACTTTTTGAGTAAGTTCAGTCATTCAAACTCCTGGGTCTCACTCTCAGCCATGATCTTTCTTGGGCAAACCACATTTTAAAGTTGGCCTCCAAAGTCAGCCCCTGACTCGACATCCTCCATCGTACAAATTCCTTCCATGGCACACCTGAACTCCTATTTACCTACAACGCCTTCATCCGCAGCTTGAAGGCGTACAGGGGTCCCTGCTATATTGCTCTCTGCTATCCGTCAGAAAACCCCCTTGGGGAGGGAGGGGGTGGGCAAATGAAGACGCTACAACCTCCATCGTGTGACCCTCAATTCTCCTGTCAAGTTTGGTTGAGATTGGATAAGTAACGACCGAATGTCAGACAGACACCACATTTTGTAGTTTAGTATGGTTACGAATTATGTAGAAACAATTTTTCCTAATGAATTTTTTTTATTCATAACTGAAGATATCCAACTAAGCCCTGTTATAGTTGAAAGAGGTTACATGTCAGGAATACCTGCAAAAAACGTGTATAAATCAAAATTCACTGTTTGCAAAAGTACCCTGACCCTTACTTAGGTCAGTACTTGTTTTTTTTTTTGTTTTTTTTTGTTGTATACTGAATCGAGGCTCGTGAAAGAGCTAAGATTTATTTCACAAACAAATCAACCAGACAAACAAAATATATAAAAAGAGGGAGCGGAAGACAAGATGGGGAGAGAAGGGGAAGCACACAAACACAACATTTGAGAGCAGGGAGATGTGTGGGAGGGAGAGGGCTTGGGGGGAGGAGGCGTGGGAATGGGGAGGGGGGAAGTATAAAATACAAGGACACCAAGGACTTCCAGGACAGAAGTTGGTATTTCAAAAAAGTGGATTTGGGGTGAAATTAGCGGGGGTAGAAAAGATCAAGGTTTTGGATGGGGGAAGATAAGAGATGGTGGTGAACAGCTGTTTTAAAGACCTGGAGGGTGGAGTGGGATTGAAGAGAGTGAGGGAGTTTGTTCCAGAGGCGGGAGAAAAGAGGAATGAAGGAGTGAAGGTGAGCAGAGTATTGATTTTGGCAGTTTGACCATAAGAGGGTTGCAGGCAGATCTTGTGCGACCTGTAGGAATATTTGGGGGACAGAGCCCAGAGAGAGCTGGGGGGGCAAGGCCAGATAGGAGTCGGTATCTCGGAGACCATATCTCGGAGATGTATGGACTTGGTGGAAGCACCATATCTCGGAGATGTATGGACTTGGTGGAAGCACCTTTTGCAGCAATGACTGCTACAAGTCTTTTTGGGTAGTAGGTCTCTACGAGCTTTGGAGTGAGATGGTGAAATATTTGCCCATTCTTCACGTGAAAATTGCTCTAGTTCTGCCAAGTATGATGGGGATCGGCAATGGACTGCAATCTTCAAGTCTGACCATAAATGTACAATTGGGTTTAAGTTAGGAATTTGACTGGGCCACTCAACTCAATCTGCCCAGATGTAACGTAACGATCACTGTCCAGACGTAACGGTTTGAATTTAGACCAAAAAGTTGCAATTTTTGTCTCATCTGGCCACATAGCATTTGTCCACACGCCTGCAGTATCATTAAAATGCTTTTCCACAAACTCCATATGAGCTTTGAGATGCGTCTTTTTGCCCCCGTTGGACTTAGTTCAAAATGGGGGCTTAGGGATTGGGTCTCATCCATCAGTCGGTCCGCAACCATATCTCGGAGATGTATGGACCAATCTCATTCAAACCTGGCACATAGACAACAGATGATCTTATACATATGCACTTCATTTTGTATCACGAGTCAATCAAAGATGGCCGACTGGCAGCCAATTTAGTTGTAAAAAAAACAACCAATGTTGAACACGACCTCAACCAAAAACTCGGAGATGCATTTATGGATCGTGTTGAAACTTGGCAAAAAGAGAATGAATGATGGCTTACATATATATGCACGTCATTGTTTTTTTTCGAGATCAGATCCAAGATGGCCGACTGGCGGCCATTTTGTTACTTAAGCGTGTCCCCAACAATTTCTCGGACATGCATGGTCCGATTTTGTTCAAATTTGGCGGAAGCACAATACATGATGACATCACATGTGCACATCACTTTATTTTGAGATCCGATCTGATATGGCCGACTGGTAGACTTGAAGCCTTTTTAGTTGTTTAAAAAAAGCAGATATTGAAAATGTCAACCATTTCTCAGACATGCATTTACCGATCTCGTTCAAACTTGGCACACATATAACGAATGATGGCTTACATATACACATCATTTCGTTTCGAGATCAGATCAAAGATAACAGACTGGCAGCCATTTTGTTACTTAAACGTGTCCCCATACCATTTCTCTGACATGCATGGACCAATTTTGTTGAATCTTGGCACATAGACAATACATGAGAGTATACATATGCAGAAGATTTTGTTTTGTCATCTGACCAAAGATGGCCGACTGGCAGCCTTTAATCATCTTATTTTCTCTGCTATTCAAACTTATTCACGTATTATCTGCATTTTTTTTTAGCTTTATCATTTTGAAGTAGTTTGTGAAGATTGTATATATTAGGCTTGATTTGAAAGCTTCATGAAATAAGCTAAGGTGGCATCAAAATGTGAAAACTTTGGAGGGGGTGAATACTTTTGCAGGCCACTGTATGTACCTTTTACCATTCTACAACCTTTATTACTTGCAAAAATCAAAGATTTTTCAAGTACTGTATATTACTTGGTCACGCGAGTTATTCTGTCTGTCTGTTTGTCTGTACATCAATTGCCTACAGGTCACAATTTTAAACCAATCTTCACAAAACTTCACCAAACGGTGGATTTGGTCATAGGCAAGAAGCCTATTGATTTTGAGGTCAAAAGGTCAACATAGGCCAAAGGTCTCTTCTAATTCCACACTGGGGATGACTAACATTCCATCTCTCTCTGATGCAACCCTAACAAATCTTATGCCCCTCCCTATAATCTCTTTTCATGCAGTCAAAAAAGTACTCCTCTCTCTGGACACAAGCAAGGCATACGGACAAGATGGCATTCCTCCTCATGTCTTGAAGGATTGTGCTTCAGAACTTGCTCCCGTGCTTGCTCGTTTGTTCCTTTTTTGTTTAAAAACACAAACTTTTCCTCTTTCCTGGAAACATGCCCGAGTACAGCCTAATTTAAAGAAGGGTGATCCTTCAAACTCTTACAACTACCGTCCTAGTGCTCTGACTTCCACTATTTCCAAAGTCTCTGTGTTCCAAAGTTCCAAAGTCATTCTCAAAGGAATCCTTTATTGTAGGTCTTGATATCTCAAAAGCCTTTGGCAGAGTTTGGCAAGGTCTGATATCCAAGCTTCCCTCTTTTGGCTTTCCTCCTTCACTCTGCTCCCTCATATCGAGCTTTCTCTCCGACTGCTCTATCTCTGTAATTGTTGATGGTTCAACATCTCCCTCCTTCCCTATCAACAGCGGTGTCCCTCAGGGTTCTGTTCTGTCTCCAACACTGTTCCTTCTTTTTATCAATGACCTTCTTTTTATCAATGACCTTCTTTCTTCTACAAATAACCAAATGCACTCATATGCTGATGACTCGACATTACATTCCTCCATGTTTTTCCAAACTGCTACATCTTCCCTCACTTGATCGACATCTCATTTCATCACAACCCCCTCTTTAAATTTCGATTTGGACAAGATTTCCCAGTGGTGACAAATGTAACCAAGTTAAGGTTAATGCTTCTAAAACTCAATTTCTTCCTATCTCTCTCTCTCTAAAACTCCTCTCAACTCTCCAATCTCCTTTGAAAGCTCCACAATTACATCATGTGATTCAATAAACCTACTAGGTATTACCTTAACATTAAATTTATTCTGGAATCCACACATTATGCAAATAGCTAAGTTTGCCTCGAAGAAATTGGGAGTCTTGTTCAGATTTTTTTTTTGTTTGTTTTTTTGTATACTGAATCGAGGCTCGTGAAAGCTAACATTTATTTCACAAACAAATCAACCAGACAAACAAAATATATAAAAAGAGGGAGCGGAAGACAAGATGGGGAGAGAAGAGGAAGCACACAAACACAACATTTGAGAGCAGGGAGAAGTGTGGGAGGGAGAGGGCTTGGGGGGAGGAGGCGTGGGAAGGGGGGGGGGGGAGGAGAGAGGTATGAAATACAAGGGGACCAAGGACTTCCAGGACAGAAGTTGGTATTTCAAAAGAAAAAGAAAAGACTGAAGGATTTTGGGTGAAATTAGCGGGGGTAGAAAAGATCAAGGTTTTGGATGGGGGAAGATAAGAGATGGTGGTGAACAGCTGTTTTAAAGACCTGGAGGGTGGAGTGGGATTGAAGAGAGTGAAGGAGTTTGTGCCAGAGGCGGGAGAAAAGAGAATTGAAGGAGTGAAGGTGAGCAGAAAGTCTTGATTTTGGCAGTTTAACCATAAGAGGGTTGCAGGCAGATCTTGTGCGACCTGTAGGAATATTTGCGGGACAGAGCCCAGAGAGGGCTGGGGGGGCAAGGCCAGAGAGGAGTCGGTAGAAGACGGAAAGACCACCAACCTGCCTGCGGTGAGTGAGTGAAAGGCCCTTGGAGTTAGCTTCATCGCGGGAGATAAGATTCTTCTCCTCTCAACAGTTGCTTCAACTTATATAAAGGATTGATTCGTCCTTGTATAGAGTACTGCTCTCACATCTGGGTTGGTTCTTGCTCCACATACTTACTGGACAGAATTGAATCCAAAGTAATCCGACTTATCAAACTCTCCCAATCTGTCCTAAAAACTCGACCCGCTCGAATTACATCGCAAAGTTTGCTCTCTTTCTCTTTTCTACAGATATTACTTTGGTTTCTGCTCCCAAGAACTTACTGCTTGTATACCTCCGCCATTAGCGAGACCACGGAATACTCGACAAGCCGCTACATCCCATGATTACTGTGTGGCCATTGGCAACTCAAGGGTGGGCCGTTACGATGTTTGTTTCCTCCCTTCCACTGCCAAACTATGACCATTGATTTATTTATTACTTGCAAAATCGAAGATTTTTCAAGTATATTGGTCGGTTGCATTTGTGGTTCTGTCTGTCTGTCTGTCTGTTGGTTTGTTTGTCAACGGCCTACAGGTCACAATTCTAAACCGATCGTCACGAAACTTCACCAAGTTGTATAGGTCGTTCCAATTGAGAAGCATATTGTTTTTGGGGTCAAACGTCAACAGAGGCCAAAGGTCACCAACTTTGCCAAATTTCTAAAATCATCAATTTTCATCTGATTGACTTGAAATTTGAAGAGGACTTGCATATATGGTCACTGAATTCAACCACCAAGTATATTTGAGGTCAACATAGGCCAAAAGGTCAACATAGGTCACATTTCTAAAATTCTCAATTTTCATCCAATTTACTTGAAATTTGAAGAGGAATTGCACATCTGGTCACTGAATTCAACCACCAAGTATATTTGAGTTCAACGTCGGCCAAAAGGTCAACATAGGCCAAATTTCTAAAATCCTCAATTTCATCCGATTGACTTGAAATTTGAAGAGGACTTGTATATCTGGTCAATAAATTCAACCACCAAGTATATTTGAGGTCAACATAGGCCAAAAGGTCAACATAGGCCAAATTTCTAAAATCCTCAATTTCATCCGATTGACTTGAAATTTGAAGAGGACTTGCATATATGGTCACTGAATTCAACCACCAAGTATATTTGAGGTCAACATAGGCCAAAAGGTCAACATAGGCCACATTTCTAAAATCCTCAATTTTCATCCGATTGACTTGACATTTGAAGAGGACTTGCATATCTGGTCAATGAATTCAACCACCAAGTATATTTGAGGTCAAGATAGGCCAAAAGGTCAACATAGGCCAAATTTCTAAAATCCTTAATTTCATCCGTTTGACTTGAAATTTGAAGAGGACTTGCATATATGGTCACTGAATTCAACCACCAAGTATATTTGAGGTCAACGTAGGCCAAAAGGTCAACATAGGCCACATTTCTAAAATTCTCAATTTTCATCCAATTGACTTGAAATTTGAAGAGGAATTGCACATCTGGTCACTGAATTCAACCACCAAGTATATTTGAGTTCAACGTCGGCCAAAAGGTCAACATAGGCCAAATTTCTAAAATCCTAAATTTTCATCCAATTGACTTGAAATTTGAAGAGGACTTGCATATCTAGTCACTGAATTCAAGCACCAAGTATATTTGAGGTCAACATAGGCCAAAAGGTCAACATAGGGGCCACATTTCTAAAATCCTCAATTTTCATCCGATTGACTTGAAATTTGAAGAGGACTTGTATATCTGGTCAATAAATTCAACCACCAAGTATATTTGAGTTCAACGTCGGCCAAAAGGTCAACATAGGCCAAATTTCTAAAATCCTAAATTTTCATCCAATTGACTTGAAATTTGAAGAGGACTTGCATATCTAGTCACTGAATTCAAGCACCAAGTGTATTTGAGGTCAAGATAGGCCAAAAGGTCAACATAGGGGCCAAATTTCTAAAATCCTCAATTTTCATCCGATTGACTTGAAATTTGAAGAGGACTTGTATATCTGGTCAATAAATTCAACCACCAAGTATATTTGAGGTCAACATAGGCCAAAAGGTCAACATAGGCCAAATTTCTAAAATCCTCAATTTCATCCGATTGACTTGAAATTTGAAGAGGACTTGCATATATGGTCACTGAATTCAACCACCAAGTATATTTGAGGTCAACATAGGCCAAAAGGTCAACATAGGCCACATTTCTAAAATCCTCAATTTTCATCCGATTGACTTGAAATTTGAAGAGGACTTGCATATCTGGTCACTGAATTCAACCACCAAGTATATTTGAGGTCAACATAGGCCAAAAGGTCAACATAGGCCACATTTCTAAAATCCTCAATTTTCATCCGATTGACTTGAAATTTGAAGAGGACTTGCATATCTGGTCAATAAATTCAACCACCAAGTATATTTGAGGTCAAGATAGGCCAAAAGGTCAACATAGGCCAAATTTCTAAAATCCTAAATTTTCATTCAATTGACTTGAAATTTGAAGAGGACTTGCATATCTAGTCACTGAATTCAACCACCAAGTATATTTGAGGTCAACATAGGCCAAAAGGTCAACATAGGGGCCACATTTCTAAAATCCTCAATTTTCATCCAATTGACTTGAAATTTGAAGAGGACTTGCATATCTGGTCACTGAATTCAACCACAAATTATATTTTAGGTAAACATAGGCCAAAAGATCAACATAGGTCAAGTTTTTAAATTCCTCAATTTTCTTTCGATTGACTTGAAAATCGAACAGCATTTGCACATTGAGTCACTAAATATGGAAACTAACTATTTTTGAGGTCAAAAGGTCAAAGGTCAACTCAAGGTCAACCTTCCAAAATCATCATTTTTCATCTGAAAAATCGTCACTTTTCTTCCTGTTGACCCGAGCTTTGATCAAGATTGTCAATTTTAATCTTGATGAAATGGACAATTTGCTGTATCAATGTAATTTTTTCCCTTGGGAGTGGGGGGCGGATTTTGCAAGTATCGTGCTCCGCATGATGTCTTCTTGTTTATTTATTGATGGATTGATTGCTATTTTGATGTAAAATCTACATGTCCCAGTTTTAAGGTGCAGTTGGAGACTGTCCTCGATAAGAACTTGCATTCTCGTGTTTGTTTAAAAATTCAATTACGAGACGAGTCTGAAATTCAATGACGAGTCTGATGATTTCACCAATAATACGTGAAGCCGTAATTGTGACAAATCCATTCGCTCAACAACCTCCATTCAAACTCCAAGTTCGGTGTATTAGTTCCCTGTAACAACGACGTTATTCCTTATCTGTTGGTTGTTTCCCGTTGATCTGTCGAATATTGTCACGTCGGAGGAACCACGTCGTCCATGATGTACGTCGCAAAGCGCGCCAAGGATGGGGTTTGGTACCATCGACCGTCCGCGTGAGACCCTCAAGGGGCCAAGGCGTCTTCCCATTGGTTTTGCTATTATTCCTGGGCTGCGAGAAAAGATCCATCTCCAGTGAAATAATCACCACGGGCGAGACATCTTAATCAAAGCTCGGTGTCCCAAAAGAAGAGCCGGAGGCGGAACTGCTTGGGTCTTCATCATTAACTGTAGATCTTGATTGGCTGTTTCGGACGCAGAGAAAAGGTATACGGGAATCGGATACTAAGGAGGTTCGGCCAAAGCAGAAAGTTTCGCCGCTGTTATAGGAAACATTTATGTTTAAAAAAATTTGGCCTTTTTGGGAATGACGTGGGTGAGACAGACCATGGATCCTGGAATGTTCTGGCTCCGGGAGACCTTTTTATATTTGGACAAGGTTTTCCATGCTGGAGCGTGTTTGCGGCATATAATCCACAGGTTGTCGTGTCCACCTTTGGAGTAAAAATTGAAAATCGAACTTTTGCAAGAAAAACCGAAACTTTGCAATTAATCTAATTACTGTAATTAATTAATTAATTACTAATTACTGTGATGCTCTTGACTCAGGTGTAGTTTAGCATAAGAAAAGCGTGGTACGTCTTAAATATATTGTACACGTGCTCGTCATGTTAAATGGTTAAATTTACACCTGTAAGAGTGCAATGTGCAGGTTACGTACACTCTGCTCGGAGCTTCCTCACAGGGGTTTGAATCCCAAGCTGCAAACTTCCATCCTGGTGCTGCACAGGGCGACGCATCTCAATGCGTGTGCCGTCGCTCGGACGAACGTTAAGCCGGGCGTCCCATCTGCTGGCATTAGTTGCTGGACGTTAAAGGCCTCCCACGGTGTCCTTCGCGAAGAGTGGGCGAGTTATCGCCGGCATCCTGAACAAATTACAAACTCCTTCGCTGAGCTGCTGTTTTTATTAATTAATTCTAATAACCTAAGAGAATAATTAGTCAACACAATAGACCAGGAGCCATAGCCTGGGAGTAACGAAGAGGAAAGTTAAGATGGTAGTTAGGGGAAGGGTCTTTCACTTTCAGAGAGTAGTTAATGCATGTAATGGTCTACCTGGAAAGGTCGTGGTAGCAGAAACAGTTGGTGGTGCTAAACCTTGGGTTTCTCAACCAAGAATTCTCCCCTCGCAAAAAGGGGGAAAAACTACAAAAAAAAAAGTTTTTAATATATAAATTGGTCTGTTGTTGATGTGTCCGAATGTCCTCGTCCTGCGTCTAATTTCCTTGTGTGCGTCGGAGTGGCGACTCGTGCTTGGGCATAACCGACGCTCTCTGTACATGAATCACGAGTTCATTATCTCTTTTGAATTGAGCCTCCTTTTGTCTGTCGTTTCCCTCCCTGTACCCGCGACTGTGAGAAAATTGAGCCCCTCGGGGCTCCCGCTAACAATGCCTCATCATACGCCATATCAGCAGCCCGAGCGCGCCGATATTATCTCGGTTCCGATAATTAGAGGGCGGAGTTTTAACGGGGCGGGTCTTCGACGGCCGTCACTCAAACGACCCCACCAATGGACGTGCGTGGGACGCCGCTGCTATTGGCCACTCGAGTAATTGTCCGAGCTGTTCAAGGCGGCCCTTTCCTCGATGAGAGCTCAGCGGTCGGCCTTCGCGGGCCGCCTTGAAACAGTTGCGTTGGACAAAGCGCCGGCGAGGAATCTGGGCTCGTGCGCTCTCGCGGTCTCGCCTCGCACGAGTTCGTCGGAAAGGACGAGCGGGTCGTTCCTGGAGGGTCTGTGTGCGCATCGATGTTGTACTGCGGAGCACACGGATTCGGCGTTTCGAAACGGGATTCGTGAGCGGGAGAAGGGACCGAAAGGTAGCCAACACGGGAGTTTGCGCACTCGGGGAGGAAACTTTTGGGGGTTTCCTGGGGGTGTGTGTGCACTGGGTTTAGCGTGCAATGGCGGAGGCGACGAATAGGTCGGTTCGCTGGCGCTCGTGGACGCGACTCCTCTTTTGCTTTCCGCTCCTCCTGCTCTGCGAAGCGCAGGGTCACGGCGGCGACAAGGGCATCTCGGTGCCCGAGCACGGATTCTGCCAGCCCATCTCGATCCCTCTGTGCACGGACATCGCGTACAACCAGACCATCATGCCCAACCTCCTCGGACACACGAACCAGGAGGACGCGGGACTCGAGGTGCACCAGTTCTACCCGCTCGTCAAGGTCCAGTGCTCGCCCGAGCTCAAGTTCTTCTTGTGCTCCATGTACGCGCCCGTGTGCACCGTGCTCGAGGAGGCCATCCCGCCCTGCAGGTCTCTGTGCGAACGGGCCCGCCAGGGCTGCGAGGCTCTAATGAACAAGTTCGGCTTCCAGTGGCCCAATCGGCTCCGATGCGAGAATTTCCCCGTACACGGCTCGGACAGAATCTGCGTGGGACAGAACCACTCGGACGAGGCGTCCGGGGTCCACCCGACCACGCCCCCGATTCCGCGGGGTCCCGGGGACTCGGGTCCGTATCGACCTCGCGGCCCTGGCTCAGGTGGTGGACCCTACAACTACCCGTTCATGTGTCCACGTGCCCTGAAGGTTCCTCCCTACCTCAACTACCACTTCCTCGGGGAAAAGGACTGCTCCGCACCTTGCGAGCAAGGAAAGTCCAACGGTCTCATGTACTTCGACACCGAGGAGCTCTGGTTCGCCCGCATGTGGGTCGGAGTGTGGTCCATCCTTTGCTGCGCCTCCACGCTATTCACCGTTCTCACCTACCTGGTAGACATGCAGCGCTTCAGGTACCCGGAGCGACCCATCATCTTCCTTTCTGGGTGCTACGCCGTGGTGTCCATCGCTTACATCGTGGGCTTCGTGCTCCAAGACCGTATCGTGTGCAACGACCGCTTCGCCGAAGACGGCTACAAGACCGTAGTGCAGGGCACCAAGAAGGAGGGCTGCACCATCCTCTTCATGATGCTCTACTTCTTCAGCATGGCGAGTTCCATCTGGTGGGTCATCCTGTCCCTCACCTGGTTTCTGGCCGCCGGGATGAAATGGGGCCACGAGGCGATCGAGGCGAACTCGCAGTACTTCCACTTGGCGGCCTGGGCCGTTCCCGCCATAAAGACCATCACCATCCTCGCCATGGGACAGGTAGACGGTGACGTCCTCACCGGGGTGTGCTTCGTGGGCCTCAACAACCTGGACGCCCTGCGCGGCTTCGTGTTGGCTCCTCTCTTCGTGTACCTGTTCATCGGTACCTCGTTCCTGCTCGCCGGCTTCGTGTCCCTCTTCCGAATCAGAACCATCATGAAGCACGACGGAACCAAGACGGAGAAGCTCGAGAAGCTGATGGTCCGAATCGGCATCTTCAGCGTCCTCTACACCGTCCCGGCGACCATCGTCATCGCCTGCTACTTCTACGAGCAGGCGTTCCGTGCTCAATGGCAGAAGAGCTGGATCGCCAAGACCTGCAAGAGCTTCGCCATCCCGTGCACGTACAGTCAGTACCCGCGCATGAAGCCCGACTTCACGGTCCTCATGATCAAGTACCTCATGACGCTAATCGTGGGCATCACTTCCGGCTTCTGGATCTGGTCCGGGAAGACCCTACAGTCTTGGCGCAACTTCTACAGTAGACTCAGTAACCGACCTCACGGCGAGACGACCGTCTGACACTAGACCCCTGCCTTCGTCCACGCTCTCCGCCGCCATTGCCCCTTTTTATCCTCCTGCCACTTCTTTTTGGCTTTTGAAAGTTGCTTTTTCTTTGTGAATATTGTACAGGCCCTGTACTTCAAGCAAAATTCTCACAATAACGTGGTTTTTTTTGTAAAACGTTTTTGATAACTTGTTCTAACTTTATTCTTCCATCCTTTCGCCGAAAGGTCCACTTTTTGATCTTGAAGCGGCAGGTTTTTATCCTCCATGGACTTGTTAGCGAAGGGATAAGTTTTGTTTTATATTATTCTTATTCGCAGGTTTGTTACATTTGTAATGTATTTCTATGCTACGGTGTCAGCTTGGCAGGGCAGTGCGGGTCGGTGCATACCTAGGACTGGTCCCTTGAAGCTGATCAGAAACCCAAAGGTAAAGCTGTGAAAGACCAGGTGGAGCCGCACGTGAGCGGTTTTCCTCGCAGCTCGGCCTAAATGCCACAAGCCATATATATACATTGACCCTGTCATATTTTATCCCATTTTTGTATATTAAAGTTTTCCAACGATTTTATTCCTGCTCGCTGTTGCCTTCTTTTCTTGTAGGGAAGGCAAGAAACGTTGGTGGGATGTCATTTGCTGGACGTTTAGAAAATAACCTGAACCTGATGTTTACAAATAACGTGAACCTCATGTTAAATGCGGAAATGAACAATTGGCTTTCCCCATTGTATAAACTTTCTGTAGTTAAATCCTCGATGATACCTTGGGTGTTCAAGGCATCACGTTTTGCAATAGGAAACGTACAGTACGGCATTATGGAAATGCTTTGAGGGAGTGATAATTTTGCTTCCTTACAATAATAGTCTTATGGCACAGCCGTACCTGATGTCACAGCCGTACCTGACGTCACAGCCATACCTGACATCACGATGAAAACGTTTGCTGTTCAAAGGAACATTTTCAATACATTGTGATGTTTCTTAAGAGATGTCAATTATTGCATCGCATGTTTTTTCATTCATTGGTTTGCTCTGCACACTTCCCTCCGGCCACACACACACACACACACACACACACACACACACACACACACACACACACACACACACACACACACACACACACACACACACACATATATATATATTTTTTTGTTTGTTTTTTTAAAATATATTTATTAGAAATAAATGAATATATGTTATAAATAAATTAATAAATATTTTAGATAAATATATTATAATTAAATATATTATATATATATATATATATATATATATATATATATATATATATATATATATATATATATATTACATGTACATAAATTTATTTATATTTATATAGCTATATATTTATATTTATTTAACTATATTTATATTTATTTATATTAATTTATATATGTTTGTATATATATATATTATATTTATTTGAAATAAATAAATATATGTTATAAAGAAATAAAATATATTATAATTAAATATGATATATATATATATATATATATATATATATATATATATATATATATATATATATATATATATATATATATATATATATATATAATATATATACATGTATGTATGCATATAAATTGCAAATTTTATTTCCGAGCTAGCCGTTATGTCTTTGCTATTGAAATTGGATTTCTGTTCTCATGTGGAATTATCTTTGTTGGATAAGTTGTCTCAACTGTACTTGTAATCAAATTTTATTTGTATTTCAATTTATAATACAATGGCTTTCCTCTGAACGACAGTTCAAAAGACCAAGCAGTTCAAAGACCATCTTGCTATTTGAAAGTCCGACTGAACGATTTGTAAATGGTTTTTTCCTCAGACTGACAGTAGTTAAACATATAGCTTTACCTGTGTTGAACATTATTGCGGTTGTACTCGTTTCATAGCGAATCTACTAATCAGGGAGTCCACTAAATGCATCGTAGTGTTGATCCTTGTTGTTGTTGCAAATTCTGTGTTTTATGTTCAATAATAAATAACGATGCGTATGTCTTAGCACATCATTCGTGGAACGAAATTCCGAACAGATCGTCCGAGGTAGCCCAGGTGCTCGGTATGCGATGCTCTGTTAGTGTGTAGACCTTGTCGTTAGTGTGTAGATCGATGCACACCGAGGCATATTGAATGTCCGATGCAGCCCTGGCATGCATCACGTTGTGCTCTTTCGAGATCTGCTTTGATAACCTGGAGAAGAAAGTATCTCGAAGACCATGTCTACTATGCCTGATCCAGTCTAGACATGCTCTTGCACAAAAAGCAGGAAAAACATTATATCATGTAAGTAACCGCCTTGTGTTTTATTCATATAATATGGGGCTGCTTTTTTAATATAATTTATGTATATATATATATATATATATATATATATATATATATATATATATATATATATATATATATATACAGCGCTTCAGGTATTTCTGCTACCTGCAGAAATCTGGGGATAGAAAGAAAGGGTGCAAGACCAGAAAGGAGGTGGTAGAAGACATAGACCACTGATCTGTCTGCGATGGTGAAGTGATAGACTCCGCTTCATTGTGGAAGATTCCAATAATCCTAGAGGCCTTGGTTTCCACGGCATCAAGGTGAGCAAGGTGTGAGGCAGAGTGGAGAGCAGTACTGCATCAAGCTGCAGATGAAGGACTTGTAGGTGGATAAGAGTTCAGGTGTGCCAAGGAAGGACTTTGTACGAATCAGGATGCCCAATCAGCATCTGGCTTTGGAAGCCAACTTGGAAATATGGTTTGCCCAAGAAAGATGCTTTACTTTCCACATGTCACCACTGAATGTAATTGTTTTGGTTACAACATAATTTTGCAATTGGTTTAATGTCAATAAGTGAAGTGCCTTTCTGGATTTCTGAACAGTTTATGTCCCTCTATCATTGGCTAAAACTCTGCTTGATCCAAAAAGCTGTCTACATATTGGACAAAGTGGTACAATTAAAGACACCCCAACCCCCCTTTTATTTTTGAATGTCCTATAAATTCCTCTCTGAGCTGGCAGGATGGCCGAGAGGTACACACACTCACCTCTAGGCTGTCTAGCCTTTGTTTGAATCTGGGCCCAACTATAAACTGCCATCCTGGTGTTTCAAAAGCAGGGTGATTCATCAATATGTGTGCCGCCCCTCGGATGGACGTTAAACTAGACATCCCATCTGCCAACATTAGTTGGTGGATGTCAAAGACCCCATGGTGTCCTTCATGAACAACGGGCGAGCTATCGCCAGCACCATGAACAAATTACAAATTCCTGCCCCAACTACTGCTGGAAGGCAATGGCAAACCACCTAGTGTAACCAATGCTGAGAAACTGCTTTGGCAGCATCAGCACTCTGTGACAGAGTATGGTACATCAGAGACATATTCTCTAATTTCCGTACTTTTCTTTTATATCTTTGCCCCTTTCCTGACCTTTTGTACATGGTGCTAACTGTTTGTTTGCATGGTGGTGTAGTCGTTGCTAGATTACTGCCAGCAACTATAAGGAGTGTAACTGTGGTCTTGAAAAGTCATTTTATTTCATTAATACAAACTTGGACCTTAATTGCGATGCTCAAGTCGAAAGATGTGTTTACTAATTATAACTGGTAATCTATGTCTGTTTGTCATAAGTATGAGTTTTTTTTATTTTCTTCCTTTTTTTTTTAGGCCCCAATTATTCCCATCTTGCGGGGTCAGCCAAGAATGTTTTTGACTCGAGTCTTTCACGAACTGGAAAGCCAGGCCTCACGCTTGACCGAAGATGGCAGGGATTTGTAATTTGTCCTCCGCGTCGTCGGTGATAAATCACTCGCTCTTTGCCAAAGACACCGTGGGATCTTTAACGTCCACCGACAACCAGTGCTGGCAGACGGGTCCAGCGGCTTAACGTCCCTCCGATGGCTGGCGGACACATTGATGAATCGCCCTGCCTGCGAAACACCAGGGTGAGAGTTTATATAACAGGGTTGAGATTCAAACCCAGGCTCGACAGCTCAAAAGGCCCGTGCACATACCCGTCAGCCATCTTGGCAGCCCAAGTATTTTCACTTCAACGAAAACTTTTATTCATGTAGATCGATCCAAAATTAACACCCATGCACTTTTTGACTATAAATGGCTGTAAACTATTTTAGCCACAGGTGCCAGACGTCACTTAGTTTCAGAGATGTGATCCTGCAATAAGATGGCGGCAGCATTATCCAGGTTTCTAGTTTCCATAGCGAATGTAGAAACCTTTCCTTTTGCGTAAAATTTCTGAGAGCTTGTAAAGCTGAAATGTTGCTGTTTTTGCATTTGTAACATATTGATAAAAAAAGAAAAGAAGGGCAACCAGAAAAAAAAATTGAAAGGGTACTTCTCGAGAACAGGAATTTGATTTTCCTCGGAAATACGTTTAGTCGCAGTGGAAGCTTTTGAAATCCTGGGGGAAAAGGTCTTATGAATTGTTAAAATTTGTAAGTAATTGCATTGTCTCGGCATAATTCAGCTTCGACTGAATTTTTGTGTTGCAAACACATTTGTGGACGACGAGCACGTCGGATGTGCGAGGAAAGGCTTCCAGCAGGATGAAAGAACCCAGCAGTATTTTCATGAGCAATGCGGGATTTAACCCAAGAATATGGTGTCGCAATCCTTGGCATAAATGTATGACTTGAAAGTAAAGCAATTAAAGTCAAATTAATGGTTGGCAAAAGTTGAGGCCAGGTGCAAGAATCCACTCGGATAGACCACAAAAGGGAGAGACAAAAGTAGAATAGGATAAGCGTTCAAATCTAGTCCTTGCAAAATGGTGGATTTTAAAAGCAGGCCTTCCCAGAAGTAAAATTGCTTATAAACCAGTTTTAATTCAAAGATAGATGGGCTCACGGGATTGTTTAACGGAGCCTGCACTCACCTTTGATTTGACTAGCCTCGGTTCGATACACCGTTTGTGCCATCCAACCGATACGGACACTAAGCCGGAAGATCCGGATCTTCATACAAAAAATTAAATAATTCTCATATCCGAATCCATATTTAGATCTTAACCAAAATGGAATCGATTCATCCTCATCATACACCCAACCCATCCACCAAGTTTCGGCCCAATCTGTACACAACCTTTTGAGATTTCCCACTTTGTCCGTTGGTGGACGTTAAAATGGCACGGTGTCCTTCATGAAATGTAGGGGAATTATCACCGGCACCCTTAAGAAATTTCAAATTCCAGCACAGTCAGTCGAACGCGAGGCCTGGCCATCCGGTTCATGAAAGACGTGCCAAAGACACTCTCAAACACCAGGAGAGCAACAACAACAACAGACATTTTAAGGCCATTTCCCCTGCCAGAGCGGGGGTAGCCTTGCGGGCCCCTTGAAAATCTTCTCCATTTTGCCCGATTTGCTTCTCTATTTTACCCCCTTTCCCGCATTTCTTCTTCCACCACCTTTAGCCAAAGATGAAAATATGGAAAAGAGAAGATGGAAATAAATGGAGCCATTGGCCATTAGTAGGAACAGTAGTTTTCAATAAAATGTATCAAAACAGCAACACAATCGCAATGTACCTCGATGATAAATTGAAGCTGTTGCCATCTTTGCATCAGTATTTAGTTTAATTTGCTGCTTTCTTAATGAGAATAATTCGATGGACGTGGAGATAAATTCAGTCTTTTATTCCCTAGAAACATTGCAATCTGACCCACTGACACAAGGGGCAAGTCACCTCTGTCGTGAATGCTGATTGGCTGGCGGATTTAATTCATCAGGGAATTAATGGGATTTTGTAGGAATGGAACGAGCTATAAAAGGGAATGAATTCACAGGTGAACATCGACGAAGATGTAAGACGAGACATCTCTACTAATGACCATGACCACTTTGAGAGTAGCGTTTCAGCTGCGCCAATCCAACAAAGAGGGTGCTTCGTAAGAATTTTGAAGGCGAAGTGGATTGAAAGCAAGAAGCCGGCACATCCCTCACACCATTCAATAAGATCGTACGTTGCATCTTCCTTCCTTTTATTACTTTGCACGCTGAATCTTCTGGCCCGGGGAACACAATTCTATTTCATTAGCTCTTGAGTCATGTCTGGTGTATGAAAGAAGGGAAACCTTTGATTATATCAAGTAAAATATCTTTCCACTTTACAGTTTTAAAAAAAAATCCTCGGCTATTTTTTTATTTTATTCCAAAAGCCACACATTGACGGGTCTCATCATTATCTTCCATCTCTCTCAAAAAATTTCAAACCGATGGAACTTCATTCTTACACGTACAACAATCATATGCGACCCTTTCTTTATACTCGAGCAGTGTCTGGACTATGGCGGTCTGCTAATAAGGATCCATACAGCATGACAACCCATGTTTAAAATGAGAGCCGTTAGTCTCGAGGCAGGTATGGAGAAAGGGGGAGATGGTATTAATGAAATTAATAAATTAGAAATAAGCAAATTTTACACCAAGAAGTACAAAGAGATGAAGGGGAAAGACAAAATTATATTGCTTTTTCAAACCCTACCTGGATTCCTCTGCAGCTGCAGACATTCACAAGTAGCACATACATGGGAATCCCAACGCTAGACACCCCCATCAGGCACCGCACCTTTTTTCATGGCTTATTTGCGAGTCGTCAGAGACAGCACAGACGAAAACACACTCTACTGAGACGCCCAAACACGTGCCACGTTCATTTGATTAGGTGAGAACTGATTGGTTGTTCCGTCCAATTACGGGTGAGAGACATGATTGGGCCTTACTATATGTATATGACTCCTATTGACATTACACGTGGTACCTGTTTGAGAGTCTGAGTTGTTAACAAGAAAAAAAACTTATTTTTTTTGCTTCTTCAAGTTTACATAAACCTAAATTCCATTAAAAAAAATTCCATTTCGTGTTATCAAGAAAAAAATAAGCTTTTATTTGTGCTACCTTTCCAGAATTGTAACCGTTACGATAGAGAAACCGTTTAGGCAAAACCGATGCCTGGACAACGATGGTGCACAAGTACGAGTATGTGAGTGTGTGTCCAGAAATGTCGAGAAAACATAGGAAGGATACATGATTGACATCAGGGAGATTTCACTGCAAGAGAAAAAAAATGTAGCATTACTCCGGACTTTTGACTCGCTGTGTATATAAATGCAAGTTGCACGATTGTGCCTGAACGGGGTAGACTTCGCACCCACATCACATATAATGCTGGATAATACCTCATTTAACCCTCCGTTAATGCAGCGGGGCTTTGGACATAGTAACATGCAAAAGGGGCTTGAGATAAGGGCTGAGCTCTTGGGTCTGGACAGTCCATGCGGAGGTCTGCAAATATCAATATTCACGCAATTTTGTGTTATGTGCATTTTTGTTGCACAACTGGTGGTGTATAGGCTCAGAGTCATTGGTTTGCACATCTACCGAAAGTATAATGATAATATAACCACAAATCAGTGACAAAAAATACACCAGAATACTGAGATAGTCGTTTATTGACAAGAAATGATAAAGACGTCCCAAGTAAGACAATTTCTAACTCGGTGATTGTAGTGATACGATATTAAATCTGTAATAATCGATGGAAGAATGCCCTTTCACTTATATGAGGAGGGGAAGGGGCAGGAGAGGACATAGAGTTGGGGTCGTGGTCGGAGAGGGAGGGGAGAGAAAGCAAAGATGGGACATAGTTGGGAGGTGGAGGTTGAGACTTTGGGTGGAGGTGAGCGGGGGGTTTGGGGGACTTGATGACTTGGGATTTGTGAGGGAGAGGAGTTGAGGACTTGGGGTGGGGGTGTGGGAGTTGGGGGACTTGATGGCTTGGGATTTGTCAGGGGGGGAGTTGAGAACTTGGGGTGGGGGTGGGGGAGTTGGGGGACTTGATGTCTTGGGATTTTTGAGGGGGGGGAGTTGAGGGGTGGGGGTGGGGGAGTTGGGGGACTTGATGGCTTGGGATTTGTGAGGGGGAGGAGTTGAGGACTTGGGGTGGGGGTGTGGGAGTTGGGGGACTTGATGGCTTGGGATTTGTGAGGGGGGGAGTTGAGGACTTGGGGTGGGGGTGGGGGAGTTGGGGGACTTGATGGCTTTGGATTTGTGAGGGGGGGAGTTGAGGACTTGGGGTGGGGGTGTGGGAGTTGGGGGACTTGATGGCTTGGGATTTGTGAGGGGGAGGAGTTGAGGACTTGGGGTGGGGGTGTGGGAGTTGGGGGACTTGATGGCTTGGGATTTGTGAGGGGGGGAGTTGAGGGGTGGGGGTGGGGGAGTTGGGGGACTTGATGGCTTGGGATTTGTGAGGGGGAGGAGTTGAGGACTTGGGGTGGGGGTGTGGGAGTTGGGGGACTTGATGGCTTGGGATTTGTGAGGGGGGGAGTTGAGGACTTGGGGTGGAGGTGGGGGAGTTGGGGGACTTGATGGCTTGGGATTTGTGAGGGGGAGGAGTTGAGGACTTGGGGTGGGGGTGAGGGAGTTGGGGGACTTGATGGCTTGGGATTTGTGAGGGGGGGAGTTGAGGACTTGGGGTGGGGGTGGGGGTGTGGGAGTTGGGGGACTTGATGGCTTGGGATTTGTGAGGGGGAGGAGTTGAGGACTTGGCGTGGGGGTGGGGGAGTTGGGGGATTTGTGAGGGGGAGGAGTTGAGGACTTGGGGTGGGGGTGTGGGAGTTGGGGGACTTGATGGCTTGGGATTTGTGAGGGGGGGAGTTGAGGACTTGGGGTGGGGGTGGGGGACTTGGGGGACTTGATGGCTTGGGATTTGTGAGGGGGAGGAGTTGAGGACTTGGGGTGGGAGTGGGGGAGTTCGGGGACTTGATGGCTTGGGATTTGTGAGGGGGAGGAGTTGAGGACTTGGGGTGGCGGTGGGGGAGTTCGGAGACTTGATGGCTTGGGATTTGTGAGGGGGGGAGTTGAGGACTTGGGGTGGAGGTGGGGGAGTTGGGGGACTTGATGGCTTGGGATTTGTGAGGGGGAGGAGTTGAGGACTTGGGGTGGGGGTGGGGGAGTTGGGGGACTTGATGGCTTGGGATTTGTGAGGGGGGGAGTTGAGGACTTGGGGTGGGGGTGGGGGTGTGGGAGTTGGGGGACTTGATGGCTTGGGATTTGTGAGGGGGGGAGTTGAGGACTTGGCGTGGGGGTGGGGGAGTTGGGGGATTTGTGAGGGGGAGGAGTTGAGGACTTGGGGTGGGGGTGTGGGAGTTGGGGGACTTGATGGCTTGGGATTTGTGAGAGGGGGGAGTTGAGGACTTGGGGTGGGGGTGGGGGACTTGGGGGACTTGATGGCTTGGGATTTGTGAGGGGGAGGAGTTGAGGACTTGGGGTGGGAGTGGGGGAGTTCGGGGACTTGATGGCTTGGGATTTGTGAGGGGGAGGAGTTGAGGACTTGGGGTGGCGGTGGGGGAGTTCGGGGACTTGATGGCTTGGGATTTGTGGGGGGGAGGAGTTGAGGACTTGGGGTGGTGGTGGGGGCGTTCGGGGACCTGATGGCCTGGGATGTGTGAGGTGAATATTTTTGTGAATAATATAACCCTTGGTTTTGCTATGACTGAATTTTAGCATCTGTTGTTTACTGCCAGGCTTTCTTAATTCTTTCAAGTTCAATAAATCATTTGAAACCCTTCAGCCTTTGAATTAATTTTTATGCCTCCGCCGACAAAGTCGCCGGAGGCATTATGTTTTCGGGTTGTCCGTCCGTCCGTCTGTCTGCACGTCCTTCCGTCCATATGGGCTACACCTCGTTTTTCTCAGCAACCATATGTCCTATTGAGACGAAACTTTCAGGATGGGAGTGACACCCATGCAGAGTCTTTATGATAATTGTGACGTCACAGGTCACGTGGTTCGGCCGCCATCTTGGAAAAACCGACAAACTTTGCACCTCTATATCTCCGAAAAAGCTGAATAGAAAAAAATGAGACATGGCTCATTGTAAAGAACTCTCCATGGGGAACAAAATATGTTAATGATGATGTCATAGGTGCCTCCATTATGACGTCATAATTCGACAAGTACAAAACTTCATCCAATCAAGATGAAATTTCTTGAACATAACGTAGGAATAAATTAGTTTAGAAAAAAAATAATGATGACGTCATCGGTCACGTGGTTCGGCCGCCATATCTTTTTTTAACACAAAAGCCTTAACAACCACTGAAAATACATCCTGGCGAGGGTTTGCATTCTCTGCTCTTTTTTTTTCTTTTTTTTTTGGAATCTCTTCATTAGCTTTGGGCTTTGGTTTCCTTCTGAAGTTGTTGTATGGGTCCCGTTTCCTTTCTCAGTTGCTCTCTTTGTGTCTCATCTTCATTTCCATGGTGGTACTTGGTTTCTGTCTGTGGTGGCTGGTTTGTTCCACCTAAGGTGGGCGGAGGTTATGCTTTCACCTGCTTGTTGTATGTCTGTCTGTTTGTGAACATGATGTATCAAAAAGTTATGGACGGATTCAGATGAAATTTGGTGGAGAGGTTGGTTATGTGATAAGGAAGAATTGTTTAGATTTTGGTGAAGATCTGGATCTGGATACTAACATTTTAAAGTGATTCTTCACCATTGAGAGATAGAGCCAAACACGATATATAGCACGATATCTAAAAAAGTTGTTGACGGATTCGGACGAAACCTGGTAGACAGGTTGGGTGTATGACAAGGAAGAATTGATTTAATTTTGGTGAAGATCTGGATACTAATCCGGGTAAAAAATTTAAATCTTTTAAGTGATTCTTCATTATTGAGAGATAAGAACAACATGTTATACAGTATACCTATTGATGGGTTGATTGACTGCTTGGAGGCAACTGAGGTTGTGGATCTACTGATGTACCATGTATTAATGTCGATCCATGATCGAGGTTGTGGATTCGCCGTTTTGGAGAGGTCCTGGGCTGAAAGGATCGAAACCTCGAGGAAGAACGGTGCCCAGCTGATGATCCATTCAGTCGGGAAACTAGTCAATTGCTTACAGGTTAAGGTTCTTGCTTTAGATAGAGGAACTACGTTTGAGGTTTACAATTTAAACTAGAACGCCACTCAGTAGGGCACATACTCCCGCCGTGGGTCAAGTTGGAATAATACGTTTTGTTTAACATCCCCTCTCCCCAAAACAATAAATGAAAAAGAAAGTAGGCTCTAACTGTCAGATAATTTATTTTGATATATCTCGGAATTGAAGGAGAAAAACATCATTTTTTAAGGATAAGAATAAAAGCTTTAATGCAGTAAAACAAACAAAGAAAATCCCAAAAATTCCTGGATCCGGAATAATATCCTGAGCATCACCAAAAACTAATCAATTCTTCCTTATCCCAAGGGCAATCATCCCACCAACTTTCATCCAAATCCGTTCAGAACTTTTCCAGATATCTTGTTCACGAACACACGAACACATACACACGCGCGCGCACACACACACACACACACACACACACACACACACACACACACACACACACACGGACACGATCGAATGCATTACTCCCTGGCGGGAGTAATAAACCTGAAAATCGCAGAGCCAGAATTATTTATTTGGTCTGGGAAGCCCATGAGAGGTTTCTTCTTCTTCAGCCTCTCACAACCCTGGGTGAATATGCGATCTTTAAAAAAAAAAAGTCGGAATTTTGCCAAATCTGTTTTATTCGTTTGCTAATATACCTCAGCCATTGACAAATCTGGAATTATAATTTTATTTGAGGTTCAAATTTACCCGGGAGATTGTGTCAAACGATGCCTGCAAGTCTGCAGATGTGATAAATTAATTAATCGTCCACTGTCGAAGACTCTTCTTCTTCACGAAATAACAACTTCTAGCTTCCAGACCATACATCCAATCATCTTCAACTTTTGCACACTTGTTAATCTTCATGACTTCTACTACAGTATGAAGTTTCACCTCGATCAATTAAGTGGTTCAAGAGATATAAATGTTTTTATTATTTGCGTTAATTAACGATATCTGCCAAACCACGTGACCTATCGCAAATTTCAAAAGGATATTTTAGTCGACTGATATGCTGAACAGATCTGTGAAGTTTCCCCTCGATTGGATCAAAAATGAGGGAGGAGCTAGGTTTTAAAGGTTTGTGTTTAAAAACGCCATAACTCTGAAACCATGTGATGCATGACGTCATGCTCGCTGACTTTTTGTTCGTCATGGGTATGTGATTCTGCCTGCAAAGTTTGGCCTCGATCTGTTCAGGCGTTTTGGAGAAAATTGGATTTTAGTGTTTTTCACTCAAAACGATGTGGCGGCTGAACCAAGTGACCTGTGATGTCATAATTACCATCAAAATATTCTACAGACCGAGTCCCTCCTATGGTGAAAATTTGCTCTCAATCGGTCCAATTATTGCAGAGAAAATGGTTTTTAAAGGAAAACAGAAAAAAAAATTCCCCAAAAAAATTCCTGGATCCGGAATAATATTCTGAGCTTCACCAAAAACTAATCAATTCTTCCTTATCCCAAGGAAAATCATCGCACCAACTTTCATCCAAATCCGTTCAGAACTTTTCCAGATATCTTGTTCACAAACACATGAACACACACACACACACACACACACACACACACACACACACACACGGATGGACACGATCGAATGCATTACTCCCCAGCGGGAGTAATAAAGTTGAATATGGGATGTTGTGAAATTAACATCATTTACAGCAATCCTCTGTTATATTAAAGTTTAGGAACAACCAATAATGTTCAATTAATTTTGTGTGTGTGTGTGTGTGTGTGTGTGTGTGTGTGTGTGTGTGTGTGTGTGTGTATGTGTATCAGTGTATGTATGTGTGTGTATGTCTGTGTATGTGCATGTGTATCAGTGTGTGTGTGTGTGTGTGTATGTGTGTATGTGTGTGTGTGTGTGTGTGTGTGTGTATATGCATCAGTGTGTGTGTGTGTGTATGTGTGTATGTGTATCAGTGTATGTGTGTGTTTGTGTATGCATATGTGTGTGATAGAATTGTGAGGAACAGAACGGAAAAAACGAGATGTGTGTGTATATACCTGTGTGTATATGTGTATGTTCGTGTGTGTGTATGTGTGTTGTTGGTTACTATCCGCATATGGGGGTTTCAGAAAGTGGTACGGAGCCCTCCCATGTGTTAAAGTATTTACGTTTATGAGTGCGAGTGTGTGTGTGTGTGTGTGTGTGTGTGTGTGTGTGTGTGTGTGTGTGTGTGTGTGTGACTGTGTGTGTGTGTGTGTGTGTGTGTGTGTGTGTGTGTGTGTGTGTGTGATTGTGAGTGACTGTGTGTATGTGTGTGAGTGACTGTGTGTGTATGTGTGTGTGTGTGTATATATATATATATGTATATGTCAAGTAAAGTGTAAAATGCCACTATATTCCATCCCAGGTATTTTCTTCAAAAAGTGCAAATCAGTCGGACATACATTCCTCTCGTTCCTTCCAGGCTAAGCGTCCTGTCGGAGAGGAAACGCATAACATACCGCAGGAGCTTTGAATATACAGACAAAGTGGAGCTCAGCTGGAGTCAACAAGCCGATTTGAAACTATTAAAGAAATAACTTTTAATTACGCACAAGATATTGATCTGCAGAACAATGCAGCCTTATATGAAAAGCATTAATTAGGCATGGAAGGGAAGGACATGGACGTTGTTGCAGTTTGTTGCACCGGACAGTAATTCGTTCTCATATGTACATGTATATATATATATATTATGTAGCCTATATTTCTTTTCTCAGAGACTGATTACTTTTCCTCGGAGGCAGCTGAAAACATCGTTCGATTCTTAATGAACTGGGGATCGTTCTTCTACTTATCGAGCAACGGATTGGTCGCTACGTGATGGATGTAAATAGTTTGAGCAATTTGTTTGGGTTCCACGGGAAATTAAATAATTCGACGTACGTTCCGGAGGGAAAGAGAACGCGATCTCTGGCCCCGTTTTGGGTCTTCAAACTCCATGGAAATCCCTTCTAATGACAGTTTATCCTTTCTCTGATTGCAATCCAGTTCATCTGCGCGAGGGCTGTCCTCCCTCCCCTTCCCCCACGCCACCACCCCACCCCCTGCTCACTGCGCATGCGCGACATTTGTAACAGCTTCATTTGCTGAGATCTTCAGTCACCTGTCTGGATAGTGTGAGTCTCTCAGTTGCTCGTTCGTATCCCCTTTGTCGTTAAGAGTGAGAGACGTGACATCGTGGTGAGATCACCATGTTGAGCTCCGTGTGGAGAAGCACGACCATCGTGAGGCGATTTTGGTAAAATGGGGGGGAAATCACACAGCTGCCCAGCCGTGGCTCGACTGAACCGTCCGCTCATCCGAAGCGGTGTGCGTGACACATGCAGGAATGATTTGGGAACGAAATGAGCTGTCTCGTCAAATTCCCATTGCAGATCCCTTCGAAGCACCATGCTACTCCCCTCTCCCCCTCGCCTCCTCTCCCTTACCCACTTCGTCTCGTCACCCCGCATCCCCACCCGCCCTTCGCCTTTTCCTTTCTCATGTGATTAAGTAAAAGCAGCTGCGCGTCTCGCCAGGATTTGGAGCTGACTGGTTAGCCAGTTAATGAGGGTTCTCAAGTCCCAGCCGCCGCATGTCAGAAAGGAATCGGGGCCACCTCACGCACTGGGCGCCGCGGCGCGATGATTAAACCAGCTGGCAGGTTCGAGCCTCGGTGATGCGGCGCTCGGAAAATTGCCTGCAGCTGGGAAAGGTGGGAGGAACGGAGATGTGGAGCAGGAGGCACGACAAGGTGGGACAGGAGGCACGAAGATGGAAGACATGAGGTACGCAAAGGCTATTCAGGAAGAACGTAGATGCAGGACATGAGGTAGGCAAAGGCTGGCCAGGAGGTATGAGGATGGACATGAGGTATGCAAAGGCCGGTCCGGAGGAACGAGGATGGACATGAGGTACGCAAAGGCTGGCCAGGAGGTATGAGGATGGACATGAGGTACGCAATGGCCGGTCAGGAGGTATGAGGATGGACACGAGGTATGCAAAGGCCGGTCCGGAGGAACGAGGATGGACATGAGGTACGCAAAGGCCTGTCAGGAAGCACGAAGATGGACATGAGGTACGCAATGGCTGGTCAGGAGGCACGAAGATGGACATGAGGTATGCAAAGGCTGGTAAAGCGGAACGAGGGTGGACATGACGTACGCAAAGGCTGGTCAGGAGGATCGAGGATGGACATGAGGTACGCAAAGGCCGGTCAGGAGGAACGAGGATGGACATGAGGTACGCAAAGGCTGGTCAGAAGGCAGGAGGGTGGACATGACGTACGTAAAGGCTGGTCAGGAGGCATAAAGATGCAGGACATGAGGTATGCAAAGGCTATTCAGGAAGAACGAAGATGCAGGACATGAGGTATGCAAAGGCTGGCCAGGAGGTATGAGGATGGACATTAGGTACGCAAAGGCCGATCAGGAGGTATGAGGTTGGACATGAGGTATGCAAAGTCCGGTCAGGAGGAACGAGGCTGGATATGAGGTACGCAAAGGCCGGTCAGGAGGCACGAAGATGGACATGAGGTATGCAAAGGCTGGTCAAGAGGCAGGAGGGTGGACATGACGTACGCAAAGGCTGGTCAGGAGGCACGAAGATGCAGGACATGAGGTACGCAAAGGCTATTCAGGAAGAACGAAGATGCAGGACATGAGGTACGCAAAGACTGGTCAGGAGGTATAAGGATGGACATGAGTTATGCAAAGGCTAGTCAGGAGGCACGAAGATGGAGGACATGAGGTACACAAAGGGTCTTCAGCAGGCATGAAGATGGAGGACATGAGGTACACAAAGGCTGGTCAGGAGGTATCGAAGATGTAAGACTTGAGGTACGCAAAGGCTGTTCAGGAGGCAAGAAGATGGAGGACATGAGCTACGCAAAAGCTGTTCAGGAGGAACGAAGATGGAGGCCATGAGGTACGCAAAGGCTGTTCAGGAGGCACGAAGATGCAGGACATGAGGTATGCAAAGACTGGCCAGGAGGTATGAGGATGGACATGAGGTACGCAAAGGCCGATCAGGAGGTATGAGGTTGGACATGAGGTATGCAAAGTCCGGTCAGGAGGAACGAGGCTGGATATGAGGTACGCAAAGGCCGGTCAGGAGGCACGAAGATGGACATGGGGTATGCAAAGGCTGGTCAAGAGGCAGGAGGGTGGACATGATGTACGCAAAGGCTGGTCAGGAGGCACGAAGATGCAGGACATGAGGTATGCAAAGGCTATTCAGGAAGAACGAAGATGCAGGACATGAGGTACGCAAAGACTGGTCAGGAGGTATGAGGATGGACATGAGTTATGCAAAGGCTGGTCAGGAGGCACGAAGATGGAGGACATGAGGTACACAAAGGGTCTTCAGCAGGCATGAAGATGGAGGACATGAGGTACACAAAGGCTGGTCAGGAGGTATCGAAGATGTAAGACTTGAGGTACGCAAAGGCTGTTCAGGAGGCAAGAAGATGGAGGACATGAGCTACGCAAAAGCTGTTCAGGAGGAACGAAGATGGAGGCCATGAGGTACGCAAAGGCTGTTCAGGAGGCACAAAGATGCAGGACATGAGGTACGCAAAGGCTGGTCAGGAGGAACGAAGATGTAGAACATGAGGTATGCAAAGGCTGGTCAGGAGGAACGAAGATGTAGAACATGAGGTATGCAAAGGCTGGTCAGGAGGAACGAAGATGTAGAACATGAGGTATTATATAACTAGGCAGGGCAGGAATTTGTAATTTGTTCAGCGTGCCAGTGATAGCTCACCCACTCTTTGTGAAGGACACCGTGGGGATCTTCAATATCCATCAACTAATGTCGGAAGAAGGGATGCCCAGTTTAACGCCCATCGGATGGCACACTGATGATTCTTAGGAAAATGCCAGGGGCATAGAAAAGGCCCCTTTATTTGGTATGTGCCATGTGGCAAACTACAGAAAAGAAGGGACATTCCATGCCTGGCTTGTGAAAAATGCCAGATGATAGAAAACAAGGGACATTCAAAAAATCTCCTGTGCATGCTGGACTACCCTTGTGTTCTTAGGAGGAACCAAGTAATGCTCGAGAAAAGGTCATATAAAGGGGCGCCAATTTGATTCATACAGCTGCAAGAAGAAATTTGCATTGCCTGTTACAAATTGTGCCTATAATGCCTATAATAATTAATTAATAATATTATGAATAATAATAGAATTAATATTATAATTTGTTGCCTATAATGTTTCATCCTCTAATTATATTATAACTATCATTATAATTAAATAAGTAATAATCCTATAATTGCCTATAATGTTATATTTAACACATCGTGCTTGTCCCAAACAACACATCACACACAACATGTCTGCAATTGGTTGGTAAATGGTACATACTAACGTTCTTAATTTTTTTAATAAATTAATCACACACATGCACATTATCTTATGTATTTTCGTTTTCAAGGTACACAACAAAACTTTACGCATTGACGAGTTTTAACCTACATGATTATGTAGGGCGCCCTTTATATCAGGCCTAGACAGCTAATTCGTGAAAGGCCTGGAGCAAAAACGTTTCCCCATAAAATAAATAAGTGTAAACACAAATGCAACTTTTCCTATAAATATTCTTTGTAAAACATAACACATTCTTTTATTTATTTATTAGCATGCCAAACTAAAATGTTCCCTTAAATGAAAACCTTTCCAAAGTGTCATGTTCTATATTTGTAAAGACACTTGCATGATGCTATATTTGGATTCATTGAATATGAAAGGCAACTGTTGCAGTCATTTCCCAAACATGTGGGGTTTTCAGCAATGCACAGACCTTCGCATGCTGTGTAATGAAAAAACACATGTCAGGGATTCCCCAAGTTTTGGTTTCACCCAGATTAGAGAGATCACACCAAACAATAGTTTCATGCACTGACAGCAGAAGTACAAGGTTGTTTGTAAATATTTTTTTCAAGCTGCAAGTACTGTTCTAACATTTCAATAACCCCTTGACGCCATCAGTGCCATCATCATAAGATGATGCTTTGGTAACATTAGATTTACAAACACACAATTATGTCAGTCCAATTCCAATGATACAATCGGTGCATTCACAGTAGGGTAGCAATCACTGGAATTGTATGAAACAAGAATGTCTGCTGTGCTGTTATCTTGTGAATCACAGTATTTAATACAGAAGGAAAGAAAACATTGAGAAATGAATGGCATTTGGAAAGTACAATACCACGTTCTTCTTTAGACTGATAGAAAACAAAGTGTTATACTCTGAAGGTAGCTTACCATCTGAAACTACCTAATATATATATATATATATATATATATATATATATATATATATATATATATATATATATATATATATATATTGTTATGGCCCGGGGTTCGGGTCTACTACGAGGGGGTTAGCCACCGTTCCCTCCCGAACTTACTGGACCTGAGGCTGCCGCACATGAATAACTTCGTACTTCGGCAGGTTGTGAACCAGCAACTACGAACGCCAATTGGTCCGATCGTCTGACACCGTTTGCCTGTACCACGTTAAGGTTCCAATTGGAGAACGTACTCTCCGACGGTTTACAAATTTTGTTCCTGGATGGAAATTTAGACGGCCGAGCAACCATTTGGCAACCGCCGGGCTGATGTTATGAGCCGATTAACCGGGGACAAATAACCTCCCGTTCACTAGGTGTGAGCAATGGCACCGGGCCAATGAAAGAAAGGCCAGTCACGGACAGTTGGACAGGAAACTTTTAACGATTCGATTTATTTACAAGTATGTACAGTGGAACGTAGCGATAGGAAAGAAAAAGGGACAAGAGGAAGAAACTTAGCTTAATCCATGCCTTATGACGATTACTACAAATAAAACACGACAAACAAGGGCGCCGAGCACACATTCACGAAGGGACTTTTACTGTGACGCTTGGATGGTGTGCCTTTGAGCCTGCATTGCCTGGCAAATTATTCCCTTACGAGTGAAGGGCCTCGCTTCCCATCTCCAACGCATAACGTACTAACCCATATAAGGGGAAGGGACTAAGATAATGTTCTGCTATGAAATAACTATTCTAAGGGACCTGTATGGTCGTTGCCATTCCTTCGTAGCAGTTTCCAAAAACCGCAACAATATATTACATCTGTTGGACATCACCATACTTATTTATAACCCACATTTTGAGTGGAATTGTTTATACCAATGTTACCCGGATGACATCCGGATGGCCGGATGACATCAGGTACTGTGTGCAAATCCTCTTATTTCAGACAACTAGCATGTAGCCCATGCCCAAACAGGATCCTAAACGGGGAAGGGATGGAGGTGGGAAAAAATGCAATTGGTGTCTGTCATCGAGCCGGCAAGCTGGGAACAACAATTCTTATTTATTGCCACATCCGATGCAATTTAAATTCTATATAAGCTGGTGAAGTTTTCCATTTGAAACTGTTTGTTCGATTATACAGTGCATTCACAAAGTATTCACACCCATCTTTTTCACATTTTGTTGTGTTACAGCCTGTATTAAAAATGGATTAAAAAGATTTTTTTTGTCACTGATCTATACATCGTACCCCATAAAGTCAAAGTGGAATTTTTTTTTTAGAATTTTTTTTACAAGATCATTAAAAATGAAGCAAGTACAGATACATTCAAAGTTCACCGCCCCCATGCTAAATAAATAACATCCTCCAACGCGGCCTTGCCGGGGCGCGATACCGCCGTGCAGCACATAGAGATGGTATTGGGAGGGAGAGGTGTACAATAATTGATTGATTGATTAATTGCGTATTTAAAATCATTAAACAATAATCGTAAAATGTCAGCTTACTAGCTCAAAAGGTGCCTGAGATATAGTCCAGATGAGAAAGAAAATAAATAAGTGATTATTAATGAAAATAAATAAATAATAATGGTGAAATTATTAATCAATTGGCCAATAGAATACCTAAACCACCACCGTTTCATCCGAATCTGTAACCTTTAAAAACAAATTAATTTGGCCGTTAATTGAGTAATTAAATAATTAATTGATTAATTGATTCATCAATAAACCAGAAATACCCTTTATAGCCAAATCACTTGGTCATTGTCATGTCCAAATATCAGCTTCATAGCTCAAAAGGTGCCTGAGATATTGCCCAGATGAGAAAGGAAATAAATAAGTACTTAATTAATCGATAATAATTAATTGATTAATCAAAAAACAAAAAATACTGTTTTTGCCAAAGTATTTGCTCACTATTGTGCCGGAATTTCAGCTTCCTAGCTCAAAGGATGGCTGAGATATCGCCCGGACAAACAAACAAGAAGCCAGAGTGAAAACTAGGTACTCCCTTTCAGCGCACATCATTACCAGGCCCCCTTCGGTGCCCGGCAATGACGTCATGCCGCGCCTGGAGACGGAATAGGAAAGGAGCAGTGTACAATACAGAAATATCTAATTTACATAGGTATTCAACCCCCTGAGTCACTACTTCGTAGAAGCGCCATTGGCAGTGATTACAGTTTAGAGTCTTTTTGGGTATATCTGTATCAGATTTGCACATCTGGATTTGGAGAGTTTCTCCCATTCTTCCTTGCAGATTTGTCAAGCTTTGTCAAGTTGGATGGGGAAAGTCGGTGAACAGCAATCTTAAATTCTTTCCACAGATTCTCAAAAGGATTCAAGTGTTGCTTTGGCTGTATGCTTGGGGTCATTGTCCTGTTGGAATGTAAATCTATGCCACAGTCTATGGTCTTTTGCACTCTGAAGCTCCTCAAGGGTTTGCCTATATTTGGCTCCATTAATTGTTCCCTCTGTTCATACAAGTTCCCCAGTCCCTGCCACTGAAAAGCATCCCCATATCATGATGCTGCCATTACCATGCTTCACGGTAGGGATGGTGTTAAATGGGTGATGAGCTGTGCTCGGTTTTTGCCAAACCAAGGGCTTTACATTCAGGCCAAATCGTTCAATTTTCATCTCATCAGACTACAGAATGTTTTGTCTCATCCTCTCACTCTTTCATGTGCCTTTTTGGAAACCCCAGCCATGCTGTCATGTGCATTTTTCTCAGGAGTGGCTTCCATCTAGCCACTCTCCCATAAAGCCTAGATATGTGATGTGCTGCAGAGACTGTTTTCCTTCCGGCAGGTTCTCCCATCTTAGCCAAGGAACTCTCTAGTTCTGTGAGAATGGTCATTGGATTCTTGGCCACCTCGCTGACCAAGGTCTTTCTTGCCCGGTTGCTCAGTTTGGTCGGACGGCCAGCTCTAGGAAGAGTCTGGGTAGTTACATATTCTTTCCATTTCCTAATGAAGGGAGCTCACTGTGCTCTTGGGAACTTTCAACACTCTGTAAATCATTTTATACCCTTCCCCAGATATATGTCTCCTATACACAAGACGTTTTACACAATAATATTACCCTGTTTGATTTATAATAGATGCTCACGACTTCAATGCATGTTTTACAAGACAACTTACTTCTGACAAATAGCTAATACAGGGCATAAACCTAAGCTACACGATCACACGGTCCATACTATTGTTAAGACATTCTAGCTATGAACCCCTCCCCCTTCCACATATATAACAAGAACAGCATAGGGTCCAACATAGAGCCCTGACGAACACCAACATTAATATTATGGGCAGGATATAAATGTACCACAGAGATTTTTTCAAGGAAATCAGAAATTGTATCAAGAAATTTTCCAGAGATGCCATATGATTTTAGTTTGTGGATTAGGCCCTTGTGCCACACTTTGTCAAAAGCTTTCAATATATCTAGAGCAACAACCCTGGCATCACCACGATGATACAAAGCCCTATTCACATGTTCATTGATTTATGGATATAACATCACCAGCAGACCTTGCCAGTCAAAAGCCATACCGGACATCAGTTTGGAGGTTGTGCGTTTCCAGATGACTCATGAATGGCAGTTTGATCAGGGTTTCAAACACTTTGCCTAACATAATAACACAACATAATGCATAACATCACATAATGGGATAGAAGGCTATTTGGCCGATAGTTGGACCTCATTTCTCCCATAGCCTTTAGAGACAGGGATTACAGAAGCTTGTTTCCAACTAGGTGGAAACACAGACTGACAGACACAAGCAATACAGGTTTGAAAGAATAGAAGACAGTTCTGGTGAACATATCTACAAATCAATTTCAGGGTTTAATCTGGTCCAGTAGCTCTTGAGATGCCCCTTGAAAAATCTTTGCCGCTTTCCTGGGTGTGATGGTAATGGTGGAAAAATTGGTGTCAACACAGGAAGGACAAATATGCAATGAGCGTCTGTTGTCTTCAAGTGTAGTTTGCAGCAAAATGCTCAGCTAAGAGGTTGACTTTATCAATAAGCGAAGTAAGTACTTCAGGGCCATTGACGAGGACAGGAAATGCTGTTAGCAATTCTCCAAAAATATTTGGAACCGAGCCATTGATTTGAGATAGAATCAGAAACAGATTCCGCATACTGTCACTTTTCTCCAATACTCCTTTTTTCCACTTAACATATATACAGTACTCGTTTACAGCAGCTGCTTGCATGGTGAAACAAGTGGCGCAACTCACTCGAGCCAACATGATGATACTGATTGAAAAGTGATTGTGATGGGCGATAGCAGCAGCACAAGTAGGAGTGAACCATGGCTGAGAGTGTGGTTTCTCTTGGTCAGCCTGAGAATGGATAAAGAGGTCCATACCAACACGGATCCACTCAGTAACTTCCTTGGCAGCTTCAGGTGGGTTGTGACAAAGGATTGAGTTCTCATGAACATCAGCAAGAAAACAAGCATTCTGAGTATTGCGCTGCAATACATGTCCCCTACCGGCAGTCTGTCGTCCGGAAAACTGTTGGGGAAATTACCAAGGGTTATTTACCCACAGGTTCTGAATCGTTCCCAATCGCTAATTACCCCAAGGACGAGCTCACCTGTGATTCACACTCGGGACTTCGATTTATACACCTCACAGACAGGTCAGCAGAAGCATGAGAAAATAAGTTGTTGATAAAGAACCTTTCGAGTCGCTAAATATCAGTAATTTATTATATTTTCCGGTTCACGGTCAATGATCGATGTGTATATATATGTTGCTCGGCTTGGCTCTGCCCCTCCTGAAAGCGCGCGCTGTGTCGCGCTTTGGACGTTCGCGAGACGAGGCTGAGGGCGCGTGGTGTGGCTTGAGGAGAACTCTAGAATAAACAAGAGATATCCATTTTTTAAATATTTTCTTTTAATTAACGATATCTGCCCTATCGCAAATTCCAAAAGGACATTTTAGTAGACTGACATGCTGAACAGATCTGTGAAGTTTCCCCTCGATTGGATCACAAATGAGGGAGAGGCTCGGTTTTAAAAGTTCATGCTTAAAAACGTCATAACTCTGAAACCATGTGACGCATGACGTCATGCTCACTGACTTTTTTGTTCGTCATGGGTATGCGATTCTGCCTGCAAGTTTTGGCCTCGATCTGTTCAGCCGTTGCAGAGAAAAAGGGGTTTTCGTGTTTTCATGAAAAACAATATGGCGGCCGAAACACGTGACCTGTACGTCATAATTACCATTAAAATATTCTACAGACCGAGTCCCTCCTATCTTGAAAATTTGATCTCAATCGGTCCAATTAGTGCAGAGAAATTGGTTTTTAAAGGAAATTAAAATAGTCAGGTCAAAATACAGTTTAACCCCCAAAAAATTGCTACAAAAGGTTTCTCAACTGATTCTGGTAGGGTTTAGCGTACGTTATAACATACTAAAAGTTTACCAAAGTAGGACCCCCGGAAAAGTGTTTTTTTCAAGATGGCGTCCAAGATGGCCACCGAAACCTCTTAATGATCATAACTATGTAACTATCAACTCAAATTTGATGATCTTGGTGTCTATCCCTAGGTTTTTAGGGGCAAGGAACACATTAAGACCATTAAAAATGAAAGTGGGCCATTATATGTAACACAAAAATCCAATATGGTGTCAATAATGGCCGCCAACACCTCCAAATGACCGCAAGTCCATAACTATTGACTCAAATTTAATGATCTTGATGTCTATCCCCAGGTTTTTGGGGGCAAGGAACACATTAAGACAACTTTGGATATTACTGAGCTGTTGAATCATTATGAAATTGAACTCATGACCTTCAGCTGTCACCTAATGCACAAACACCTTTGTCCATAGAATAAGTTTCAGAGCGTTCAGTTTTGAGTGTCATCCTCCTCCTCAGTATCGACCTCTTGAGTGTTGTTTGGATTGTCACAGTTTTCAGTTTGGCAAGGGCCACATGCAGCAGTGCAGCGGAGTCCATAGCGTCTGCAGCTGCATCGAGAGGATTTGCATCCCCCCAAACAGTTGCAATGGATAATTTTCAAGAGTTCGTCAGGCGCAGAATTGTTTTGGGTCATAATTGGAATTAACTGATCATTTTCCTGTTTCCATCCCCATTCAGTTGGGTTCATTTCATTTGCCATCCCCATCCATACCATAATTTGAAAGTACACACGTTGGCTATGGAATATTGTTGCAGGTGATGTTGGGGGGAGCCGTTCAGAAGTGAAATGCTTGAGCAGTTGCCACTTTTTTGGTGAAAATGATATGGCGCAGTGATGATAGCGTATCATTAGACTTGCCACCAAAGAGATCAACCATCAGGTCTTTGCCAAGATCTGATATGTCCTCTTGAGATTTGTTTTGAAGGATGAATGCACTAGCACAGGACTTCATGACAGGATCAGATTTCACTAATTTCCGGAAGGCTGACATTTTTCCGATGCCGAAAATCCTTGAAGTAGAATCACATCCTGAGTAGGCATGTACAAAGAGCAACTCATTGCACACATCGTCTCCTAAAGTTTCTTTCAACAGGTTAATGTTATACACTCTGTGTTCTTTTGACTGCTTGTTTGCATCAGAACGGAAGTAGATGATCTCATTGTCTGTTCTGGAGTAATGAAGGAGCAAGATCAGCAAATCTGTATCCTCACCGACCAACGTTGTGGTGCAATGACGGGATCGTTCAACAGTTGCCTTAACGATATCAATGTCTGCATCCCCTGGTGACTGAATGACATGGCATCCCCTTTTAGTTAGTGCTGTGCTGATGAGAGCAATCATGTCTGCCTTGTTTTTGTCACGAGACAAAAAGTCGTCCTTTTTGCCTGCAAACTCTGTTTCTGCAGTGAAACTAACAATAGGGTGCAGGTTTTTTCCTCGTCTCTGATGTGTGTTGTCTTTTATGGAGGGACCTTCACCATAGCCATCGAACACCACTGTCGCTTGTCTGTAATGTCTCACAGTGAAGTCTGCATAAGACTCAGCTATTGCATTATATGAGTCGCCTTTGTTCCACGGTAAACGATGGAGCAAAGAGCCACCATCAAGCACGTAACAATCTGTTTTGGGAATAGAGTTCATCACAGCCTCACTTGATAAGTCCACAGCATGGTCTCGAATTGCCTGAGCAAGCTGAGGTTTGTCTGCTTTTCGAAGAATGTTCCTGGTCTCAAAGAGGCCTGGAGGGTAGGGGCTTAGTTCATACGTCAAAACCTCTTCAAGGGAAAGATCTCCTGACCTTGACACCAGAAGGAAACGCTGGAACAGAAGGGCAGGATCAATGGTACGATCAGGAGCAATCTTCACAGCAGAGATATTCCCAAGGGTTTTGCCTCTGTCTTTCCGCTTGAATTTGTAAGTAAATGCCGACTTTCCGATTATATCTTCAATGATCTTGTTTCCAACCGATTCAAAGTCATGTACATTCACATCTGGCCCAGCCACTATCCCGTTGACAATGTTTCTCAGAGTAGGATCAGATGTGAAGGGTGAGCAGGCTGCAAGCTTTATCCGAATTTTCTCGAGATCAGATGCATCTCTTTTGATGCGCGCCTCAGTTGAGTCTTTGTGTTGTGGACTTGTAGTATAGGTTAGGTTTGTGAAATCCTGCATCGCAATGTTGTACTCGGATGTTACAGGTGCAGATAACGTCCAAAGGTTTCGCATGTCCTCGGTCATCCCACTGCCGCGAGTTAGACCACCAGTGCTCTTCAGAGACCTCATCAACGTTTGTTCGATGACAAGATCACTATGATAGCTCGTGGGCAATGACAGCTCGTGGGCGAACTGCCTGAATTATGGCATGACCAACTGCCGCAACCTTGCGTCTTGTGTCTTTCCCAACGAACAATGTTTCCAGTGCTGTCCGCAGACTAGTCGGAATGAACGATAGGGCTGAATCAAGTTTTAAATCATCACTACTTGGATACTGATTCGTCACGGTAGAAACCTGAGATTTTATATCACTTCTGATTAACCTAGCAGCAGTTTCAATAATAGCGCGTTTTTGGGACTCTTCATCGCCTTCCTGACACGTTTGCTTGTAGTATGATCTCAGAATCTGCGACGTTTGTTCTCTCATCGTAACAATATCGTCCACGCCTTCTCTTTCACCAAAAAAAATTGAGTCCTTAAAGCGTTCTTTAAGACGCTTTTTCAAACTGTAATTGTCATACGGTTCCGAATCAGGATTACAAAGATACCCTTTCATTATGAGGCTCAAAGATGTAACAGTTAGTTGTTCCTCACTGTTCAGTTCTAGGTAAGCACACATTTTCTGAAATGCTTCATACTTATCTTCATCTTTAGGACGACCACACTTTCTGCGCTTGGCTTCGGGGGCTTTCTGGAACTCTAAAGGCACAGACTTGAAGGACCGGAAATTTCCACTACACGAATGATGATAAAGTCCGTCTGCTGCATGTAAATCTCGTAAATAGTATTCAATCCGACCCTTTACAGTATGTCCCCAATAATCTGAACGGGATTCACAGACCTCCACAATTGTCTCCACAAATTTGTCAGTCCGTACCCAGCTAAAGTGTCCCTTGTCCAAATCAATTGTACATCCACAGAATACGCAATCCTTTTCACTGTCAAAACCTCCACTTGATTGTCTTGTGGTTCTCTTTGGTGGCACAGAACCACTACTTTTCTTTGCAACATGGCTTTTAATGTTTTTATCATTTATGTACTGTTGACGACAGCTTTTATGCACTTTAGTACTGGCTTCAACTACAAGATCGTCCTTCCGCTTTACACTGGCTTCATTTATTCCCTTCGCCCCCTTCCACTGAATTGCAACCCAGTTATCACTGGAATCCTCGATCTCCTCCTTGCAGATTGGACAAAAAGCTTGACTGGCTGTGCTTGCACTCATTGTTGAATCATGTCTGAAAAAGAGAAAGATGAGAATTAGTTATTCAGTTAGATCCAATTCGACACATTCTTCAGGTCAATATATGGAAAATGCCCCCTCAACCTGTTAGATAATGGCCCACTTTCATTTTTAATGGTCTTAATGTGTTCCTTGCCCCCAAAAACCTAGGGATAGACACCAAGATCATCAAATTTGAGTTGATAGTTACATAGTTATGATCATTAAGAGGTTTCGGCGGCCATCTTGGACGCCATCTTGAAAAAAACACTTTTCCGGGGGTCCTACTTTGGTAAACTTTTAGTATGTTATAAAGTACACTAAACCCTACCAGAATCAGTTGAGAAACCTTTTGTAGCAATTTTTTGGGGGTTGAGGGGGTATTTTCCATATATCGACCTTACTAAAACTTAAAATGGCACTGAGTTAAGGATCATCAGAATTATCAGAATTCCCAAAGTTCAAAGTGCCATAACTTTGTCAAAAATGATCAAAACGTCGTGAAGTTCGAACTTGATCTGTAACATATCATGAGGAAACCATGTGCTAAGTTTGAAATCATTAGCATTAAGAGTTTAGGAAAAAAAGTCCGGAAAACTGTTCTTTGCGTGACGGACTGACGCATGGACTGACGGACTGACAGACGGAGGGACGGCGTGCAAACCTATAGTCCCCTCCGGTGTACACCGGTAGGGGACTAATAACGCAAGCCATCCCAGTCAGCCTTGAAAATGGGAAGTATAAACATGAGAAGTGGTTTTTTGCATTGCCTAAGACTCGTTGAGGAGGTACGACACAATTTATGCATACATGCAAACAATGGCACGAGACAATACCGGACTTGGCCAGACAAACACAGCCGCTGACCTTGGGGAAAGTGCGTAACTTCCCTGGGCACTGTGGGTACCAGTGATGGCATTGCTGTGACGTTGTTTTTGTCTCTGCAGTTGTTGGGTGTGATTGAGAAATTTATTCTTTCGCATGGATCCATGCGGTATATCCGTGTTCTATCCTCTAAATGCTGAGCATTAGTGAAGAATCAGCATGTCCTGAATTAGTTTTTGGTTTTACTAATTCAGGATCTTGAGTTTAACTGCCAACCTCCTAGTAGGCTTAGAGTGGATGCTCTAAAGATTATGCTACCAAGTCTGCCAAAATTATCTTGTGGAAAATTCAAAGAAATAGAAATCGAATATCCTATGGTTTTTGGTAGTTTAGCGTACGGTCGGTCTTTACGTCAGACCTGTACCTAAACATTTATGTCCAATCTTATTCACTCTTCGTTCCCAATTTTGAGCCAGGGAAGCACCAAACAGATTACGTCGGATGACAACTCCACAAAGGGCTACTTCATTTATTAATTTTCTTCAATGCACAGGCTCATGGGGGCTGCAGGATAGCCATTGCTCAAATCTTGACCCATATTATATAAAGTATTACCTTGGTGTTTCACATGCAAGGTGATTCACCAATATGTGCTGTCCCTCAGATGGATGTTGAACTGGGTATCCCGTCTACTAGCATTAGCTAGTCGACATTAAATATTCCGCTGTATCCATCTTGAAGAGTAGGAAGGCTATCACAGGCAACCTACACAAATTCCAAACTGTTGCCCTGACTGACTGCAGGGAAGGCAATAGCAAACCATCCAACATAACCCTTGCCAAGAAACTGCTTCGGCAGCACCAATGCTCTGTAAAAAGTATGGTACAGCTCATCATCTTCATTATACTTTGAATTCCCTAAGAGAGCACTTTTTGATGCAAATGCATATTTACCAAATGTGCCCACAGTGGTTCCATGCCACCATGCAGAGGCATTTTGTAAGCTTTTGATGTGAAAAGCACCCTGACACGGCACGACTTCCACTCGAGAATGCAGCATGACTCCTTTATCCTACCGGCCTGCTAATGGCTCTTCTTTCCTTGTTCATTCAAGTGGCCATTTTCCATGCAAGCAAAGGTATACAACTGTGGTATGAATGTTGGTGTAGGGTGTGCAAGGGCTATGAAATGCATTTTCTCCTTGATGATCTTTATTCTTTCTGTTTTTTTTTGTTTTTAATACTTCTTCCTGTTTTACTTATTCGTATTTTTTTTACTTTATCTCTCAATTTCACAGCTGGCGGGATGGTCTAGAGGTGAATATTGTTACAGATCGCGGTTATGATGTTATAGACCGAGCGGTGGTTTAAAACCGCGACCTAACAAAAACTCACCCGATTCACCCAGACTTTGGCCGGATCGCACCGCAGCTGCTCAATGAGGGGAAAAGACAAAAACGACGAATGCAAAGAGGAAAAGGAATAAAACGAGAAGACGTACAGACGAGTAATGGGTTTTATTATTTACACACACAAGCAAAAAGGGGCAATCAAGTTTTATTTACAACACATAGTCATAAGACGCAGGTGACACAGTGCAAATTTAGCTTACCTACAGGCTTAACTTATCCCAGGACAGAACAAACAGAACGCTGACTCACGCGGGGGATGCCAGGAATGGCAGAAGGTGGATGGCTGGAGGGAGAGGGAGAGGTCCAAGGGGGGGTCCCGCAGCACAACCGGCGCGTTCAGCAGCCGCCGTTCCTCTTTGGCCCTGCTCCAAACCGCCGTTCAGGCCCCCTTTGGCGGTTGGGTGGTCTTGCGGCTGCGGCCTCTGTCCGCTACGTTCTCAGGACTTGTCTGGTCCAAACCCTCAACTCTTCCTTGCTTCTTTCACTCCTCACCACCGACTCCTCACCGCAACCAACAACCTTGCAACCAACTCCTCAACCAACTCTTCTCCCTCAACAACCCTTCTCTCTCTTTTGCGACCGACTCAGTCCAACCCAGAGTGCATCTCTCTCTACTCACTTCCGGTTGCGCTTTTTATAGCGCCCCCAGCGATCACGCCCCCGGCGCTTTGGACACGCCCATCGGGGGTGCTCACCTCGGCCCTGGTTGGTCGCGCGACCCTCGGGCTCCGCCCTGGATGACGACGGGCGGGCGCGCCCCTCCTCCCCTCTGACGAGGTGCGACACGCCTTTCTTCTCCGACTCAATGCCTCGTGGTTAATGGCGGCAATTGGATCGGAGGTAATTGGTAATCGAGGGCTCAGCAGTGACGAGAGGGGGAATGGAGGTTTTGGGAATGGGAATGAAGGGAATCTATCTCTTTCACTGGTGCAATGGAGTATTTCAATTAATGGAAGACACAGCCTTACACTAATACACAGAATAAGATATAACTGTCAAAAGAAAGGATATATCGTGTCCTGCATGTATGTTTTATGGACTAACTACGGAAACGCCCTTTGACCTTTATACAACCACAAACGGAGGGAGGAGGGGTGATATTTTACAACAACCTTTTACAACAACATTTTACCACAACAACAAAATAAAAAAACATTCTCATATCCACAACAATATTTTACCAGATTTGTGGGCATAATCTTTGGAGCACACTTACCTCTAAGTTGTCTAGTGTGGGTTTGAATCTCTGCCCAGCTTTGAACTGTCTTCCTGGTGTTTCACAGGGTAGGGTGATTCGTCAATGTATGTGCTGCCCCTCAGACAGTAGTGGACTGGGTCTTAAAACCGGCCCGGGCATCCTTCACCTAGGTCGGCCCATTATTCATTAATATGTTGCTTATCTGAGAAAATAGACGAAATGCTTGAAAAAAAAAACTAAATAAAATCCACAAAAATTAAATTTATTTTCAGTAACACAAGCACATGTCATGTCTAAGAGAGTAGGTGCCTGCGCAGTTTGCTTCTTCTGGCAGCCACACCATCAATGATATCCTTAGTTTCAAGTTTGGCCAGGATCCCTTTTTCCACAGACATCAACATGAATGCCTCAAGATGTTAGTAGTGTAATAATGTTGCTTCTGGGACACCTCCGTTTAACATGTGAAATCCCTATCTAATGTCATTTACCCCCTTGTCTTTTTCAAAAATCATAAACACCTCTATTTCTCCCACCCTCATCTTTATGAACCTTTTGTCTGTAGTACCTATCCTTAATGTTGTTCATTAGACCACTCAAACACTACAAATATTTGTTTTCTCTTATAGACCTATCATCCTTCTTCTACATATCATCTGGCAGATTAATCTTTGACCCACTCAAACATTGACCCATTCACTTCCATATTAATTCTTTCCCTCCCTCATTGCCCCTAAACACCTATATTTCTCTCACCCTGTTCTTTACGAACCTTCTAACCTTTTGACATGTTATCCTTATTCATTAGACCACTTAAACACCTGTGATCCTTCTGACCTCATGGACCTTTTAACCTTTTACTCTTAATATCATCTGGTGAATATAACCCACTCAAACAACGACCCTACAAATATTTGTTTATGCGTGGGAAATAATTTAATTCTCCTACAACTCTCTTCACCATCTAATATATTAACAAAAAATATGTTTGAGTTTGGTTCTTTATTAAGATATTTTAACTGAGCTAAGATAAAATGGTAAACCTCCCTCAATGTTCTTGTTTGAGCGCCTCCAGTGCCACATACCATTTTTTGGTAAGCTCCGCCCACTTTTTGGTAAACCACGCCCATTTTTTACTAAGCCCCGCCCACTTTTTGTTAAGCCACGCCCACTTTTTACTAAGCCCCGCCCACTTTTGCTAAGCTCCTCCCACTTTTGCTAAGTCCCACCCACTTTATAAACTCTTCAGCATTGTATCATTTCCAGGTAATACATTACATCATTTTCAGGGAATTTCCATCACATCATTTCCAGTTAAGACACGCCCAGGGAATTTCCACAGGAAGACACACCCAGTCCTTATAAAAGGCACCGACCACACAGGCTTTTTCAAACACGCTTTCTGCTTCACTTGAGAATGGACTACTATGCCGAAATGGAATGGGATAACTTTGCTATTCCATGGAGTCCTACTACCTGTGTAGAACTCAACCTTCAGATTGATGAACTGGACTCGAACCTCTTATCAATGGAGGTAAGTTTGTTTATTTATTTATTTATTTATTTAATTTTTTTTTTTTTTTTTTTTTTTTTTTTTAAGATGAGACTCGTGTAAGAGTTAACAAAGTTTATTTTAATATTCATAGAGCTTGATTTATACAAATAAAAAATATTGTATTAAATTAATACATTGTTATTTTCTTTCACAGGAAATTGTATCTGAGATACGAAATGAAAATTCTGCTTTTAACACAACTTGGGATGAAGTTATTTTTTTGTTTGAAGACATTTTGAACAACCAAGACCCCCAGAACGAGTTCTACCTTGATGACCCAGCCAAAGAGTTATACCTTGGAGATCCACAAAATCCTGAAAAAGAGTTTTACCATGATGATACTTGTTGTGAGTTATCAAAACAAAACCCACTGAACAAGTTCTACCTTGATGAGCCAGAATACAAGTCATACATTGGAGACCCACAAATTTCTGAAAATTGGGAAAGGAGAGTTCTCCCTGATGGTCCGCAGTTATACTATGTGAGACACATCATAGAAACCCTAAAAAATTGGGCAAGGAGAGTTCTCCCTGATGGTCCGCAGTTATACTATGTGAGACACATCATAGAAACCCTAAAAAATTGGGCAAGGAGAGTTCTCCCTGATGGTCCGCAGTTATACTATGTGAGACACATCATAGAAACCCTAAAAAATTGGGCAAGGAGAGTTCTCCCTGATGGTCCGCAGTTATACTATGTGAGACACATCATAGAAACCCTAAAAAATTGTGAAATGGGAATTCTCCCTGATGGTCCGCAGTTATACTATGTGAGACACATCATAGAAACCCTAAAAAATTGGGAAAGGGAAGTTTTCCCTGATGGTCCGCAGTTATACTATGTGAGACTTATCACGGAAACCCCCAATATTTCTGAAAATTGTGGTTTTACCTTGGGGACTTGGAAAGATGGTTATATTTTTGGAGACTCGGAATGGGGGTTTTGTTTTGATGACTCGGAATGTGATACCTATCTTGGAGGCTCAACAGGAATGTGGTTATACCTTGGGAACTTGGAAAGTTGGTTTTATTTTGGAGACTCTACCTGTGGGGTTCCTCTTGGAGACTCTTTGGATTCTAAAGCAATGAACAATGTTCTTTATTTAATGACGCTTGATTTAAGCAATATCAAGAAAGTTCGAGGAAGAAAATGCTGGAAAATTCTTTCTTCCCATTTCTACTTCTTCAAACTTAAAAGCCTTGAAAGACAGAATTGGAGGAAGAGAAAAAAAAAAAAAAGAAATACGTATTTAAAAAAGAAGAAAAGAAAGATTATGTTAGGGTTTGGGTGGGATTTTGAATGTGAGGGTTAGGGATGGGGTTGGGTTAGGGTTGGGATTTTGAATGTGAGGGTTAGGGTTGGGGTTGGGTTAGGGATGGGGTTGGGTTAGGGATGGGGTTGGGTTAGGGATGGGTTGGGTTAGGGTTGGGATTTTGAATGTGAGGGTTAGGGTTGGGGTTGGGTTAGGGATGGGATTGGGTTAGGGTTGGGATTTTGAATGTGAGGGTTAGGGATGGGTTGGGTTAGGGATGGGGTTGGGTTAGGGATGGGGTTGGGTTAGGGTTGGGGTTGGGTTAGGGATGGGGTTGGGTTAGGGATGGGGTTGGGTTAGGGATGGGGTTGGGTTAGGGATGGGGTTGGGTTAGGGATGGGGTTGGGTTAGGGATGGGTTGGGTTAGGGATGGGTTTGGGTTAGGGATGGGGTTGGGTTAGGGCTTGGGTTGGGTTAGGGTTTGTATATTATTATGACTCACTCGCACATACACACACACACAAAAGTTAAGCCCCAACTAAAAAGTTGTGGGATTCTGTGTTTGGGGTTCACAGATTTAAAAACGTATCCCCATTATACACACACAAAAGTTAAGCCCCAACTAAAAAGTTGTGGGATTCTGTGTTTGGGGTTCACAGATTTAAAAACGTATCCCCATTATACACACACAAAAGTTAAGCCCCAACTAAAAAGTTGTGGGATTCTGTGTTTGGGGTTCACAGATTTAAAAACGTATCCCCATTATACACACACAAAAGTTAAGCCCCAACTAAAAAGTTGTGGGATTCTGTGTTTGGGGTTCACAGATTTAAAAACGTATCCCCATTATACACACACAAAAGTTAAGCCCCAACTAAAAAGTTGTGGGATTCTGTGTTTGGGGTTCACAGATTTAAAAACGTATCCCCATTATACACACACAAAAGTTAAGCCCCAACTAAAATGTTGTGGGATTCTGTGTTTGGGGTTCACAGATTTAAAAACGTATCCCCATTACATTTTATTTATTTATTTATTATTTTCAAGGGTATTAGCTGCTTACTTGTGTTTTTTGTAATTCTTGTGAGTAAAATGAACCCAAGATTTCTTCTCCATTTAAATCATATAATTTGTAGGTCCAAGGGACTGTATCCATTACATCAATGATTTTAAATAATTCACGAGTCCATTTTTGTGTATAACCTTTCTCAAAATGACTTTTCCATTTGTATATTCTTACAATATCACCAACTTTAAACTTGGGCTTTCTCAAATTAATCTCCTTTTCATATTCTAATTTTGTAAATGTTTCTGATGGTTTTGATTGTGTTGATGAATGAACTGTATTATTGTAATTATCTACAATATCCTGAATTAAATACACCCATTTTTGAGAACCGAGTTGTGTGAATTTTTTATATAATTTCTCTTTTAAAGTACGATTAAAACGCTCAATAACAACTGCCTTTCCTTCATTAAAGGTGCTGTATAATTTAATACCCTTCCCCTTAAGAAATTTCATGAATATTTTGTTATAGAACTCTGTTCCCTCATCAGTCCATAACTTCTTTGGTTTCCTTTTATCCCGATCAAATATTAGCTTAAAGGCTAACATTAAAGTATCACCCCTTTTATTTTTTAAAGGGACAACCCAGGCAAATCTACTCCTCAAATCAATAACGGTTAAAGCATACCTGTATCCCCTGTCATTATTCAATTCAATTAAATCAGCGGACCATATGTGGTCAGTGTATTTAGAATAAACCTTCCTTCTTTTAAACTTTGTGATTATAGGTTTGTGTAATTCTTCAGCCAAAAGCTCCTCAGTCTTGATGGCATCATTAGAGCCTAATAGTTTTTTGAGGAATAACCAAGACCAAGTTTCAATTTAGCATTTATCAAATTTCTCACAATAAACCTATCAACTTTCTCTCTCAACGTTGGATTTTGTATCAAAGACAAATTATACAACATTTCGCTGTCGGCTTTATGTTTTTCAGTTAACGTAGTGGTTTTCCCATAAGCAATATCATGCTTCATACACACTTCGTCAACCCTATTTGTAGGTTTAGACCAAGGTTTAGGATTGTCAGCCTCATCTAATCTTTTATCCAAGTTTGTTCCTGGACCACAGAAAGAATACCCTGGAAGGTGTAATTCCCCTGGAATTCCAGTTGTTGTAAATTTACTTCCTGACAGAAACTTTTGTATGTCTCCTCCTCTTTTAGGAGAGATGAATTGGCACTTTTTAGAGCCACATACTTGACATATTCCTTTTTGATAAACTCTATTATTTTTAGCTTTAACATAAGAGATATTTTTAGATTTAGTTTTCTTTTTACATTTGAGACAATAACTCATATTTATTTATCAGAAAAATTCCGACAGAGTATCAAAACCTTTTTGGTTTTCAACATATACATTTCAATCTTTATTTTTAAAACATAAAGAATCCTAAGGAATGCCTTCACTCTCTCCTCCATTTATTTACAAATAAAAACTAACTAAAGTCAATGACACCAACATCATCAATCACATAATCTTTTCCTTCTTCTTCTTCTTCTTCTTCACCACTTTCTCGTTTAAATCTCCTCCCTGAAATTGAAGACATTGACGTTCTTATTTTTGAAACCATTATCTTCATAAGAGTTGTTAATTCTTTAATTTCCTCTTCGGTGCGTTGAGATTGATTTATTTGCTTTAATACACTCAATCTTTTATGAATCTCAGTGATTTCCATCTTTTTATATTTTTCCTCCCTCTCTCTTTGCTCCCTCTCCTCCTCCTCCATTTTCTCCCTCTCCTCCTTCTCCTTTTTCTCCCTTTTCTCCCTTTCCTCCTTCTCCCTTTTCTCCCTTTCCTCCTTCTCCTTTTTCTCCCTCTCCTCCTTCTCCTCCTTTTTCTCCCTCTCCTCCTTCTCCTCCCTCTCCCTTTCCTCCTTCTCCTTTTTCTCTCTTTCCTCCTTCTCTTCTTCAACTCCTTCCTCATCCCTTGCTACCCTTGAGTTTGAACCCCAAAGAATATTATACATATACTCATCTGGATTTTGAGATATTCTTGTATCTATAATTATTTTTCTCATAATAGGATACCAATAAGATTTGTTGACGATTTCTAAAAGAGTTTTATATTTCATAACTTTGAGAAGTTCATTTTTATTTAATATTTTAAACAAGTCTCTATTTGTGGGTTTAACAATATCAGTATAAGGCCAGTTTTTTATGACAAAATTCCCATGTATATGCTCCAAATCATAAGGTATGTAATACCGAGCACCCTTTTCTTGTAGGTATCCTTGAATACAAAAATTATAATTCTCTTGTAGTCTTCTTCCTGCCATTTATGTATCAGAAATATATGTGAGATTAATATTATGACAGGTAATACCACCCCATCTTCCCACTACCAAATCGGTTTGTATTCCTCGGCTTTCTATCCTTATCTCATTACCTTCCTTCTTTGTCATGCGAACCATCGCTATACTATCATATATTTTTATTTTCTTAAAATCACGTATTTGTTGTTTACTAATTGTACTTCCACATAAATCCTTATCTTCACCAAGTGGATAATATTCTTCTTTACGAGACTGATTTAAATCATGTAGGTCTTCTATGTTTATTGAAAAAGACCAATTATACCCTAAATCAGGCATATCATACCCCCATTTATTAATTCGCATATTAACTAAATGTCCTTCTTTATAAAATTTAATTGTAAGCAGGTAGTTAAATTCAATGAGGAAAGGTGTATGGTCAGTATAACCAGGTGTTGTGGTTGTAAATTTTACTTGTTTCACAAAACGTGCTGTTTTCTTTAAAGATATATATTGTGATAAATCACTGAATCTAATCAAGTCATTCGCATCTGTAGGGTTTGGATAATTGATTAATTTATAAGTATTCTTCATATTAATATTTTTACTTACACTATATTTTTGTCGTTCAGCCTGTGCCTTTGTATAATAATTTGATAAATCAATATCCTGAGAGGATTTTCCAAAGATAGAACCATCTTTTCCAACATAGGTCATTTATATTAGATAAAAAATGATATCATAAAAATTTTCATTATTGTTGAGTTGAAATAATACATATAAACATAATTGGCCACAACATTTAGAATTAATTTCTTGAACTTGGAATGTTTGATAAACACCATTCTGTAAGAATTGTATTACTTCAACAGGTGGTGGCATACCATAACTATCAAAATAATATTTATCCTGACTATTATGAATACAAACCCAATGAGAACCATTCTGTGTGTCTAAATTCATAATAATATTCTTTGTATTCTTATTTATATGTGTTAATTCATCTCTCATACAAATAACCACATTATCAATTTTTAGTGTTTTACAATACTTAGCTAGTTCTATATTTGACGTTGTATTCTTTCCAAATTGTTTAAACCATTTATCCATTTATTTATGAGAAAGATACAATCCATTACCCCGTTTAGTTAGTTTAACACCCGCTTGAGCGATAGAGGAAAGCATATCTCCAACCAACAATCTAGCTTTATCAGGTAGACTTTCAAGTTTTTGAGCAAAATCTACAATTACACCACTTCCACTAATTTGTTTCTCCAACTCCTTGTTATGTCTTTCCAATTCTTTTTGAGCTTTTAGTTGTGCCTTCCTTTCGTTAGCAGTTTTTACCGCTGCTGAAATACCACCAGTCAATGCTCCCGCCGCACTTAAACCAGCAAATAAAGGAATTAGAAACGGGAGAAATCCTCCTCTTGACTCGTCTATTGAATATTTCTTTAACATAGGTTTCGTCATTTTAATTTTAAGTGATCCAACATCATTTAGTGTTTTTACTTGTGTGTGTGTGAGTAAAACATCAATTCTTACAGCTCCTTTTCTTTGAATTGTATTAACATTAATAATACAAGGCTTTTGATTTTGAATACAAGATGTTAATTTATTAAGATTGATTTGATTAACATATACCCCTACCATTTATTTATGAGAAAAAACCTATGTGATATTAATCATAACACCATTATCTGTATTAATCTGTAATTCTGTTTCCTCCAAAAGCAAACAATAAGCATCAACTTCTTCATTCTCCCCTCTTTCAATGTATAGAGAAGTATCCACTCGATTAGACTTTATAGTTTCCTTTTGAGAACTCAGGTCAATTGCGTAGATTGTATATAAACCTTTAAATGCAACCATATCCAAAATAGGATCATTATTACCATTACTTTCACACACTTTTTGGTAGGACTTGTAGGCTTCCGCATAATCATTTTTTTCCCAATCAATTTCCAATCTATCTCGCGGATAAAATGTGCCATCAAGAGAAACCCGAAGTTGTTTCACCTTAGCATTATCACTCAGCGCATTATTCTTATTAGTACCCTCCTCTCCATCTGGTTTTTTAAAAATGAGCCATAGGTATCGTGGCTTTCCTTCAAGAACACCCAAATTCCAAGTGTAGGTAGTGTGTTCCAGTTTAACGTGTTGACATCTTCTTTTAAGGTATGATACATTTAGCGGTTTCTTTGAGTTAAGTCTTCTATTTAACATCTCCTCCGTTTTAAGATTAGGAGTATATTCATTGATATACCAACACAAATCATTAATAACAAATTTATTATTGTCGCCAAAAGCATTTTCAGCCCCAAAAAGCAATCTATTTACATTATCATTCCTTTGTAGTTGAAATCTAATTTTAAGACCATACAAAACTTTATCATAATCACAAAATCCAAATATACCTTTAAGAGGTACTGCTACGGTAAAACTATTCTCAGCTTTTGCGTCATCATTATACATTGACTTCCTTTGACTATAACCAGGGTCTGTGTTTGTTCCCGTTGACATATCAGGAATAAAGCCTTCAACAGCTCCCTTACCCATTCTATCACCAAACGAATATAGTGTAAATTTCATCATTTCAGATGTAGCAGAGACATAATCAACCGCTTCAACCTCTTGTGTTCCAATATACAGGCGAACACTGTCAAACATTTTCCAGAAGAAATCATTTACGAGTGTAGCATTAGTATTATTCGCAGCCTTAGTGAATTTAAATTTACACAGCAAGAAACTATCAGCTATATTCAAGTAAGTTTGTTGATTATTTATTTCAAAACTTTTTGTTCCGTTTGAATTCCAGTCGGTTCCTGTAATAGCATTTACCTTAAAATAGTCTTCCTTTTTAGTAGAGTTTGAAATGATAATCGTATCATCCAAATCATAGATACTATCAATCGCTTCCATACTTGTATTTATATAGTATTAAAATTGTTGAAACCCTGACCCAAGTATTTTAATGATTTTTTGTCGTTCTTGTGAAGATAGTTGAGTTTTACCTTTTTTAATTTCTTTGATTGCTTGTAATTTATGGGACTCCTTTTGAGCATCTTTTATACTCTTTACAACACCTGCTACATTTCCCATGAGAGAAGCAGTTGAACCAATTAGGTCTTTATGTTTAAGAATGGTTGAACCAATACCCATTAGAGTATCAATTATCCCATCTCCTTTATTTCGAAATTGATGACCCACACCCCGTTGTCTCTTAGGTTTATAGTATCCTTTACCCACATACCTTGTATAGTCTGGTGAAAGGAACATGCCCTCCCCTGTAATTATTTTATATTTTCCCAACTCGTGTTTTCTTACAATAACCATTATTTATTTATTGAAAAACTTCACGTAGGTGAATTCTGATGGATATAATTTCATCATTAAAGGATATCATACGATTATCTTGGTCGGTTATCCTAAAATTTACTCTGTATATGGTTTTTCCTGACACAGGTAAATAGACAAGATTTTTTGGTTCCATATTAAATTTATAACCAATCGGGGTTGAGTATGCACTGAATGAAAATATTGTATTTGTTCTTATTCCATCGTTATAAGCACCATCAATCAAATCACAATGAATTAATACTGAATTTATACCGGAGGATATTTGGATAACATTATCACTGTAAAACGTCCCGTTATTTTCAATCTTTTTTGAAGAGAAACCCAATAGCTCTCTGAACGAATTTTCAATCGTGAAATCAACTTTATAATTATTTTTCAGTTTAATAGTTGATTTTGAAGTGTGTGTTTGAATATCTATTACAATATTTTTTGGTTCATCACCTTTTTCTTTCATAAGGCGAGAGACTTCTGAAGATATTTGAGAAATCTCGTAAGCTCCAGGTGAAACAGTTATAGTTTTGTAGGCAGTGCCTGGATTATAACTAAACTTGTTGTTTTTCTCTGTGATATTAAAAAGGGTATTGTAAGTTTCCATTGACAACAAAGATGCCTCATATGAGGTAAGGGGGTCAAGTTGTAGTGGGTAAGGGAATGAAGCTGTGTAATCGCTCGTTGTGAAATTAAAACTAAGAATTGTGCTTCTCATCTTATTTAATATCTAATAAAATATCTTTGTATTGACATTTATTAATTATTTTCATGTTCATCAACTGATCTAAAATGGCTGAGGATTCATTAAAACAATTGTTGTTTCCAGCCTTCTTACTACCTAATAACAATAATAGCCTATTAACTAATTGTGATGGGTCATTTGGAAGAAAACTAACACCCGAACCAAGCTTACTTAAAGCATCAATAATATGTTTCTCCTTCTCATTCTTCTTACTTTTACCAGCAACAGAAACTCCATAATCAAGTGTATTTAACAACTCAATATATACCCTATCTTCCTCTCTTTCCATATCAAGTGGTTCCTCAAAATATTTTGAACCGCTGAATCCGGGGTTTGTTAGAAGAAACATTAATCTTGGAGTTAATTTAACATTTGGTTGAGTAGAACTCAAGAACATCAATTCATCATTAAATATCAATACCTTTTCTTCCACAAGATGAAACACTGCTGGTTCTTCTGTTGGAATGAGACCTGCTCTGGTTTTTGAACCCGCAGAATATTCATTGTTTTGAAGAGCTTCCACAACATAATTAGGGGGTTGATTTACCTGCTCAAGTTTCCGAAATAATCCCTCGTCATCATATTCTAATTCACCAAGTTCTTGTTTTGTTATCTGACTAAAATCTTTGAGCATTTGAAGTTTTTTCGGAGTAAATTCTACCGTGGGAACTGTAGGGTGTTGAGTTTTCAAAAGTGGTTTAAAGAATTTCTCTTGTTTTCTTTCAAAGGCTTCTTCACCAGTTAGTTTCTGTCTCCGTTTCTTCTTTATCTCTTCCTGTTGTTTAACAACTTTTGAAACTAATTGTTGATGTTCCTTAAACTTTCTTTCTCTTTCTTCAGTATTCATTTTCTGTATTTATTTATTGAAAAATATCATTTAGTATCTCATCTTGTTTCACAACAATATATTTATATTTTCCAATCGTGTGTTTCATATAATTTTCAAATTCTTTTTTACTACATAACGTAGAGCAATTATCTCTCCAAAAATTATTTACATCTATTGAATTTAACTTAAATAAAATAAAAGTATTGGCATTGTTTCTTATTGAGCGTCGAGGGAGTTGAAAATATGATTGACTAAGATATATACAATTACAAGAAGAATGTCTCCCTCTTGTATAGTAGCTATCCATTACTGTTTGGTTTCTCTCATTAACACAATCATCAAAGATGACAAGGTTCTTTTTTGATTTATCTAAATCTTGAGGTGAAGGTATATCATCCGTATTATCACTGAGAATACAAGTTATGGGTTTCGATTTTGATTTCTGTGTATCACAAAATAATTGTATTATATCATCAATATTATAATCATTTAGTTTGTTTTGAAGTTTAAATAAACCGATAATGTCTTCCTTTTTAAGACCCGCATTAAAACCCTGTGAGAGTAGTTGATACTCGGGTTGAAAACTTGACTTTGTAAAAATTATTAAATTATCATAATCTAAAAAATTAGAACCAAGGAGCATCTTTAAAAGTAAACAGGTTTTTCCACATCCGCTTGAACCAACTATTAGACATCTCAATGAATTTGGAATGTTTTTATGGTTATTAAATTTTATCTTATTTTCCCAAACGGGTAAAAAATCATTCATTTATATATTTGGAAAACAAGTTATCCAACTTTTTTTGAGCTATTTGAGAAACTCTATATTTTATCCTGAGTTCGGGTTTAATTTCAAAATAATCCATTATTTTATTTATATAGTATCTTGTATTAACATTTCCATTAAAATTATTTTGAATAATAAATATCATTAAACCCTTATACATTTCCTCAATACAATTAGTCTCTTCCCTTGAAAGAAATGGTGTATTATCATCACAATACTTAACATTCATCTCTCTTATTAATCTTGTAAAGTAATTCATTTTTGGTTCTAATTTAAAAGAGTTATATATTTTTTTATATTTCTTATTATCATTAATTAAAATTAAATCACAGAAAATACATTGTTTATATGAATCCTCATCATTAAGCCCCACTCTATCACAAGCCGGACAATTCTCTAATTTATCATATGGAGAGTCTGGAAATTCTAAATATCCTTCAGAACTTATCATATTTATGTGGTAAATTTTTACTTAAACTAAACGCAAGTTTATTCATTAATAAATACAATGTTTCAAAGCACAAAAGACAAATTTCAATCAATCTCTACTTCGGTGGAAGATATAGAAAAATATGTCAAAGATGTTAAATTGAACAAAGATAAATATGGAAATTTTTGGGTAAAACCAGTTATGGAAAATAACATGAGCCCCTCTATTTCATTTAAAGGAAGAGCTCTAACTATACCTGGAAAGACATCCATTAAAGTAAATCTAACAAAAGTTTCTCCTCTACTCCTGGCAATTTATTCAAAGCTTGAAAAAGTGATTGACCACGATACTTTGAAAAAGAATGATAAGACCATTAATAATTCTAGAGGAGACATTTGTATTTTCTTTAATAATCCAAAGGGTGTAGATCTAAGTAAAATGAATGATGTTAATATTTCTGGTGAAATGTCATTTCGTTCTATGATAGTTAGAGATTATTTAAAGATAACTTTTGATATAAAAATTGTAGAGATTGAATCTGTTAATGAAAGAAAGTATATAGATATTGATGGGAATATTTTTCTTGCTAATTAAATATGAGTCAATACAGCAGTGAAGATTTTACTATTTCATTGAACTCAGACGATAGTGATGATAGTATTTCATTGAACTTGGACGATGGTGATGATAGTATTTCATTGAACACAGATGATAGTTATGATACTAATAGTTTGTGCTCAAATGATAGTTATGAGAGTAGCTTTATTGATGACTCTGAGTATGATTCTGAGTATTCATGTGATAGTTATGACTTAGATGATTCTGAGTGAAAAAGTGTTTTAGTTTAAGCACAGCGATATATATAAAACGGAGCTGTAAAGCTCAAAAGTGTTTTATTTTAAGCACAGTGATATATATAAAACACCACGTTTTCTCACGCTATAAATATGGTTTATTGTGATACTTGCGAGAAGGAAGTAAAATATTATAAACAACATATTCTCACCGCAAAACATACATACAACATTTTAAACAAACTTTCCCCTCTTCCACCTGAAACAAAACACTGTTCTACATGTAATAAAAATATCCTCAAGAAAGGCTTCAAAATACATCTTAAAACAAATCTACATTTATCAAATTTTATCACAACTAAAAACTCTGATGGAGCATTCAAAGGACATATTAAAATAAGAGTCTTTAACTTCAAACCTCCTGAACCAGAGTCTATAGTTGATGCTGTAGAAATAGTTAAACCTGCTGTTCAAACGTTGATTGAAAAAACACTAAAGGAAATGAAACCACTTAAATTTTATATGGGAGTAAAATTAGAAATGACAAAGGATGAAGGAGTTATAGATGCACCATACATGAGAACTGAGCCACACTTTATATCTTCATATCAAGATTTTAAAACATCAGGAGTCTATGATGAACTTATTAAACAAGAGCAAGATGTGGATAATTCAATCGTAGGAAGTGGATTCAATATAGGAAAAATTATTTACATAGACATTCATATTCTTAAATCAGATCCTCTAAAAGCTTCTTCTTACATTGATTTACCCAGTGTTATCAAAAATAGAAAAGCAGTTATCAATATCAAAAATAAAGACAATAAATGTTTTCTCTGGTCTATTTTAGCACACTTACATCCTCCACATTTTCATGATGAAAGAGTATCTCATTATAAAAAATATGAGAATACATTAAATACGAAAGATCTAAAGTTTCCGATGACTTTAAATGATATTCCTAAATTTGAAAAGATGAATAATTTATCAGTTAATGTTTATGGTCTAACAGAAACAAACAACATTCAGGTTTTAAAGCTTTCTGACAATTGTAAACAAACTCATATTAATCTTCTATATTTTAATTCAGACGAAAATTCACATTATACATACATCAAAGATATTGCTAAATTAATAAAACCACAAGTCTGTAAGAGAACAAATAAAATATATATTTGTTTGCGTTGTCTTAACTTCTTCAATTCACAAGAAAGATTAGATAAACATTCAAATTATTGTGGCGAACATAAATCAACGGTAATCAATATGCCTAAAGAAGGCTCAAAGATCACATTCAAAGATGAAAATAAAAAGATCAAACATCCATTTGTTATATATGCTGATTTTGAAAGTATTTTAGAAAAAATTGATACTGCTTCTCAAGATCCAAAAGAATCATACACAAATAAATATCAAAAACATACTCCTTGTGGTTTTTGTTATTATATCAAATCATCCGTTGGTGATAAATATAACAAGTTAGAGATGTATAGAGGCTCAAATACCCCAGAGGAGTTTGTGAAACGACTAGAAAAAGACTGTGTTCGATTAACCAAGATAATGAGAGAAACCAATAAACCAATGTCCTTAACAAGTAAAGAAAAAAGGGAATTTATAAAAAACAATGTCTGTCATATTTGTGAGGAGAAAATTGGTAAAGGTCTAAAGGTTAGAGACCATTGTCATCTCACTGGTAAATATAGAGGTCCGGCTCATCAAAGTTGTAATATTAATTATCAACTCCCCTCTTTCATTCCTGTCTTTCTTCATAACAACGCTCATTATGATACACATCTATTTATCAAGGAACTCTCAAAGACTTCTGGAAGTATCTCAGCAATTCCAAACACGGATCAGAAATACATTTCATTCACAAAAACAATTCACACATCTCCTATTACTCATATCAGATTTCTTGATACATTTAAATTCATGGCAAGTCCATTGGTTAACTTGGTTCAAAATCTAAAAGAGTTTCCATGTCTTTCAGAGTATTTTTTAGATAAAGATTTTCTAACACAAAAGGGAATTTACCCCTATGACTATATGGACTCATTTGAGAGATTCAATGAAACACAACTTCCTTCAAAAGAAAATTTCTATAACAAATTAAATAATAGTCATATATCTGATAAAGATTATGTACACGCACAAAATGTTTGGGAAAAATATAACATCAAGAATCTTGGCGAGTATCACGATTTGTATCTCAAAACTGATGTGCTTTTATTGGCCGATGTATTTGAAGCCTTTAGATCTGTTTGTCGCACTGGATATGGATTGGATCCTGCTCACTACTACACAGCACCTGGATTGGCCTGGAGTGCGATGTTGAAAATGACAAAACAAGATTTGGATTTGATAACCGATGTTGATATGCTTTTGATGATTGAAAAGGCAAAAAGAGGTGGAATTTCACAAGTCTGCTCGAGTAGATACGCAAAAGCAAATAACAAATATCTTCCAAATTATGATCCAACGAAAGAGAGTTCTTACTTGATGTACTATGACGCGAACAACCTGTATGGCTGGGCAATGTCTCAGGCTCTTCCTTATGGAAAACTTAGATGGGTAAAGGAAAAAGACTACAAAAACGTTTTACAAGATGTATGTATCTCTACACAAAAAGAATTGGATGAAGAAAAAGTTGGTTATTATTTTGAAATTGATTTAAAATATCCAGAGGAACTCCATAACCTACACAAAGATCTCCCATTTGCTTGTGAGAAAGCAAGTCCAAAGAAAGAATGGTTGAGTGATTATCAACGATCGTTTGATATAGGTGAATCAACAGAAAAATTACTTACTACATTATATAACAAGAAAAATTATGTTCTACACCAAAGAAATTTGCGACAATATTTATCAAAAGGTCTAAGAGTAGAGAAGATCCATAGGGTTCTAAAGTTCAATCAAAGTCATTGGTTAAAGGGGTACATTGATTTTAATACACAAAGAAGAACAGAGTCAAAAACAGATTTTGAGAAAGACTTTTATAAATTGATGAATAATGCGGTCTTTGGTAAGACTATGGAGAATGTGAGGAAAAGACAAAATATCAGACTATCAACATCTTGGGAACAAGCATCAAAATTAATTAATAGACCGAGTTTTACTCGAGCTGAGGTCTTTACTGAGAACTTTTGTGCGATCCATTTGATTAAAGAGAGTATTGAAATGAACAAACCTATTTATATTGGAACAACAATTCTTGATTTATCAAAGTCATTAATGTATGATTACTTTTATAATAACTTGAGGAAGAAATATCAAAATGATGTTAATCTACTTTATATGGATACAGATAGTTTTATTTTGAAAATTAATACCAACGATGTTTATTCAGACATGAAAAGAGACATTAATATCTATGACACGAGTAATTACAGTCCAGAGAGTGAGTTGTTCTCTTCTAAAAATAAAAAGGTGATTGGAAAGTTCAAGGATGAATTAGGAGGAAATGTTATGAGTGAATTTGTGGGATTGAGGTCAAAGGCTTATGCTTATAAATACATTGTGAATAACGTTGAAAAGACTGATAAGAAGTTAAAAGGTGTAAAGAAAAATGTTATTAAAGAAACAATAAACTTTAAGGATTATTATAACTGTTTAACAACAAAGAAAGAAGAGTTTAGAAAGATTAATGGAATAAGAAGTTATAAACATCAATTATATTCAGAAGAGATAAATAAGAAAGCATTGGGGGCTTTTGATGATAAGAGGTTTATTTTAGAAAATGGAATTGATAGTCTCCCTTATGGTTATATAAGTATATAAGTGATAAGATATATATATAAGTGATAAGATATATATATAAGTGATAAGATATACATAAGTGATAAGATATATATAAGTGATAAGATATATATAAGTGATAAGTTAAAAAGGGGGGGGGTTGGGGATTTTAACGGGCTACCGCCATCTTTTTTACTATTATATAAATGATAGAACCAAGTATCAACCAGACTAAAGAGTGGAGGTGTAATCAACCTTGGTATATAAATGGAAAACATAATGAATGTGAAAAATATCAAATAGGTATAATTGAAAAGGCAACTGGTAAAAAAGTTCACAAAACAAATAAGAGAATTAATTTAAATACCGGTGAATTGGGTAAAAAAGATGGAAATATTTTTGAGTGGACGGAAAACTTTGATGGTTGTCAGGAAAATATATACTTTAATTTAAAAATGGTATGTGGCACTGGAGGCGCTCAAACAAGAACATTGAGGGAGGTTTACCATTTTATCTTAGCTCAGTTAAAATATCTTAATAAAGAACCAAACTCAAACATATTTTTTGTTAATATATTAGATGGTGAAGAGAGTTGTAGGAGAATTAAATTATTTCCCACGCATAAACAAATATTTGTAGGGTCGTTGTTTGAGTGGGTTATATTCACCAGATGATATTAAGAGTAAAAGGTTAAAAGGTCCATGAGGTCAGAAGGATCACAGGTGTTTAAGTGGTCTAATGAATAAGGATAACATGTCAAAAGGTTAGAAGGTTCGTAAAGAACAGGGTGAGAGAAATATAGGTGTTTAGGGGCAATGAGGGAGGGAAAGAATTAATATGGAAGTGAATGGGTCAATGTTTGAGTGGGTCAAAGATTAATCTGCCAGATGATATGTAGAAGAAGGATGATAGGTCTATAAGAGAAAACAAATATTTGTAGTGTTTGAGTGGTCTAATGAACAACATTAAGGATAGGTACTACAGACAAAAGGTTCATAAAGATGAGGGTGGGAGAAATAGAGGTGTTTATGATTTTTGAAAAAGACAAGGGGGTAAATGACATTAGATAGGGATTTCACATGTTAAACGGAGGTGTCCCAGAAGCAACATTATTACACTACTGATGTTCTTGTGTCATTGTACTTCGCAGACGGCTTTTGATTCTCTTCAAAGCAGAGAAAGACCGTTCACTTGTGACACAGGCAGCGTTAGCAGCAGCTTGTCGGCAAGCCCAATGCTCTTGTAGACATCAGTGAAGAGGTTCAACTTGAGGAGCACCTTGTAGCAGCAGAGAGGACAGGCTTTACATGACTTACATGTATTTGGCAGAGTCTTCCTGTTCTGTTCAGACTCAATGTCCTCCTCACTGTATAAGCATCTGCTACTGATTCTTTCAGTGTTGACCATTGTTCTCCAAGGCTTCGCAGTTCTTTTCATAGTTGTTCCACAGTGACACCATCATCAAATCTCAGCAAATGTTTATGCAGCTCTTCCACAGCTCCCAATGGCACTTGATCAAAGTTCCTTGGGTGAAGAAGTGAGAGATCAGCATACAATGTTGATGTTGCTGATCTGTCAAACCGCTGCTCAATGCTGCTCACAATAGTGTCCACTATTCAGTTGTACACTTCAACGCGATACTTCTTTACTGGGTCAGAAGCTGATGTAGCCTCATCTATGGACAGTTCGCCATCAATACGTTTGTGCTGTCTTTGCCGTTTTATAGGAAGGGACTCTTCCATAACAAGATTTACATCCATTTCATCCAGCTGGTCATTAGCCAGTTGAACAAACTTTGCAGCTGCATCATGACAAGCTTGGAAGTCATCCCGTAGCATCTGCATATTCTCCAGCAATTCATCCACCCTCCGGTGCACAGTCAGCAGATCCAATTGCACAGTTTGTAGATACTTGGAGAGCACTGTCGTGCGGGAAAATACTTGCAGATATACTTGTGCAGTCAGAATTGTTTCAAACTGCAGGAGACTGGCAATGTATCCCTTCACCTTGGCCTTAACAGCTGCTTGGATCTGGTCAGCAACTAGTATGGCATTAAGAGTGGTGATAACTTCCATGAAAAGCGCTCCAGTTGGGTTGCTGAATGAACCAAAAACCTTCTTCAAGGCGGCATCCATTGACCACCATCGAGTTTCTCCGATAGTTCCCATTCGTTTCACAGTAGTGGAGTGTCGACTCCAGATGTTCATTCGCTGATAAGATTCCCGAAAGAATACTGCAATGTTATTCAGTAGTGAGAACAGTGATGCGCTAGTCACCACAATACTTGTAGCTTCGGTCACAACGAGATTTAACACATGTGCGTGGCACCAAACATGGATCTGCATTGGAGCTTCCTTTGATAGCAGAGTACTGAAGCCTTTGTAGCGCCCCTGCATGCTTGCTGCACCATCAGTTGAGTTTCCAACACAGTTCTTGAGGCCAAGATTCAATCCTAACAAGACTTCAGAAACAAGTTGCACAAAAGCTTCGCCAGTAGATTCCTCACATTTCACCACACTCACTAATCTTTCTTGGATAGTGCCAGTGCTATCAACATATCTAAGAACAACAGAGCACTGGTCTTGAGTTGAGATGTCTTGAGTGGTATCAATTTCCACAGCAAACATGTCTGTTACTTCTTCAGAAATCCACTGATGTAGCTTATCCCGGATAACTGTGATAACATAATTCACTGTAGTTTTAGACAGCAAAGTTACCAAGGAGCCTCGACCTCGTGAACTCTTTGCCTTCTCATGTTGCTTCTTGCTGTTCTGGACAACGTGAGAGATGATCGGCTGTGCAGGAATCATACTTCTGAAGTAGTTTTACAACTTCCAGAAATGTACCATGGTCGTACCATGGTGACGTCATGCTCGCTGACTTTTTTGTTCGTCATGGGTATGCGATTCCGCCTGCAAAGCTTGGCCTCGATCTGTTCAGCGGTTGCAGAGAAAAAGGGGTTTTCGTGTTTTCACGAAAAACAATATGGCGGCCGAACCACGTAACCTGTGACGTCATAATTACCATTAAAATATTCTACAGACCGAGTCCCTCCTACGGTGAAAATTTTATCTCAATCGGTCCTATTATTGCAGAGAAAATCATTTTTAAAGGAAATTAAAACTTAAAATGGCACTGAGTTAAGGATCATCAGAATTATCAGAATTCCCAAAGTTCAAAGTGTCATAACTTTGTCAAAAATGATCGAAACGTCGTGAAGTTCGAACTTGACCTGTAGCCTATCATGAGGAAACCATGTGCCAAGTTTGAAATCATTAGCTGTAAGAGTTTAGAAAAAAAAGTCCGGAAAACTGTTCTTTGCGTGACGGACTGACGGACTGACAGACTGACGGACAGAGGGACGGCGTGCAAACCTGTAGTCCCCTCCGGTGTACACCGGTAGGGGACTAACAAGCATTCTGAGCATAGCGCTGCAATACATGTCCCCTACCGGCAGTCTGTCGTCTGGAAAACTGTTGGGGAAATTACCAAAGTTCAAAGTGCCATAACTTTGTCAAAAATGATCTAAACGTCGTGAAGTTCGAACTTGATCTGTAACCTATCATGAGGAAACCATGTGCCAAGTTTGAAATCATTAGCATTAAGAGTTTAGAAAAAAAGTCCGGAAAATTGTTCTTTGCGTGACGGACTGACAGACGGACAGACTGACAGAGGTAGGGACGGAGTGCAAACCTATAGTCCCCTCCGGTGTACACCGGTAGGGGTCTAATAACAGGATTTTAAAAAACTAAGTATTGCTGATTTTATCAGGACGTTACAGGTTATACATGGGCCTAATAATCAAATACATGTTGTGAATCCCTTTGATCATAATTCGCTATATTTCTCAGCGTTTCTCTACCTGAAAGGAGGTTCATTGTTGCCAAAGAAGCCCATGGCAAGGATTACACTGAGCGGTTTGTCTTTGCCTTCGCAGCGGTAATCAGGAAAGGAATTTGCAATTTGTTCAGGGTATCAGGGATAACTCGCATATTCTTCATTAAGATACCGTGGGATCATTAATATCCACCAACTAATGCGAGCAGAAGGAACACCCAGCTTAATATTCATCCAAGGGATGGTGTACTCATTGATGCCATGCTCTGCCTGTGATACACCAATCCGAAGGTTTATTGGTGGGTCGAGATTTGAACACAGACTATATAGGCAGTTCACAGGTGTTTACAGTACTTCTGAACCCGTGTGAATGAATGAATGAATGTAAGTGTGCAGGCAGGTAAGCGAGTTAGAAGGAAAATAAAAAACACGGTTTGTCCGGAAGCAAAATCATTGGCCTACTTTGTCCTCAGCAGTTGTACTGTGAAGATTTGATAGGTAATTTAGGTGTGAAGTAATTCTCATAGGAAGCGAAGGTTTATTGTCAAGCACCAAAAGCACAACCTTGCACAATGCTCTGTTAGTTACTCTTGCCCCCCCCTCTCCCCCCCCCCCTCTCTCTCTCTCTCTCTCTCTCTCTCTCTCTCTCTCTCTCTCTCTCCCTCTCTCTCTCCTGTTCCACAAACCAATTCTTTAATACCCATATCTCACATCCACTATTACAAGTATTGTGTCTTGACTTAAACTTTGCATATAGTTACACCAATGACTGTTAGCAATGCAAACGTGGATGGATGACATCATTTCACAGTGGGATTAGAGATAAATCCCTTAACTATGGCTATACCAATGGGAGATGGGGTGGGGCCCCAAGAAATGTGAAGTGCAAAAAGGGCCAAAAATCAACCATGCAGGATGGTCTTTTACATATAACCTGCAGCCAAACAAGATCATGCATTTAACAGTCTGTACTTTCAATCTTGCCTTCATGTATATGAGGTCGGCATGCGTGGTAGATGTCGAGGAACACGTAGCCTACTCCTATCTTACTAACTCACCACCGTTGACGTTCCGTGCTTGGAGGTGAACAGATCCATTTTTATGACAGTCCTGTGATTTCAAATGGTCCAATAAAACCTTGTGCTAAGTTCTGTTTGATGAGGTCACTATCGATACTTTGTACTGTGCGCTCAGCTGCTCCTTTAGAAGCAGATGGTATATGGAGGGACCTTGGTATATTTGACACCGTTCAGTCATAAATTGCCTCGACTTCTGAAATGAACTGAGGTCCATTAATCAGAGGCAATTTCTTCTGGAAAACCGTGTGAAGAAAATAATCTCCAACATTTTGCCTGTTGTGGTTTTCTGCATCGCAAATACTGTACCTCAACCCACTTGGAGTGACGATGTATCATTATGAATAATTGCCATCCCTCTAGTTCAGCAAAGTCTAGTTGCAGCCTTTGCTCTTCTCTCGCAGGCTATTCCCATGACTGTAAAGACGCTAACTGCGAATGGTGGTCTATTGCTCACTGACTGACATATGGTACACTGACCCACTTTGCTTTCTCTTTCCTTTTCCAACCCTGACCACCATAGGTGCATAAATCTTGCTCGATCAATCAATCAAGCTAAATCTTATCATACATATTCCATTAATGCTGATCATCCAAATCTTTCAACAGTTAATACCTGAACTTATTAGGGATTTCAACTCTTTTAAATCTCCACAAGATAGAACCGTTGTTTACTGACAACTCCTTTCTTCCAACTGAGTAAAGATGACCTCTTCCTCCCATTCCTCTCTTCCTCCCATTCCTTGGGTTTCCCATTCCTCAACACATGGTTTGGCCAACATAGTCGTGCACTCTCGACTAAATTGGGTCCTTTTTGGTTGCCCGGTCAACGTCATCTGTTATCGGGATTTCATCTACAAGTGAAAAGTAGAACACATGCTCTCTTTCTGCAATCAACTGCGATGATAGCCTCGGCATTACATCAGCTTGACTATGATAAACTGATCATCTATATTCAATACTATAATATACCAGCAGGGTATCCGTCACTGACGGGGGTTCACAGTCGTCTCATCTGAAATGAGCAATTCTTTTTGGAGTGTGTATTAATAAAAATGGGAATCAAGTAAGTTTTCAGTGAGTAGATTTCACAATGGGTGTAGCTCGTAAACTCGGTAACCTCGTTCCATTCCACCAGCGAAGGTTTCCAATCCGTGTTTGTCGTACCTCTGAAGTACTGCTTAGGAGTAAGGTTGTTATTATGAAAGCTCGGCTGGGAAACGGATTTAGGCACGTTTTGGCCCTACCGCCTGATGTAAGATCACCGAAGTTCTTTCCATACCAACCGACCACCTCCAAGCACATATCCCTCCCCACATCACATATTCAGCCCCTGACCTTCCCCCTCTGTATGCTCCCCATATCTTTGCTTTAGGTAATTTCAATTCAATATTTCTCAAAGCATTTCATTCTGCTTTCCCATTTGATGATGCATAGATCAGTAGTTTGTTTCACTTTTCAACATCAGTTTCACTTTGAGATATCAGTTTCAATTCGTCATTACAACTTGGCGATGCGACGCAAATAGTGCAGGGAAAAGGTCTTCAAAAACGATTTTTGGTTGAATATTTTTTGATTTTTAAGGGTCTGAAGTGTTTTAAGGATCATAAAGGGGTCTAAAGTGTTTAAAGGGTCTAAGGCTCTTAAAAGTACCTAATAGGATCGAAATGTGTCTAAAGGCGAAAGCAAAATAGACCAAAAGTGTCCAAAGGGTCTTAAAGTGTCCAAATGGTCTTAAATTGTCCAAAGGGTCGTAAAAAGTCAATAGGTCTGAAAAGTGTTGAAGAAGGTGTATATGTCTCAAAAGGGTCTAAATGGGTATCAAGGAGTCTAAAGGGTGTAAATGTCTAAGGGGTGTAAATGGTCTAATGGGGTCTAAAGGGTGTGAAGGAGAGAAGCTGAACAGTAAATAAATTAACTCGGGAGTGCAACACGGAAATAACGGTCCAAATGACCCCATGACCGTTTAAATCCCCTATTCGGGTACATCTGGTTAAAAATCTGATCGTAGAAAGTTTTGTTGTGATTAGCCCTTGGAGCTAAAAATAGTAAGGTCACAATCAAACTGAAAAACAACTCACCTTATCGTGAGGATGAGGTGATTGTTGGAGGTTTACACGTTGGCATGTGGTGGTTTGTAGGCATTGTATACATGGATCTGCCCTAGTTTATGATGGTACAACTGCTCCACGCGTACCGTAAAGACCCCACATCTCGTGTTTTCGCCCTTTCTACTTGTATCGATGAATAAATGGCAGACCTGGCTTTAATTTAATGTATTTGTTTAATCTGTACGACTTGTAATTTTCAAACGATAGCCAATGCGAACTTATAACGTCCTTAGTTAAAAACGCACCAATTGTCCCGATCAGCCTGGATCATCACAACTTAATTAAATGAGATATTCAAAATCTGTATTTCTATCAGATAATCGGAAAGCACTCTCAAAACGAATGTACATGTATACAGATCAAAATCACTTGTTTTAAACTATAGGATGTATATTTGGAGCTATATATTTTTGAAGTTAGCTAAAATGGTAACCTTTTTTCTGCAAACTCTTTTTTCACCCTTGAGAGTTGCATCATTAGATGAGCAGTAAAATTACCATTAAATTGATGTATAGGTTGTGTGTTTTTTTTGTACACCGCTCTTTTCCTATTTGATCTCTAGGCGCTGGACACCGAAGGGGGCCCGGTAATGAAGCGCGCTGAAATGGAGTACTCGGTTTTCACTCTGCTGTCTTGTTTTCTTTCTTGTTTGTTTGTCCGGGCGATATCTCTGCCATCCTTTGAGCTAGGAAGTTGAAACTTTGGCACAATAGTGAGCACGTGCTTTGGAAAAAACAGTATTTTTTGTTTTTTGATTACTCGATTAATTGATTAATTACTTAATTATTATCGATTAATTAAGTACTTATTTATTTTCTTTCTCTTCTGGGTAAAGCCTCAGTCACACTGGATCGTACGTTTTCTGGATCGTGCGATTGGTGGCAATTTGGCTGAGGTACGACCAATCGGCAATGTTTGCTACGATCTCCATTTGCGATCGCATACTGCGATTGCTCTTAAGACTGGTGGTAGGTCATCGTACGATTGGTGGTACGCGTGGTCGTGCGATCACCAACGATTGGAGAAGATCGATCGCAAGATCAATCGTAGGTAATCGTGCAACTAGTGGTGGCGATCAGCGACCGATCGTACGATTAATCGTGGCGACCTGCGACCACTCGCACGATCGATCGCAGCCAATCGCAGCCAGTCGCAGCCAGTCGCAGCCAGTCGTAAGATGGGTCGCTCGATCAGATCTAAAGTCTCGCGATCGTGCATCAGTAGTAACCGACCTCTCAAGGAGTACACTTCGTCGAACTTTTCAACTGAAACTATAATTCGCTATGCCTCCCAAGAATGGAGCTGTGGCCTGGCAGCTTAGTTCTGCACATTACTTTATTGTTAAAGATTTTACTTTGACAAAGAACTTTGTTTGTGTATACATGTATTGATTTAATTTGTATTTAAAATAATAATTTTTTCCATTGTAATATAAACTAGCTCGTCTTCACGCTGTTGAAACCAAAGCGTTCAGAATCATTGGAATCTCCCGCGATGAAGCTAACTCCACGGGCCTTTCACTCACTCACCGCAGGCAGGTTGGTGGTCTTTCCATCTTCTACCGACTCCTCTCCGGCCTTGCCCCCCCCCCCCAGCTCTCTCTGGGCTCTGTCCCCCACATATTCCTACAGGTCGCACAAGATCTGCCTACAACCCTCTTTATGGTTAAACTGCCAAAATCAAGACTCTCTGCTCACCTTCCCTCCTTCATTCCTCTTTTCTCCCGCCTCTGGAACAAACTCCCTCACTCTCTTCAATCCCACTCCTCCCTCCAGGTCTTTAAAACAGCTGTTCACCACCATCTCTTATCTTCCCCCATCCAAAAACTTGATCTTTTCTACCCCCGCTAATTTCACCCCAAATCCACTTTTTTGAAATACCAACTTCTGTCCTGGAAGTCCTTGGTGTCCTTGTGTTTTATACTTCTCCCACCCCCCCCCCCTTCCCACGCCTCCTCCCCCAAAGCCCTCTCCCTCCCACACATCTCCCGATGTCCCTGCTCTCAAATGTTGTGTTTGTGTGCTTCCCCTTCTCTCCCCATCTTGTCTACCGCTCCCTCCTTTTATATATTTTGTTTCTCTGTTTGATTTGTTTGTGAAATAAATGTTAGCTCTTTCACGAGCCTCGATTCTGTATACAAATAAAAAACAAACAAAAAAAAACAGTCATTTATTACTCAGACCGTACGCACACAATAAAGACAACTAATTATTACTTTTTCTCCTGACATACCATGAAATAGCATGTTTATTGTACAAGTTCATTGCAAAATAGATATGCAAAAATAGATCATACACATAGCATATAATATATGATACACATATCTCAAAAAAAAAAATCAAAATTCTAACATTCACACAACAGTTCCTAGATCATGTTATCCTGCCATGGGACACTGCCGACGTTGTTGTAGTAGTGCTTGAGGTAAACGCGCACAGCCTTGGTGAGCTAAAGACTGCGAACTGGTGGTTCCACCAATCTTAAGGTCGTGCAACCAGTCGGGACAGGTCGTGACTGGTCACACTACCGATCGTGAGGTCGTATGACAGGTGGCACCACCAATCGTCAGGTGGCAGGACCAGTAGCACGACCAATCGTGTGACTACTTGACCCGCGATCATGCACAACTGGTGGTGCGTCCATGCGCGACTGGTGGTACGACCATGTAAGACCTGTCTGCGACCTCTTACGATTTGGAATCGCAGGTCACAAGTTTTGAACATGACCATCGACCTTGCTGCGACTGATTTTGCTCTGGCGATCACCCACGACCTCTGCGACCAGTCGCGCGCTCTTTCTACGATTTGCCCGCGATTCCAACATTTTTCGGTCGCAGCTAGGTCGTAACCTGGTCGCAGGCCCGGTGTGACTGGGGCCTTAAATCTCACATCTCAGGCACCTTTTGAGCTATAAAGCCCGCTTGGAGTTTGCAAAAAAGCACCTAAAGGACTTTCAGACTGTGAGAAACAAGATTCTGTGGGCTTTCATGTGTCTTTCCCTGAGGAGAGGCTTCCGTCTGGCCAATCTGCCATAAAGCCCAGATCGGTGGAGTGTTGCAGTGATGGTTGTCCTTCTGGAAGCTTCTCCCATCTCCACACAGGATCTCTGGAGCTCAGCCAGAGTGACCATCGGGTTCTTGGTCACCTCTCTTACCAAGGACCTCCTCCCCCGATTGCTCAGTTTGGCCGGGCGGCCAGCTCTAGGAAGAGTCCTGGTTGTTCCAAACCTCTTCCATTTAAGAATTATGGAGGCCACTGTGCTCTTGGGAACCTTCAATGCAGCAGAATTTTTTTTGTAGGCTTCCCCAGATCTGTGCCTCGACACAATCCTGTCTCTGAGCTCTGCAGGCAGTTCCTTCGATCTCATGGCTTGGTTTTTGCTCTGATATGCATCGTCAGCTGTGAGACCTTATATAGACAGGTGTGTGCCTTTCCAAATCATGTCCACTCAATTGAATTTACCACAGGTGGACTCCAATCAAGGTGTAGAAACATCTCAAAGATGATCAAGAGAAATGGGAGGCACCTGAGCTAAATTTCAAGTGTCATAGCAAAGGGTATGAATACTTATGTCAATGTTATATTTCAGTTTTTTCTTTTTAATAAACTTGCAAAACTTTCTAAAATCCTGTTTTATCTTTGTCATTATGGGGTATTGAGTGTAGATTGATGAGGGAAAAAATGAATTCAAACGATTTCAGCAAAAGGCTGCAACATAACAAAATGTGAAAAAAGTGAAGGGGTCTGAATACTTTCTGAATGCACTGTATGTATGACAAGGAAGCCTGTTTGTTCGTCCATCCCTGTTACGCTGTTTGGCTTTGTGAGGCTAGGTGCACTGTGATTTTTGCGGTTGGAGCTCATGGCCTAAATAATTATGTCGAAATCTAGAGTGAAATCGTAAAATAATTCCTCAAAAAAAAAACAATAAAAAACCTGATATATCTACCATATAAAACACAATGTCATTGCATGTTTGTGTGATGTCTGCCCCCCTTCATAAGGTTAGGTTTTAAAGGCTTTGAGTTGCGCTTTTGGAGGGATTTGAGCGGGATTTTAATGAGCAATCTTTGAACACGACTGTGTGTCCACCGGTTAAAAGACTTAAAAGACTCTAAGGACCCAGAAGACGCAAAATAACGCAAAGAACCAAAATACCCAGATATCCCTTGAAGACCCAAAATAGCCTAAAGACCCCAAATAACCAAAAGACCCCAAGGACCAAGAAGACCCCTAGCACCCAGAAGTTCCAACAGACTCCGAGGAGCCAGAAGTGGTCTACTATTTATTTTCGTGATAGTGATAGGGCCGAAGTGAGTGATTGGGCCAAAAACGATATATAGCATGATATTAAAAAAAATGCTGTGGACGGATTATGGCAAAACGAGGTGGATGAGTTGGTTTGGTGACAAGGAAGAAGGCGATTATATAATTTAGTTCAGGTGCGGATCCAGATCCGGCCTATCGGTGGGATACAAAACGTAACCTGTTGAGGACCTGGTGGAGCTGTATTTACGTTCTACCAAGAGCGGTTCTCGTTCTTACTGGAATTGTTTGTAGACAATTTGCGTACTCTTAACTGAACTTCATTCCGCGTAAACTCATTGCATCACGTGACATCCAAGTCGTCAGCTGTAGCTACATTTAATCTCCCCCTAAATCCAATAAGGCTCAAAGAATCCTTATCGTTCTGAGCAATCTCCTCCAGGTTGCCACTAGACGTTTTGAGTTTGAATTTCTCACAGCCTTTCCAGCAACAAACGCGCGTTGCCCCACGTGTGCAGAGCAGGTTTGCAGACACAAAAGCCCGGCAGTCTGGCAGTGGAGGCAAGGCCGTCGCATGCGATCTCACGTTTCGTGGCATCCCGTGTGCACCCCGAGCACGCCTGGGTCATGGGAGCGAACGGACGCTCTACCTGTGTCCTCCTGGGAACCGAGCCGAAGGCGCCTGTAAACGGATACTTCAGATCGGCCTCGGTGCACCTCGGAACCCAAACCGCCGTGGCCGATGCATGAGCTGCGTTGTTTGATTTATCAGGCAGCTCTCTGATCCAATCAGTCAGATTGGCAATCCGCGACGGCTCAGAACAACGTGCACTTGGGGGCTTTGAAAGCGAGACGTATTTTTATTGGGGTTATAGGAGGAGAAAAAGAGGAGGGAAATAATTGCTTGGAAAGTCGTTCACGTGCTTGTTGAAACAAGTGGCTTTGAGATTAATTGCATTAGAAGGATTTTATTCTGTCGTCTTATCCAGTTATCTGAGAACCGAATTCCTGCACACATTTGCTAAGATAGGGCATGTAATCTCACTGCACCCTCTCTTTGTCATCTCCATGCCCCCTCTCGAGAGCTCAAAATGAATTATGGGAATGGCAAGGTAAAATACTTTGGTGAATGATGGCCGCTTCTGGCTCGTTGGGAATGTGACTGTTTCGGACACGCAAAAATCCTCCCTGGTTGGGTGTATGTGTGTATGTATATATAGAAAATATACCAGCAAAGGTACCCGGGGGGGGGGGGGGGCATAAATGTCTCACCTGAAATGAGCAATTTCCTTTGGAGCGTGTATTGATAGAAACGAGAATTCAATGTAAATATTCAGTGAGCAAATGTCGCAATGGGTGCAGCTGGTAACCTCGACAATCTCGTTCCATTCTATCATCTAAGATTTCCAATCCATGCTTGTTGTACCTCCGAAGTACTGCTCAGGAGTGACGGTGATATTATGAAAGCTCAGTTTGGAAATGGGTTTAGGCATGTTTTGGGCCTACTGCCTGACAGAAGATCACCAAAGTTCTTTCCATACCAACCGACTACCTCCAGGCACCTATCCCTCTCCAAATCGTTTCTTCAGCTCTGACCTTCCCGCTCTCTCTATATTCCCCATAGCTTTGCTTACAGCAATTTCCCAAAGCATTTCATTCTGGTTTCCCATTCGATGATCCATAGATCAGTTGTTTCAGTTTCACGTTTCAACATCAGTTTCACTTTGAGATATCAGTTTAGATCCATCATCGCAACTTAAGATGCGATGGGAATAGTGCACGGAAAAGGTCGGTAAAACCGATTTTGGGATCAAATGTTTTCCAATTATCTAAGGGGTCTAATCTAAGCGGCGATCCTGTGACGCCCTCCAGTACCGGGGAGGGGGAGAGGAAGGGGTAGGGGGGAATGGGAAGGGGGAGGGGAAGGGGGAGGGGGAAAAGGGAGGGGGAGGGGGGAGGGGAGGGGGGAGTCAAGTCGGAAGTCATTGTCGTCAATTGAATGTCGCATTTATTTTTTATTCCCTGTCAAATGGCATTGGTCCCGCATTCCGAACCCGGAAGTCGGAAGTCATTCTCATCAAATAAATGGAGCATGTATGTTTCACTCTCTGTCACATTCCGTTGGTCCCATGTCAATCGGATGAAGTTGAAAAATTAACGTTACGAAGTTTCTCTGGGACGTACTGATTTCGAATATGAAGTTGAAAAATTAACGTTCCGAAATACGCTGATGACGTCATAATTTTAAAACGCGGAAGTTTTTTTAAATTTTAAGGTGTGCTGTAGTTGCTCTGAGACGTACTGATTCCGAATATGCCTTTGGTTTTGCTCTGTGATGAGTAGTTCTGGAGTTATAAGAGGACAAACAAACAAACAAACACACTTTACTGCTTTATATATATATATATATATATATATATATATATATATATATATATATATATATATATATATATATACACACACAGTCACGTGAAAAAGTAAGTACACCCCATGTAAAGTTTTGACTTTTTCAACACATTTCAACATACAGCTATTTGATCTTCATTTCAACAATATTGATAGATGAAGGTGATATAATACAACAAAAATCATGAAACATTTACATTTTGTAGTCCATTGTATAATTTGAAAAAACATAAATGCAAATTTCGCATGTGGAAAAAGTAAGTACACCCTTGGCTCTAATAGGTGGTATTGCCCCCTTTGGCAGAAACAACTTCAAGTAGGCGTTTCTTATAACTGTCTACCAGTCTTTGACATCGACTGGGAGAAATTTTTGCCCACTCCTCCATGCAGAATTCTTTCAGCTGTGCGATGTTTGAGGGGTTTCTTGCATGCACAGCTCATTTCAAATCCCCCCACAACATCTCGATGGGATTTAGATCCGGGCTTTGACTTGGCCATTCCAGAACCCTCCATTTCTTTCTTTTCAGCCATTCCTTGGTGGATTTACTGGTATGTTTAGGGTCATTGTCATGTTGCAAGGTCCACCTTCGGTTGAGCTTCAACTTTCCAACAGATGGCCTCACATTATCCTCAAGCACCCTCTGGTACAATAAAGAATTCATAGTGGATTCTATGATGGTGAGCTGCCCAGGCCCTGATGCAGAAAAGCTGCCCCAAACCATAATATTTCCACCACCATGCTTTACAGTTGGTATCAAGTTCTTGTGGTCAAATGCTGTCTTTGGTTTTCGCCAAACATGTCTTCTGGTACTGTGGCCAAATAGCTCTACCTTTGACTCATCTGTCCAGAGCACATTGCTCCAGAAGTGCTGGTCTTTGCCTCGGTGTTCATTTGCAAATTTTAGTCTTACCCTGATGTTCTTTCTGGACAGCAAAGGTTTCCTCCTGGCACACCTCCCATGTAGATCAAAATAGTGCAGCCTCTTTCTAATGGTAGACTCATGCACTTTGACATCAACAGTGGCAAGAGCTACCTGTAGGTCCTGTGATGACATTCTGGGGTTCTTCGAGACTTCTTTCAGCATCTTGCGGTCTGCCCTCAGGCTGAACTTGCTGGGGCAGCCTGGCCTGAACAAGTTGGCAGTTGTTTGGAATCTTCTGCACTTGTAGAAGATCTTCCGGACAGTCGAATGATTGATTTCAAAATGTTTGGAGATCTTTTTAAATCCCTTCCAAGACTCATAGGCATCTATAACCTTCTTTCTGAAGGCCTCAGAGAGCTCTTTTGATCTAGGCATGGTGAAGCCGCACAATTCAACAACAAAGAGCAAACCAAACGAAATGTCTGAGGTTTAAATAAGACAGGTTCCTCCAAGATCCTCTCTAACGATGTTCTAATCATTTGCACCTGAGCTGGTGCACCTGATGCTAATTTAGGTATTTGAAGTAGTGATAAATGTAGGGGTGTACTTACTTTTTCCACATGTGAAATTTGCATTTATATTTATTTAAATTATACAATGGGCTACAAAATGTAAATGTTTCATGATATTTGTTATATTATATCACCTTTATCTATCAATATTGTTGAAATGAAGATTAAATAGCTGAATGTTGAAATATGTTGAAAAAGTCAAAACTTTACATAGGGTGTACTTACTTTTTCACGTGACTGTATAATATATATATATATGTATATAGCAGTCATTATGCGACTCCATACCATCAGTGGGGAACCGCCAGTAGGGTGTCCCATACAGCTACTGCTGCACCTTACTGGGAGTGATAAGCACCGCCTGCCACACGGTAACATTATCTCTGGTATCCATTCACGATATGGAGTCGACCTGGATGTGGTTGGGTCCTTTTTTCTCAAAGTCCTTTTTTTTGAAAAATGGCCGCCATTGTTGTCACAGGACAAATCTGCGATGGCCCTATAGCCAAATATCTTTCTTAGGACATACTCTGACTGTGTGCCAACTCTCGTGCTTGTATCATCAAAGTCACAATTCTCCCAAATATTTCACCTATCTGCCGAACTATGTTGCAGTGTTGTGTGGGCAATAGTATATTCACCCACCCGAGTGTTTGCATCTCATAAGTGAACAGCTCTCTTCGGCTTGAACAGCAACAGTATCATATACATAATGGATTATAGACAAATGTGATTTACAATGTTGTCCAGACACACGATGTCTCTCCCACACGATCACAAGAGGCAGGTGATCACGTGGAAGAGACTTTTATTTATTTATTTTTTGGATCTTTTTGTTAAGGACATTTTTTTGTTAAGGACAAGTAACTAACTACTCGGGTGTATCCTATGTGCAGACATAATAAATTTAAGCTTTATATATTTGATGATGTGGTTTGTGAAAGAGCTTTTTATATTTGATTAAATCGATTGTGATTGCATTCTGTATTGTAAGCAGCTAAATAACTTAAGTAAGTCAATATTTCGTGATTAGAATGTGCTCTTTAATTAAAAGTTTACAGCTTATAGTAAATTTTAATATAAATACGGCATCGCTTATGAAATAAGAGGCGGAAGAGGTGCGTGTTAGCATTGCCTAGCTACCAGTTCAATTGTAAGCCTCATTTTCTTGAGTCACATGACCTGCTGTGAGCAAAGCGATTCTACACCGGCCAACTTTTATTTGCGGATATTTTAATTTATGGACATTTTCTGACAGATTTGTGATCTTTTCCTGGGATATTGGCTCTGACTTGCAGCAGTATGCGAAATTTCGGCTTTCTACCGCACCGAGAAGGTACCTAGAAGGTACTAACCATTCATATCAGTGAGTGAGTCAGTGAGTAGATGTTTACCTCCAAGAGGTGGGATCGCAAGATGGGCCCAGAAGGATATATAAAAAAGATAAAGAACCCTACAGTGATTATAACAAGCGAGTATAGATTGTCGTTGCAAGTCTGATAAGGTCTCCATGTGAACATGAGTTGGGATCCATCACAGGGTTGAGGATCCATCAGTGCTGGAAATGGTGTGGGTGAGGTCGTGCAATGGTGTGATGGTGTGCATGGGGAGATTCAGATTCGTGAAAAGTATGGGTGTGGACGAGAGTTTAAGTCAGTGAGAGGGTTGCATATTCATCAGAGTCAGATGGGCTGTGTGCGTAAGGTGTGCGAGGACGAGGTGCAACAACGCAGTTACTTCGAAAATGGTCGCAAACCAGAAAATGGTAGAAAAGGGTTGTACGATGACCGGGAGAAATAGGCAGGTAGTGTTATAGGTCCAGTGGTTGCACTTCATCAGGGAAAGGATGTGAAGAGGAGAGAGAAATGGCCAGGTGTGGGAGAAAGGGGATATGGGAGAGGATGGATGGAGTGGTTTGTAGCGCACTTCAGAGTTTGACAGCTAGAGTGGAGGATAGATTGAAGAAGAAGAATGAGATTGTGTTTGCATACACGTGTGTAACGTTTGGTGTTAAGGAGTGTGTCGAGATGGTGAAAAGGAGGATTTGAGGGGTTTCAACAGATGATAAAAGAAGAGAAGAATGGCTTTTGAAGTATTGAGGAAGAAGATGAGAGTGAGGCCTGTCAAGTTGAAAAGTGTAGAACGGATGAGCAGAAGGAAAAAGAAACAGAGGAAGATGAGGAGGAAGCAGTCTATCTGTTGGAGCTGTCTATATCTGATGCACTGAAGGTACTGAAAAGAAAGTTAGAAGGTCACCTGTGTGTTACATACACAGACACAAGGAGAGATGAACTGGTGGAGAAAATAGAAGGCTTGGTGAGACCGTGACCGACAGAGCCAGGTTTTCCATTTAATTTATCGGAGCCATAGATGTCTGAGGTTGAGGCAGTTTTGAGGAAGGCACAGGTGGCATCGGCTCCAGGAGCAAGTGGAGAACTATATGAGATGTTTAAGAGTTGTGGAGACATCAGGCGGTATTTATAGGTTTTGAAGGTGGTGTGGATGCAAGGAATAGTGCCCAGTGAATGGAAAAGGGCGGAAGGAGTTTAAACGATGGAGATGGGAAAATATTGATGGGTGTCTTTGCTGCTCAGCTCTCAGTCTTCATTAGAGAGAATGGTATCGTGGATGGTTCTGTACATAAGGCAGGAATACCAGGATCACCAGGATGTATTAATCACTCATCAATGGTCACTCATCAAACTTATCACTCATCAAAGGAAGGATGTTGCAGTGTTATGGGCGGATTTGGACAATGCATAGCATACACACGGGTCAGTGCAGCATGGGTCGATCAGGTATGCCATGGAATTACTTTGGATGCCTGGAAGATTTTTGGGTTTTCTGATGGAATATTGTGATCAGTTTTGGATGTGGTTTGTGACACAGTCCCATATTAACCAGAATGGCAGAAGTTGGAAGTGGGAATCCCAATGGGATGGGTCACCTCCCCATATTATGTTTGTTCTGGTTATGGAGTTGCTGATAGTTGCTATAAGTGGATATGGGAAAGAAGCCCCTGGTCAGCAATGTTTCATTCATGAATGACCTGACAGTTGTCCAACAGTCAGATGATGCAGCAGGAAATGCAATGGAGCAATTGGAAAGGTTGATGCAGTGGGTTTCAAGGAAAGAGAGTCGATGAGTGTTGTTGTGAGACAAGGAGTGATGGATCATGTTCGTCATCATGGTTTGAGCTTGGAGGTGAAGTGGTGCCATCATTGGCAGAGGTCCTTACGAAGAGCTTGGGAAGATGGATGATACACAGTGGAGTTGAATGATGTGAGAAGGGTGGAGGAGGTGAGGAAAAAGCTTTTGGGAGGTTTGAGGAGGATTAATGGATGTGGCTTGCCAGGAAAGTTGACGACATGGTGTTTGAATGTTGGATTAATGCCGCGAATATTGTGACCATTGATGGTTTATTACATTGCGATAGGGTATAGAGGTGTTGGTGAGTGGGTTTGTGAGGAGGTTGTTGGGAGTCCCTCAATGTTTGACAAACATTGCTTTTTATTGTTAGGGTGGAAAACTCAGGTTTCTCTTAACATCAATAACCAAGCAGTTTAGGGTGGTGAGGGTGTGCGAGTTCTCTGATCTTCAGTTATGTACCGATTTTTAAAGCTTTGTACTTCATAACAGAGGCAACCATTGCCATATTGTCGAATTAGTAAAATAAATACCGGTATCCAGACTGTCCAACCTCTGAGCTGTGGCAGGGCAAACAGGCGAGCGCTTTAGCACGAGCCGGGCCATAACGGGTGGGGTTTCAACGCCTTCTGACCCCAAAAACCCCAGGATTCAAAAACCTTCAAAAACCCTAGGATACATTCGCACTGTATTGGGTACTATTCTACAATTGTTTCAGACAGTAATTGCTTCCAAATTTGACCATTTATAGGAATAAATTAATATAATATTGTAAGACTTTGTTTGCACCAGGAAATGTGACCTGAATCACTGGGAAATATGGAAATGTGACCTGAATCACTGGGAAATGTGGAAATGTGACCTGAATCACTGGGAAATGTGGAAATGTGACCTGAATCACTGGGAAATATGGAAATGTGACCTGATTCACTGGGAAATATGGAAATGTGACCTGATTCACGGAGAAATGTGTAAATGTGACCTGAATCACTGGGAAATGTGGAAATGTGACCTGAATCACTGGGAAATGTGGAAATATGACCTGAATCACTGGGAAATGTGGAAATGTGACCTGAAACACTGGGAAATATGGAAATGTGACCTCAATCACTGGCAATGTAGAAATGTGACCTGAATCACTGGGAAATGTGGAAATGTGACCTGAATCACTGGGAAATGTGGAAATGTGACCTGAATCACTGGGAAATATGGAAATGTGACCTGATTCACTGGGAAATATGGAAATGTGACCTGAATCACTGGGAAATGTGGAAATGTGACCTGAATCACTGGGAAATATGGAAATGTGACCTGATTCACTGGGAAATATGGAAATGTGACCTGAATCACGGAGAAATGTGTAAATGTGACCTGAATCACTGGGAAATGTGGAAATGTGACCTGAATCACTGGGAAATGTGGAAATATGACCTGAATCACGGAGAAATGTGGAAATGTGACCTGAATCACTGGGAAATGTGGAAATGTGACCTGAATCACTGGGAAATGTGGAAATGTGACCTGAATCACTGGGAAATGTGGAAATGTGACCTGAATCACTGGGAAATGTGGAAATGTGACCTGAATCACTGGGAAATGTGGAAATGTGACCTGAATCACTGGGAAATGTGGAAATGTGACCTGAATCACTCGGAAATGTGGAAATATGACCTGAATCACGAGGAAATGTGGAAATGTGACCTGAATCACGAGGAAATGTGTAAATGTGACCTGAATCACTGGGAAATGTGTAAATGTGACCTGAATCACTGGGAAATGTGGAAATGTGACCTGAATCACTGGGAAATGTGGAAATGTGACCTGAATCACTGGGAAATGTGGAAATGTGACCTGAATCACTCGGAAATGTGGAAATATGACCTGAATCACGAGGAAATGTGGAAATATGACCTGAATCACGAGGAAATGTGTAAATGTGACCTGAATCACTGGGAAATGTGTAAATGTGACCTGAATCACTGGGAAATGTGGAAATGTGACCTGAATCACTGGGAAATGTGGAAATATGACCTGAATCACGGAGAAATGTGGAAATGTGACCTGAATCACTGGGAAATGTGGAAATGTGACCTGAATCACTGGGAAATGTGGAAATGTGACCTGAATCACTGGGAAATGTGGAAATGTGACCTGAATCACTGGGAAATGTGGAAATGTGACCTGAATCACTGGGAAATGTGGAAATGTGACCTGAATCACTGGGAAATGTGGAAATGTGACCTGAATCACTCGGAAATGTGGAAATATGACCTGAATCACGAGGAAATGTGGAAATGTGACCTGAGTCACTGGGAAATGTGGAAATATGACCTGAATCACGGGGAAATGTGGAAATGTGACATGAATCACTGTGAAATATGGAAATGTGACCTGAATCACTGGGAAATGTGGAAATGTGACCTGAATCACTGGGAAATGTGGAAATGTGACCTGAATCACTGGGAAATGTGGAAATGTGACCTGAATCACTGGGAAATATGGAAATGTGACCTGATTCACTGGGAAATATGGAAATGTGACCTGAATCACTGGGAAATGTGGAAATGTGACCTGAATCACTGGGAAATATGGAAATGTGACCTGATTCACTGGGAAATATGGAAATGTGACCTGAATCACGGAGAAATGTGTAAATGTGACCTGAATCACTGGGAAATGTGGAAATGTGACCTGAATCACTGGGAAATGTGGAAATATGACCTGAATCACGGAGAAATGTGGAAATGTGACCTGAATCACTGGGAAATGTGGAAATGTGACCTGAATCACTGGGAAATGTGGAAATGTGACCTGAATCACTGGGAAATGTGGAAATGTGACCTGAATCACTGGGAAATGTGGAAATGTGACCTGAATCACTGGGAAATGTGGAAATGTGACCTGAATCACTGGGAAATGTGGAAATGTGACCTGAATCACTCGGAAATGTGGAAATATGACCTGAATCACGAGGAAATGTGGAAATGTGACCTGAGTCACTGGGAAATGTGGAAATATGACCTGAATCACTGGGAAATGTGGAAATGTGACATGAATCACTGTGAAATATGGAAATGTGACCTGAAACACTGGGAAATGTGGAAATGTGACCTGAATCACTGGGAAATGTGGAAATGTGACATGAATCACTGGGAAATATGGAAATGTGACCTGAATCACTGGGAAATGTGGAAATGTGACCTGAATCACTGGAAATGTGGAAATGCGACCTGAATCACTGGGAAATATGGAAATGTGACCTGAATCACTGGGAAATGTGGAAATGTGACCTGAATCATTGGGAAATGTGGAAATATGACCTGAATCACTGGGAAATGTGGAAATGTGGAAATGGAAATTGGCTTTCCCTCGTGGTCCCCATGTGCTGTCTTTCTTTCCCTCGCGGTCCCCCTGTGCTGTCTTTCTTTCCCTCGCGGTCCCCATGTGCTGTCTTTCTTTCCCTCGCGGTCCCCCTGTACTGTCTTTCTTTCCCTCGCGGTCCCCATGTGCTGTTTTTGTCTTTCCCTCGCGGTCCCCATGTACTGTCTTTGTCTTTCCCTCGTGGTCCCCATGTGCTGTCTTTCTTTCCCTCGCGGTCCCCCTGTACTGTCTTTCTTTCCCTCGCGGTCCCCATGTACTGTCTTTGTCTTTCCCTCGCGGTCCCCCTGTACTGTCTTTCTTTCCCTCGCGGTCCCCATGTGCTGATTTTGTCTTTCCCTCGCGGTCCCCCTGTACTGTCTTTCTTTCCCTCGCGGTCCCCATGTACTGTCTTTGTCTTTCCCTCGTGGTCCCCATGTGCTGTCTTTGTCTTTCCCTCGCGGTCCCCCTGTACTGTCTTTCTTTCCCTCGCGGTCCCCATGTGCTGATTTTGTCTTTCCCTCGCGGTCCCCCTGTACTGTCTTTCTTTCCCTCGCGGTCCCCATGTACTGTCTTTGTCTTTCCCTCGCGGTCCCCCTGTACTGTCTTTCTTTCCCTCGCGGTCCCCCTGTACTGTCTTTCTTTCCCTCGCGGTCCCCATGTGCTGATTTTGTCTTTCCCTCGCGGTCCCCCTGTACTGTCTTTCTTTCCCTCGCGGTCCCCCTGTACTGTCTTTGTCTTTCCCTCGCGGTCCCCCTGTACTGTCTTTGTCTTTCCCTCGCGGTCCCCCTGTACTGTCTTTCTTTCCCTCGCGGTCCCCATGTACTGTCTTTGTCTTTCCCTCGCGGTCCCCCTGTACTGTCTTTCTTTCCCTCGCGGTCCCCATGTGCTGTCTTTGTCTTTCCCTCGTGGTCCCCATGTGCTGTCTTTGTCTTTCCCTCGTGGTCCCCATGTGCTGTCTTTGTCTTTCCCTCGTGGTCCTACTGTACTGTCTTTGTCTTTCCCTCGTGGTCCCCCTGTGCTGTCTTTGTCTTTGTCTTTCCCTCGTGGTCCCCATGTGCTGTCTTTCCCTCGCGGTTGTCAGCTCTTTCACGAGCCTCGATTCAGTATAGAAAAAAAAAAAAGAAAAAAAAAATGGAAATGTGACCTGAATCACTGGAAAATGTGGAAATATGACATGAATCACTGGGAAATGTGGAAATGTGACCTGAATCACTGGGAAATATGGAAATGTGACCTGAATCACTGGGAAATGTGGAAATGTGACCTGAATCACTGGGAAATATGGAAATGTGACCTGAATCACTGGAAAATATGGAAATGTGACCTGAATCACTGGGAAATATGGAAATGTGACCTGAATCACTGGGAAATGTGGAAATGTGACCTGAATCACTGGAAATATGGAAATGTGACCTGAATCACTGGGAAATGTGGAAATGTGACCTGAATCACTGGGAAATATGGAAATGTGACCTGAATCACTGGGAAATATGGAAATGTGACCTGAATCACTGGGAAATGTGGAAATGTGACCTGAATCACTGGGAAATATGGAAATGTGACCTGAATCACTGGGAAATATGGAAATGTGACCTGAATCACTGGGAAATGTGGAAATGTGACCTGAATCACTGGGAAATATGGAAATGTGACCTGAATCACTGGGAAATATGGAAATGTGACCTGAATCACTGGGAAATATGGAAATGTGACCTGAATCACTGGGAAATGTGGAAATGTGACCTGAATCACTGGAAATATGGAAATGTGACCTGAATCACTGGGAAATGTGGAAATGTGACCTGAATCACTGGAAATAAGGAAATGTGACCTGAATCACTGGGAAATGTGGAAATGTGACCTGAATCACTGGGAAATATGGAAATGTGACCTGAATCACTGGGAAATGTGGAAATGTGACCTGAATCACTGGAAATATGGAAATGTGACCTGAATCACTGGAAATGTGGAAATGCGACCTGAATCACTGGGAAATGTGGAAATGTGACCTGAATCACTGGGAAATATGGAAATGTGACCTGAATCACTGGGAAATATGGAAATGTGACCTGAATCACTGGGAAATGTGGAAATGTGACCTGAATCACTGGAAATGTGGAAATGTGACCTGAATCACTGGGAAATATGGAAATGTGACCTGAATCACTGGGAAATGTGGAAATGTGACCTGAATCACTGGGAAATGTGGAAATGTGACCTGAATCACTGGGAAATATGGAAATGTGACCTGAATCACGGAGAAATGTGGAAATGTGACCTGAATCACTGGGAAATGTGGAAATGTGACCTGAATCACTGGGAAATGTAGAAATGTGACCTGAATCACTAGGAAATGTGGAAATGTGACCTGAATCACTGTGAAAGATGGAAATGTGACCTGAATCACTGGGAAATGTGGAAATGTGACCTGAATCACTGTGAAAGATGGAAATGTGACCTGAATCACTGGCAATGTAGAAATGTGACCTGAATCACTGGAAATGTGGAAATGTGACCTGAATCACTGGCAATGTAGAAATGTGACCTGAATCACGGGGAAATGTGGAAATATGACCTGAAGCACTGGGAAATATGGAAATGTGACCTGAATCACTGGGAAATATGGAAATGTGACCTGAATCACTGGAAAATATGGAAATGTGACCTGAATCACTAGGAAATGTGGAAATGTGGCCTGAATCACTGGGAAATATGGAAATGTGACCTGAATCACTGGGAAATGTAGAAATGTGACCTGAATCACTCGGAAATGTGGAAATGTGACCTGAATCACTGTGAAAGATGGAAATGTGACCTGAATCACTGTCAATGTAGAAATGTGACCTGAATCACTAGGAAATGTGGAAATGTGACCTGAATCACTGGCAATGTAGAAATGTGACCTGAATCACGGGGAAATGTGGAAATATGACCTGAAGCACTGGGAAATATGGAAATGTGACCTGAATCACTGGAAATGTGACCTGAATCACTGGGAAATGTGACGTGAATCACTGGAAATGTGACCTGAATCACGGGGAAATGTGGAAATATGACCTGAAGCACTGGGAAATATGGAAATGTGACCTGAATCACTGGAAATGTGACCTGAATCACTGGGAAATGTGACCTGAATCACTGGAAATGTGACCTGAATCACTGGGAAATGTGACGTGAATCACTGGGAAATGTGGAAATGTGACCTGAATCACTGGGAAATGTGACTTGAATCACTGGAAATGTGACCTGAATCACTGGGAAATGTGACGTGAATCACTGGGAAATGTGGAAATGTGACCTGAATCACTGGAAATGTGGAAATGTGACCTGAATCACTGGGAATGTGGAAATGTGACCTGAATCACTGGGAAATGTGGAAATGTGACCTAAATCACTGGGAATGTGGACATGTGACCTGAATCACTGGGAAATGTGACCTGAATCACTGGGAAATGTGGAAATGTGACCTGAATCACTAGAAATGTGGAAATGTGACCTGAATCACTGGGAATGTGGAAATGTGACCTGAATCACTAGGAAATGTGGAAATGTGACCTGAATCACTGGGAAATGTGACCTGAATCACTGGAAATGTGACCTGAATCATGGGGAAATATGGAAATGTGGCCTGAATCACTGGGAAACATGGAAATGTGACTGGAATCACTGGGAAATGTGGAAATGTGACCTGAATCACTGGGAAATATGGAAATGTGACCTGAATCACAGGGAAATATGGAAATGTGACCGGAATCACTGGGAAATATGGAAATGTGACCTCAATCACTGGGAAATATGGAAATGTGACCTGAATCACAGGGAAATATGGAAACATGACCTGAATCATTGGGAAATATGGAAATGTGACCTGAATCACGGGCAAATATGGAAACATGACCTGAATCACGGGGAAATATGGAAATGTTGCCTGAATCACGGGGAAATATGGAAATGTGACCTGAATCACGGGGAAATATGGAAATGTGACCGGAATCACTGGGAAATGTGGAAATGTGACCTGAATCACTGGGAAATATGGAAATGTGACCTCAATCAATGGCAAATGTGGAAATGTGACCTGAATCACGGGGAAATATGGAAACATGACCTGAATCATTGGGAAATATGGAAATGTGACCTGAATCACGGGGAAATATGGAAATGTGACCTGAATCACTGGAAATGTGACCTGAATCACGGGGAAATGTGGAAATGTGACCGGAATCACTGGGAAATGTGGAAATGTGACCTGAATCACGGGGAAATGTGGAAATGTGACCGGAATCACTGGGAAATGTGGAAATGTGACCTGAATCACTGGGAAATATGGAAATGTGACCTCAATCAATGGCAAATGTGGAAATGTGACCTGAATCACGGGGAAATATGGAAACATGACCTGAATCATTGGGAAATATGGAAATGTGACCTGAATCACGTGGAAATATGGAAATGTGACCTGAATCACTGGAAATGTGACCTGAATCACAGGGGAATGTGACCTGAATCACTGGAAATGTGACCTGAATCGCTGGGAAATGTGACCTGAATCACGGGGAAATGTGGAAATGTGATGTGAATCACTGGAAATGTGGAAATGTGATGTGAATCACTGGAAATGTGATGTGAATCACTGGAAATGTGGAAATGTGACCTGAATCACTGGGAAATGTGGAAATGTGACCTGAATCACGTGGAAATATGGAAATGTGACCTGAATCACTGGAAATGTGACCTGAATCACAGGGAAATGTGACCTGAATCACTGGAAATGTGACCTGCATCGCTGGGAAATGTGACCTGAATCACGGGGAAATGTGGAAATGTGATGTGAATCACTGGAAATGTGGAAATGTGACCTGAATCACTGGGAAATGTGGAAATGTGACCTGAATCACTGGAAAATGTGGAAATGTGACGTAAATCACTGGGAATGTGGAAATGTGACCTAAATCACTGGGAAATGTGACCTGAATCACTGGGAAATGTGGAAATGTGACCTGAATCACGGGGAAATAAGGAAATGTGACGTGAATCACTGGAAAATGTGGAAATGTGACCTGAATCACTGTGAAAGATGGAAATGTGACCTGAATCACTGGCAATGTAGAAATGTGACCTGAATCACGGGGAAATGTGGAAATATGACCTGAAGCACTGGGAAATATGGAAATGTGACCTGAATCACTGGGAAATATGGAAATGTGACCTGAATCACTGGGAAATATGGAAATGTGACGTGAATCACTGGAAAATGTAGAAATGTGACCTGAATCACTGTGAAAGATGGAAATGTGACCTGAATCACTGGGAAATGTGGAAATGTGACCTGAATCACTGGGAAATATGGAAATGTGACCTGAATCACTGGGAAATATGGAAATGTGACGTGAATCACTGGGAAATATGGAAATGTGACCTGAATCACGGGGAAATAAGGAAATGTGACGTGAATCACTGGAAAATGTAGAAATGTGACCTGAATCACTGTGAAAGATGGAAATGTGACCTGAATCACTGGCAATGTAGAAATGTGACCTGAATCACGGGGAAATGTGGAAATATGACCTGAAGCACTGGGAAATATGGAAATGTGACCTGAATCACTGGGAAATATGGAAATGTGACCTGAATCACTGGGAAATATGGAAATGTGATCTGAATCACGAGGAAATGTGGAAATGTGACCTGAATCACTGGGAAATGTGACCTGAATCACTGGAAATGTGACCTGAATCACTGGGAAATGTGACGTGAATCACTGGGAAATGTGGAAATGTGACCTGAATCACTGGAAATGTGGAAATGTGACCTGAATCACTGGGAAATGTGGAAATGTGACCTGAATCACTGGAAATGTGGAAATGTGACCTGAATCACTGGGAATGTGGAAATGTGACCTGAATCACTACGAAATGTGGAAATGTGGAAATGTGACCTGAATCACTGGGAATGTGGAAATGTGACCTGAATCACTGGGAAATGTGACCTGAATCACTGGAAATGTGACCTGAATCACGGGGAAATATGGAAATGTGGCCTGAATCACTGGGAAATATGGAAATGTGTCCCGGAATCACTGGGAAATGTGGAAATGTGACCTGAATCACTGGGAAATATGGAAATGTGACCTCAATCACTGGGAAATGTGAAAAATGTGACCTGAATCACGGGGAAATTTGGAAACATGACCTGAATCATTGGGAAATATGGAAATGTGACCTGAATCACTGGAAAATATGGAAATGTGACCTGAATCACGGGAAAATATGGAAATGTGACCTGAATCACGGGGAAATATGGAAATGTTGCCTGAATCACTGGGAAATATGGAAATGTGACCTGAATCACGGGGAAATATGGAAATGTGACCGGAATCACTGGGAAATGTGGAAATGTGACCTGAATCACTGGGAAATATGGAAATGTGACCTCAATCAATGGGAAATGTGGAAATGTGACCTGAATCACGGGGAAATATGGAAACATGACCTGAATCATTGGGAAATATGGAAATGTGACCTGAATCACGGGGAAATATGGAAATGTGACCTGAATCACGTGGAAATATGGAAATGTGACCTGAATCACTGGAAATGTGACCTAAATCAAAGGGAAATGTGACCTGAATCACTGGAAATGTGACCTGAATCGCTGGGAAATGTGACCTGAATCACGGGGAAATGTGGAAATGTGATGTGAATCACTGGAAATGTGGAAATGTGATGTGAATCACTGGAAATGTGGAAATGTGACCTGAATCACTGGGAAATGTGGAAATGTGACCTGAATCACTGGGAAATGTGGAAATGTGACCTAAATCACTGGGAATGTGGAAATGTGACCTAAATCACTGGGAAATGTGACCCGAATCACTGGGAAATGTGGAAATGTGACCGGAATCACTGGAAATGTGGAAATGTGACCTGAATCACTGGAAATGTGGAAATGTGACCTAAATCACTGGGAATGTGGAAATGTGACCTGAATCACTGGGAAATGTGACCTGAATCACAGGAAATGTGACCTGAATCACGGAGAAATATGGAAATGTGGCCTGAATCACTGGGAAATATGGAAATGTGACCTGAATCACGGGGAAATATGGAAATGTGACCTGAATCACTGGGAAATGTGGAAATGTGACCTGAATCACTGGGAAATATGGAAATGTGACCTCAATCACTGGGAAATGTGGAAATGTGACATGAATCACGGGGAAATATGGAAACGTGACCTGAATCAGGTGGAAATATGGAAATGTGACCTGAATCATGGGGAAATGTGGAAATGTGACCTGAATCACTGGAAAATGTAGAAATGTGAGCTGAATCACAGGGAAATATGGAAATGTGGAAATGTGACCTGAATCACAGGGAAATATGGAAATGTGACCTGAATCACTGGGAAATGTGGAAAATGTGACCTGAATCACGGGGAAATATGGAAATGTGGCCTGAATCACTGGGAAATATGGAAATGTGACATGAATCACTGGGAAATGTGGAAATGTGACCTGAATCACTGGGAAATATGGAATTGTGACCTGAATCACTGGGAAATGTGGAAATGTGACCTGAATCACGGGGAAATATGGAAATGTGGCCTGAATCACTGGGAAATATGGAAATGTGACCTGAATCACTGGAAATATGGAAATGTGACCTGAATCACGGGAAAATGTGGAAATGTGACCTGAATCATGGGGAAATATGGAAATATGACCTGAATCACAGGGAAATGTGGAAATGTGACCTGAATCACTGGGAAATATGGAAATGTGACCTGAATCATGGGGAAAATATGGAAATGTGACCTGAATCACTGGAAAATATGGAAATGTTACCTGAATCACCGGAAATGTGGAAATGTGACCTGAATCACAGGAAAATATGGAATTGTGACCTGAATCATGGGGAAAAATGGAAATGTGACCTGAATCACTGGAAAATATGGAAATGTGACGTGAATCACTGGAAAATGTGGAAATGTGACCTGAATCACTGTGAAAGATGGGAATGTGACCTGAATCACTGGAAATGTGGAAATGTGACCTGAATCACGGAGAAATGTGGAAATGTGACCTGAATCACTGGGAAATATTGAAATGTGACCTGAATCACTGGGAAATATGGAAATGTGGAAATGTGACCTGAATCAGTGGGAAATGTGACCTGAATCACTGGAAATGTGACCTGAATCACTGGGAAATGTGACCCGAATCACTGGGAAATGTGGAAATGTGACCTTAATCACTGGAAATGTGGAAATGTGACCTGAATCACTGGGAAATGTGGAAATGTGACCTAAATCACTGGGAATGTGGAAATGTGACCTGAATCACTGGGAAATGTGACCTGAATCACTGGAAATGTGACCTGAATCATGGGGAAATATGGAAATGTGGCCTGAATCACTGGAGAATATGGAAATGTGACCTGAATCACTGGGAAATGTGGAAATGTGACCTGATTCACTGGGAAATATGGAAATGTGACCTGAATCACTGGGAAATGTGGAAATATGACCTGAATCATGGGGAAATGCGGAAATGTGACCGGAATCACTGG
>NC_136270.1:11574861-11613448 GCF_964187855.1 Myxine glutinosa | reverse complement strand
ATGACCTGAAGATGCAAAATATTTTGGAAGACGGTCTGGATCTGCTCTTGGTTCTCATACCCTGTCTGGGTGGTGGTTCATATGTCGGCCTGTGGTTGCTGGCTGCATCATTTTTCTGAGGGTGTGGCTGTGCCACTGATGCAGTGTCCCCTGTTGCCAGTCAGCTGGTGCTCATTTTGCCAACCTCAGAAGGATGACAGGGGCTCAAACTCAGGACCCTAAGATCTCCAGCCAGCCACCTTAACCGTTAAGCCAACACCAGGCTACCCTGTCCTGAACTTCCCATACATACTGACACCATGACACATTAAACGTTGTTGGTTGTCACTGTGTTGTTTCTTGATGTCATGATACATGTCGGTTGTTGTTTTCTTTCTCACCATATAACTGAAATTACTGTGAACAGAAAGGCAGTAGCTGGAACAGAGTTGCAAGACATGATAATTTGGTATAATTTTTTTTAGACAAAATGAAATGTTATTGTGTAAACGAGATGATATATTATGTACGAGTATTAATGTCATTTAAATTAGAAGTACACATCCGCGTTGGCATTTAGATCAGCAAATGTATTTATTGGCTTAAATTGTATCTGGTGCTTGCACTGCAGCTGACTGGCCATGGCTACCATGATCGGCATTGTATTTGCAAGCAGCTGATTTGTTCAACTTCTGAAGCTCCACTGCAGGTTTTTGAGCGAAGCAGGTGTCATCAATGTTTGTCTTGAGCATCAGCAGAGATGGAGCCATGCTCCTCTCTCGGTGGCTTCTATATCCTCAGAGTCAATGTTACAGACCATAGAAAAGCAGCGTCCATAAACCAGAATCAGCAAGGTGGAGTACATTGGTGAGGAAGAAGGGATTCCTCTTACAGGACAATGCACAGGTTTGCCCAGAAAGTGTCAACACTCAGGCCCTGAGGGAGATAGGCCGCATCTGCCATCTGAAGTCAATGGCATCAGTCTTCAAGACATCAAGCTTTTCGCGGAGATTCAGTGGAGGCAAGAGATTCGCTTGGCGGATGGAAGTATTCGGAAAATCACTGTGTGCTGCACTCCTTAAGATGGAGGATTCTCACATCAGACAACAATGAGGATTTGAGCAGGAATTTCTTGATAATGGTCTTCACAAATGTAGCATTGATTGAACAGACGTACATGGCCAATGAATGATGGCCGTCCTCCATCTTGGTGTGGAGCAGTCTGCGCGCATCTTCCCCAATATGAAGATCGTCGTTATTCACCTGGTTCTTCATATCATGAAACTTGATCTTTGCGATGTCAGCGAAGTCGATCTTCTCCAGCAGAATGAAGTACCGCAGGGTACTCTTGGTGAATTTCCTCATCTCTGGATGAAGGAGGTAGATTGTAGAATACTCTCCAAATCCAAACTTCTTCATACCTGTTATTACAAATCATCTTGTTATTCAAAAAAAAATTAAACTACTAACATTATGCATTACGGTAATCTGAGTGAGAAAAATTCAAATTTTTTGAAAATGTTGCATTTCACTCATTTTAAGTGGACGTTCAAACCAAAGCAAACTAGACCGGCACTCCGTAGAGAGCATACCTACCTCCACCTGGTTGGCCATATCACTCAATGGTGAAGAATCACTTTAAAAATTCTACTAGCCGGATCCGAATCCGGATCTTAACCAAAATTGAATCGATTCCTCCTCGTCACACACACAACCTGTCCACCAAGTTTCGTCCAAATCCATCCATAACTTTTTGAGATATCCTGCTATGTATCGTTTTTGGCCCTGTCTCCCAATGGTGAAGAATCACTTTAAAAATATGATATTCTCATATCCGAATCCATATTCAGATCTTCACCAAAATCGAATCGTCCTTGTCAGACACCCAACCGGTCCACTAAGTTTCGACCAAATCCGTCCACAACTTTTTGAGATATCCTGCTATGTATCGTTTTTGGCCCAATCTCCCGTTGGTGAAGAATCGCTTAAAAATATATAGTAGCCGGATCCGGATCTTTACCAAAATCTACTAATTTCGTCCTTGTCACATCCGCTACATCTCTGCCAAGTTTCGCCCGAATCCGTCCACAACTTTTTGAGATATTTTGTTCACAAACAGACAAAGAGACAAATGGACAGGGGTGAAAACATAACCTCCATCCACCTTTGGTGGCGGAGATAATTATGGAGTGAATATCATAGTTGTCAACCCTACTGCTTTAGGCGGTAGTCTCCCGCTTTTTGTATACCTGAAGACCCTCCCCCTTTTTGTATACCTGAAGACCCTCCCCCTTTTTGTATACCTGAAGACCCTCCCCCTTTTTGTATACCTGAAGACCCTCCCCCTTTTTGTATACCTGAAGACCCTCCCCCTTTTTGTATACCTGAAGACCCTCCCCCTTTTTGTATACCTGAAGACCCTCCCCCTTTTTGTATACCTGAAGACCCTCCCCCTTTTTGTATACCTGAAGACCCTCCCCCTTTTTGTATACCTGAAGACCCTCCCCCTTTTTGTATACCTGAAGACCCTTCCCCTTTTTGTATACCTGAAGACCCTCCCGCTTTTTATCGAAAATAGCCCTTTTACAAAATATGTCTCATCGAAGGTTTTGATCGATTTCAATGTTGTGACAAGGTTTGTATCGGCCTTCGTGTGTAAATGTATCAGGAAAACGTGATTATTACTCCCTTGTAAGGGAGATAATGCATTCGATCGTGTCCGTCCGTCCGTGTCCGTCCGTCCGTGTGTGTGTGTGTGTGTGTGTGTGTGTGTGTGTGTTTGCGTGTTTGTGAACAAAATATCTGGAAAAGTTCTGAACGGATTTGGATGAAAGTTGGTGGGATGATTGCCCTTGGGATAAGGAAGAATTGATTAGTTTTTGGTGAAGCTCAGGATATTATTCCGGATCCAGGAATTTTCTGAAGGATTGTTTACCATTGGAATATAGGGCTCATTTGTTTTTAACATTATCTTCTATATATTCTATACTTAACATTGTGATATGAAAATAGTTTTCATATTTGTTGTAAATGTAGTTTAAACTCGTGGTTATGCGTTAGAGCGGTGTATTTTTTTTTATCAGCGTCGTCTTCAATGTTCTTTTTTTATTTATAATAAAGACATATTCTGTCATTTTAAAACGACCAAAGTGTGTATTCGGTTTCCCCGTTTCATAAAATGTATTGTTTGATACGTATAATGCTTTAAAACTGTTTTTTTTAAACCTCAGAAGAGATAACAATTAACATTTACCTCAGCGAATGTCAATCGCGGTGTCAGTATTTGATGAACTTATAAAGACTTCGGTGAGTTATAAGTGGGACAGGCATGTGCACGGGATTCAGTTTTACATGTTGTATCCCTAAGGAATGAAACGAACGTTTTTCCAGCCTTACAATTTTATTTGAAGTCACACATGCTTCAAAATACACTCACTTGTATAGAATTGAACGCTGAATCCGAAAATGTAAGTGAAATTGCCTTGTTTTTTTAAACATTATCTTCTTTCTATTCTAAATATAGGCCTATATCTGTGCAGTGTCTGTCTTCTGTTGTCTTGTCTTGTGTTGTCACTGAACTACTCCCTCAAACTTTTGTGAAATCGTACTATTCAAACTTGACCCACGGCGGGAGTTTGCGCTCTACTGAGTGGCGTTCTAGTTTAGAATGTTTTCCCCAAGTCCAAAACAGCCAGCCTCTACAGGATCCAGGAAGGGATTAAAAATGTATCGGTAGCTGTGGGTGTTGTTAATTGTGGCCTTTTTCTGGCTTTCAATGCAGCCAACAAACGTCGCCAAAAAGGCCTAAGAGAAAGCGTGCAGGCCTAAAGCCTACAAGCACAGGGCCCCTACAGCTAAGATTAACAATGTGTGCGTGAAATATTCCGTGCTTCATGGCTACGGCTTTCAACATACGCCAAGCTCAGTTGGTTTTCAAATTGAGAAACCGTATCGGCAGCAAAGACAATATTAATATTGGGCCTACTCCCCACACTGCAAAGGTGCAGCCATCTTGGCTTCGACATGCCTGCGCCGCCTTAAACGGGCCTGAGGCAAACGAAGCCAACATCAGTAGGACTTCATGTTTCTGTTCTTTTGTGGCGCAATTACTGGACAAGTTTGGATGGAAAACATTCCCATCCAGTCGCGTGTCGTTCTGTTCGTCACCATGCAGTTGACGTCACACCACACACATTCAACCAATCGTTCGGTGATCTTGGAATTTCTCACCAGATTAATTGGCAAAACTACAATTGTTGGGAACTTGCTTCGTTTTTCAAATGAAGAGAGGAAACTTACACTGAGGAGAGTGAAATCCACCATTTTGTTCCAGGTACGATACGGTATAGCAGCAGGACTAGACAAGCTCGACTTGAGGTCAGGCAAGCAACGGGGTCAGGGCGTGCTCTTCGGGGTCACTCATTCATCAGTAGCCGCTGGTTGCCTGTTGCCGTGCTCTGTGCTAACCTAAGCCGGAGCCCAGGAGGTAAACAGCTGAACAAAGGGACGCCTAATGGAGATGTATGGCGGCGGAAGAGTCATGTGGAGCCAATCGGGTCACTTGTTCTCTTCTCTGTTTCTTTGAGAAAGTGCTTTGAGTCGCTCGGCCTTTCGAAACAAGAGGCCGTGCGGCTGAACTTTGATGCCGAACATTACACGGAGCACTTTTCCAATGGCTTCTCAAAATAAATAGCTGTTTGAAAGATTACGTCACGTGCACACATTGCGTGAACACAATAATAATTTATCGATGAGAAAACTATTCAAATGATGGGGGAAATATTAATATTTAATCTCTATTTGTGGAGCCCCTTTTTTAGGGCATCATTGAGGGATGTTTCTGAACCCATTGTACCCATCACCACATTCCATTGACATGGTAACTGATGGAATGTTTAACTCTGGGTGCTTGGACCGTTGTGGTGTAGTTGGCACTATTGTTGCTGCCACAAACATTTTGTGATTGTGATTGTGTTTTTACAGACTTCCATAGTCCCAATGAAGCCAAATTTGTAGTTGTTCTACTCGACCAGATGTGTGTCAAACGCTCCACAATGAAGTTCTGGACCAGGGAGGGTTGGCCTAATACTCGAACAGATACACATACACACAAACACACACACACACACACACAAACACATACACACAAACACACATACACACAAACACACACACAAACACATACACACACACACACACACACACACACACACACACACACACACACACACACACACACACACACACACATACACACAGTATTGGTCGAATGCGTTTAAAACTGGCAGGATAGCATAGAAGTGTGTCTCGCCTGGGTTCGAATCCCGAACCAGCTACATGTTGTAAGATGCATCAGTGTGGGCTCCATCACTTGAATGAACGATAAAATGGGTGCACTATCTGCTCGTATTAGTTTGTGGATGCTAAATATCCCACGGTGTCCTTCGTTAAAAGTAGGTGAGCTATCGCCGGCACCCTGAATAATCCTGTCACCTGAAGTTGAATGTCAGGCCTGGCCAGCGGGCTGGTGAAAAACCTAAGCCTGAAATTATGCTCATTTTCTTCTGGGATTGGTTATGTGGGAAACACTTGGTGTTCCCCATATAATCCCAGAAGCAAATGAGCGTAATTGTGGGCAGTTAAGGACTATTAGGAGGAGAAGGATGAGGAAGAGAGAGAGGGAGTTGGAGTAGTAGTGGGAGTAGCAGTTGTAGTAGTAGCCTATTTATGAGTAAATTCCGATTTTGTGTATTTTAGTCTCACCCTGAAGGGGATGCGAAACTATTGCAACGCCCATATCTGACTGCCTGTGTGTGTGTGTGTGTGTGTGTGTGTGTGTGTGTGTGTGTGTGTGTGTGTGTGTGTGTGTTTGTGTGGGTGTGTGTGTTGGTGGTTGTTATCTCCATATGTGGGTTTCAGAAGGCGGAATAGACTCCGCCCAGGTCTCGAAGTATCCAGCTCCATTTCAGTAAGGGATCATGATTCAGGGACCAGTTTGTGAAGTTTTATGATTCTCAAAGTTTTGTACCGAGGGTTCTTTTGAGGATCGTCACCGAGCCAAGGACAGCTTCAAATTGCAGTTCGTTTGTCACAATATTCCCAGGGATGTTTTTTAAGATTTCCATAAGGTTCTTTTTTTTATTATTCCCGCTGCTCCAATATTCACTGGTACAATTTCGGCGCTCTTTAACTTCCAGGATCTATTCACTTCATTTTTGAGATCTTGGTATTTGGTCATTTTTTTGATTTCTGCATTGTTTAGGCTAAAATCGCTGGAGGCTCGGAGTTGAGGGAGGTGACCAAGCAGAGAGAGAGAGAGAGAGAGAGAGAGAGAGAGAGAGAGAGAGAGAATTGAATTTTGAACACCGTTTATTTCCACAAAATGCACAAGGATGTCAACCTATACCGCAAGGGTATTTACAAGCAGGAGCAGAGAAAAAAAAGGTACAACAACACCAAAGCATCACATTCTTGATGCAATTCTTAAAACATCATAACGAGTTTCGAGTCCTGAACCACACACAAGGCCTCGTGAGTGCACCATTTCCATTCAAAAAATTCAATATTCCCGTTACTCATATGGTGTTCAAATTCCAGCCTTAATCTTGCTGACACCAGCCCTTTAAATATTGGAATGGCGTCATCGCCATAACATTTGTCAATCTTAATTTTCCTTGACTTATAAATTGCATATTTTGCAATGGCAATCAGGAAATTCATCAAGGCACCAGCATTTTTACAAGCGGAGGTAAAGGGTACACCAAAAATAAACATATGCACGGTAAAAGTGAAGGATAATTTATAAGAAAGGTGTGCAATCACAGAAAGTAGAGGTGCTAACCTCCTGCACTGGACATATGCATGAAAAAGATCCTCCTCCTGTTCGCAGAAGGGACAATTTACAGGCACCGAGGCATTAAGATGGTGGATAAAAGTGTTTGAGGGGAGAGCCCAATGTGTTAGCCTCCATTGGATATCCGCTAAGAACCCATAGATGGGTGGAACAAACATATTATGCCACAGTGGAGTAGAGGGAAACCCCGGCCCTAACCGTTCTGACCACAAGGCCACACGCATCGCTCCAGACAGGGATGAGACTTCTTTCCCCCTCACGAGTTTAAGGACACCAGCCTTAGTTACTAAGTGAAAGGGGGGGGGGAAACCCATCATCATTGGACTGGACAGAGGGCAGCACCTTGATTTCGGGGAAAGATAGTCGAAGATCTTCGACAATTCCGGCACCTTCCCAGCCAATGTTTAGCTGCCTGAATTTTTTTACGACTACCTGTTTGATTTGTTGAACAACTCGAACAGATGCTACACAAACACCTGTCGCCACCACCCCAGCAGACCTCCACTTGGTTCCAGATGCATCCCTTAGATCACTCACTTTGCTTACGCCTCCTTTAATGAATTTTTGAATTAAAGCATGGCTACGAGGAATACATGGGAAAAAGCTGTTATAGAACAGAGGCTCTTGGAGGAAATTATGACAATTATATGCCTCAAGACAACGTTTAACCTCAAGGCCTTTCCATGCATCCAGCAAACTCCGATAAAAAGCGGGAAGTGAAGCACTACTGACACAATCAAGGTCCATCAAGAGAAGGTGCCGATCATAGTTCATTCCACCAGCCTGTTGTAATAGAAAATGTGCAAATGGGCGCCAGGGCAGCTCCTCCGCATACAGTAGTCTCTGCACAGACTGCAGGCGAAAGGCCATAAGCCGCCCAGAGACATCAATGACTCCTTGGCCCCCCTCCTTCCGAGGGTGGTACAGTATACTGGGCCGCAGCCAGTGGTAGCCGCTCCAAAAAAAGTCTATCAACTTCCTCTGGATGGCAGGGATCAGCTCCTTGGGTGGCTGCAGGGTAATGACTTTATGCCACAATCTCGCTGCAATCAGGTTGTTGATGACAAGAGCGCGGCCTCTGTATGAAAGAGACCGCAGTAGTCCTTTCCATGATTTTAAACGATATGTGATTTGTTCCACACCTCCTTCCCAATTCCTCATTTCCATTTCATGGTTTCCAAGATAAACTCCAAGATATTTGACCCCGTCTGTTTTCCATACCAGATTTTGTGGGAGTGATGGTGGTGATATGACTGAGGGGTTACCTGAACTACACCACAAGGCTACACTTTTACTCCAGTTTACTTCACCAGAAGAGGCTGCAGAGAAGTCTTTTAAGCACTGCTGTACTGCGGCTACACTGCCCGGGCCTTTAAGTAAAACACAAACATCATCAGCATAAGCTGTTACGACAAATTTTAACCCCTCTACCCCCATATCCTGAGGCAATCGTTTCCTGAAGGATGCCAAAAGTGGTTCAAGGGCAATTGTGTACAACAGTCCCGAGAGAGGACAGCCTTGGCGGATACCCCGTCGAAAGGGAAAGGGGGAGCATAAGTTATTATTTACTTTCAACATACAGAAAGTGTTTGTATATAACAGTTTAACATATGCTGTGAAGGTTTCACCAAAACCCATCCCCTTAAGAACCGAAAACAAGTATGCATGATCAACACGATCAAAAGCCTTTGTTTGATCCAGAAACAATAACCCAAAACTGGCAGGCACATACTCTTTACAGGAAATAATATCTCTTACCAGAAACAGGTTATCATGCATGGACCGTCCAGGAACACAGTAGGTTTGATCCGGCTGTATGACAGAGCTGACCACCTCTTTCAGCCGATTCGCTAATACTTTAGACAAGATTTTGTAGTCAGTACACAGTAAGGAAACAGGTCGCCAGTTCTCAATGAGTTGAATGTTCCCAGGCTTCGGCAAAAGGCATACGACCGCCCTTCTACAGGACAGAGGAAGTTCTCCAGCACGAAGGCTTTCGTCAAGGACTTCAAGCAGATCCGGTCCCACAAGATTCCAAAATGTCTTATAAAACTCTCCAGGCAGCCCATCAATCCCCGAGGCTTTACCATCTTTCAAGCCTCGCATGGCTGCTTCAAGTTCATCAGGTGAAATTGACGATTCCAGTGTGTGCTGCTTGTCCTCCTCGACTTCTGGGAGCCCAGCAATCAGCTCCTGTATCGCCTCACTGTTGATACTCTGGGCAGAATACAGGTCAGAGTAAAATGCTTTCAAGGCCGCTTTAATCTCCAGTTGGGAGGTAACCGTTGACCCATTAGCAGTACAAAGCTTATGAATTTGCTGCGAGTTTTTCACCGAATTCTCCAAGCTAAAGAAGTCCTTATTTGGCATATCCAAAGTCAAGTAACTCATCCTCATACGCACCAAGGTACCCATTGCCCGCTGCCTCACCATTTCGGTCAGTAATGACCTTTTTGTCCATAGCAACTGATCATATCCAAAATCTTTCCCAGCCCCATTACGATTCTGTTCCAATTCTGCAATTTCGGCCTTTAATGAGTCAATTGAGAGACTTTGCATTTTAGTAGTAAACAGACTATACTGTTGACAAAACGTTTTAACTTGACACTTTGCAAGGTCCCACCATATGCGAAGGTTGGCATGCTCAAGCTTAGATGACCGGATTTTCCCCCACACGGTTCGGAAGGTATCTTTAAATTTCTTATCACTTAACAACCGAGTATTGAGTGACCAGTATGCGCTACCTCCTGATGTCAGGGGTAATTTAAAGGACATTGCCACTAAATTATGATCTGAAAACCCTGTTGGGAGTATTTGGGTAGTGGACACCACATTCAGCATTGGCTTATTGATATAGATCCTGTCCAGCCTTGCCCATGATATGACGCCATCATGACATCTGCACCATGTGTAGGCCCGTGAAGTTGGATGCTGCAACCTCCACACATCCTCAAAGCAATAGTTCTTGATGAGGCTCGCTAACACCTTTGCAGAAGCGCCGTGGGGTTCATGTCCATTCCTGTCAACTGAAGGATCAATTGTACAGTTAAAGTCCCCTGCGATACAGGTGAGAGCAGCTGGATCCAGTCCCTCTACAAAGTCCCGCAGTGTGGAAAAGAATGTTCTTCTTTCTATAGGTTCGCTTGGTGCATACACATTTACTATAATAAGCTTTTGTGTATTGCAGTAGAACTCCACCGCTATCAAATGTGCCTTATAGACCTCCCTATAAATAACACTCTGAGTGGGAAGCCTGGGACTTAAGGCGATGGCAACACCAGCCTTGGGTGTGGAAACCCCACTCAGCCACCATTGCCCTTTAAAAAGTTTGCACCATTCAGCTGCCAAATTGTTTGTGGCATGGGTCTCTTGCAATAGAATGACATCTGCTTTTACCCTCTCCATTGCCTGGATTGCTTGAATTTTCCGTAAGGGGGCACATCCCCCATTGATGTTCAGGGAGGCAATATGTATTTCTCGCGTTGTCATTCTTAGGTGGTAGCTCACCGTCTGCCTGCAATTCTTTGTTCGCCTTTGTTACTGCTTTACGAAGACGTTGAAATTGAGGCTCTGAGAGCATGGGGTCATTTTTCTGTAAAAGAGGTTTCGAAACCTTAATGAAAGCTTGGACATCAGGGAAGTGATCTCTAATTACAACGTGACGTTGTCTAAACGTTACGTTTAAGAAATCAATGACCTTCCCTTTTGTCACCTCTGCTTGCCTCACCTGCTCCTTCTGAGACTCACTCAGGGCAGCAAGACTGCATCCTTCCTCATCAGCCTCGACCCCACTCTCACCCAGTGGTGTGTCAGGTACTGGCACCTCATCTGTGTCATTGTCACCATGGTATTTTTGTTGCGTCTGCATGGCACCAACTACCCCATCGTTGTTGTCTGCCACCGACTTATCAATCTCTTTCTCATCATCTTCCGTTGAGATGGGGGTCCTTAACTGCTCGTCGCATGGTGCAGGGTGTCCACCATCACACACGGTAACACGCTCGGTAATGCTTCGATTATCTTCATCCTGTGAAATGGGCAGATTCCCATCTCTACCTATTGCATTACCATTTTGCTCATGGTCATCAGGTTGGTCTGTATTACCATCTTCCTGCACGAGAACCATTTTGTTTCCTTTTCCTCCATTCTCATCGCTCGCAAGAGAGCGTTTCAAGTTTCTCCTCGACTCGGTCTCCATCAGCTTCACCTCCTCGAAGTCCCTTTGTTCTTGAGGTTGCAGCCTCTCCTCCACATATGGTTGCTCCACTACCGTATGGGCTTCTCCACCAGCACCACTGTCACCCGCACCCTCGTATTCCGGTGTTGACCTTTTTTCGACACCTGGCTCATCTACAGGGTCGTTCAAGTCATTTACAGGTGGGGGGGTGGGGTGGGGGGGGGGGGCTGCCCCAGCTGCTGTGGCATAACTCTTCCTCACATCAGGACAATACTGCCGAGTGTGTCCGTATGCCCCACATGTATAGCAAATCAAGGTCTCAGTAGCTGCAAAGATCCGGTAATCATGATCTCCTATTTTAAAATTTATCGATATGTTCAGCTGTTTTGCCTCATCCTTTAGTACGACGAAACAAAAACGTCTAAACGACTCTACATGCTTCAGCCTTCCGTTCCTGGTTCGCAGGGGGACCGTGATAATTCGAGAGACGACAGTCCCATGCTCCCCTAATTTACGTAGGATTTCTTCATTCCTCAGAAAGGGCGGAACGTTACTTAAAATAACTTTAACCGCCGGCGTGTCCATGGACGATACCGGAACAAATTGGTCGTTCCCCAACGTTAACCCGTTTTGCACCACGATGTCTGCAAGGCTAACTTGTGACACGAAAACCACCACTTTGTGGTTCATTCGAGACGCAGCACGAATGTTATTTACCCCGATCAAATCCCCGATTGCAAGTAGAACATCGTCCATTTGCACGTCTTCCGGCGGAACAAGGCACAGCCCGTGCTTACGCGATAACACCTCATCACTAACACGATCAGCAGTCCTTTGACTATTCCTATTAGCCATTTATCGGCAATCAACTAAACAAACTGAGCAGTAACAATGCAATAAACTAACCAAACAAATCAAAATTAGTTAAATAAGTAAATAAATAAATAAGTAAATAATCGGCACGATATAACCAACCCACGTTATAAATTAATACAGGTGGCTAACCGTTACCGTGCTGTCTCTCTCTCCCTCTCTTGTCTCAAGAGCAGAAGGGAAACACGGAGAAACTTCACAAACTCGTACAAGGACACAAATGGAGTGAAAGGAGGATAGGAAAGACCACCAACACGGCACCGTACTCACAGCTCAACGAGAGAGAGAGAGAGAGAGACTTTGACTTTTGTGTCCTTTTATTATAAACAATGTAAAGCCATTTCACAAGCAGTTGTAAAAAAAACACATTTCACAAAGCAGTTGTAAAAAAAAACACAGCAACTAGTTTAAATAAATTGCATAAGGATCATGAAGGCACCACAAAAAGAGCAAAGGGTATTTAAAAGAAACCAGCAAATATACAAAAAATATATATTGAGCAAATTAAGCGAAAAAACTAAGAGAGAGAGAGAGAAATGTATTCAAGGACACAGGAAGAAACATATATGCAAGCAATCAGTTCCAAAGAAAAAAGTCAAATCAATCAGGAATTATAAAGTAATTACCACTTTTGAATCATCGACTGAGCACAGAACATTGCCAATACACCACTTTCTCTCAAAAAGTTGGACGTTTCCATTACTGACAAAGAAATCAAATTCTAGCTTGAGTCGTGTTGAGACAAACCCTTTAAAAATAGAAATAGCCTCAGAGCCATAGCCGTTATCTATTTTAATTTTCCGAGATTTATATATCGCATATTTTGCAACAGCAACCAAAAAATTGAGAAGAACACCCACATCCCTACATGTGGGCCTGAAAGACACACCAAATATAAACATATGCATATTGAAAGGGAAGGACAATTGGTGAAAAAGATATTCAAGGAACAAGAAAAGCGATGTCAGTCTACGACACTGTACATAAGCATGAAACAAATCCTCCTTCTGGTCACAGAAAGGACAAGTTTCCGGCAGTGAGCTGTTAATACGGTGGACAAAAATATTGGAGGGAAGCGCCCAGTGTGCTAACCTCCATTGTATGTCCGCTAACACACCATGTATTGGTAAGGTGTACATGTGAGGCCAAAGGGGGGTAGAGGGAGACCCAAATCCTAACCGCTCTGACCACAAAGCTACTCGTGTTCTCCCAGAGAGGGGTACATTCTTATTTTGTCGAGAGAGATCACGGATTCCAATCTTAGTTACAAGATGAAAAGGGGGGGTATGTTCAATCTCCGGCTGAAGAGAAGACGAAAGGAGCACTTTGATTTCAGGGAAACCTAACCGAAAGTCCTCAATGTTACCAACACCTTCCCAGCCGATGTTTAGCTGTCTAAATTTTCTTATGACTATACGTACAACTTGGTCTACAAGTCGGACAGACCGAGATCCAACTGAGGTTGCCACCAAACCAGCAGGTTTCCACTTAACTCCAGATGAATCTCTCAGATCACATACTTTGTTAATCCCTCCTTGGATAAATTTTTTAATCAGGGCATGGCTATGAGGGATACCAGGAAAAAAGTTATTGAAGAAAAGGGGTTCTTGAAGGAACATTCGACAATTATAGCCCTCAAGGAAGCGGTGGACGTCAAACCTTTTCCAAGTGTCCAATAAACTCTGATAGAATCTCGGAAGAGAGGCAAAGTTTATATGCTCGAGGTCTATCAAAAGAAGCTGCCGATCATATCTCAGTCTACCAGCCTGTTGTAACAGAAAAAATGCAAAGGGCCGCCAGGGCAGCTGTTCAGCGAACAGTAGTCTCTGCAGAGACTGCAGCCGAAAGGCCACAACCCGACCAGAGATATCAACAATGCCCTGGCCACCTTCCTTCCGGGGGTAGTACAATATCTCAGGCCTCAGCCAATGGTAGCCACTCCAAAAGAAGTTTACTAGCATTCGCTGAGTAGCCATAATTAGTTGGTTTGATGGCTGTAAAGCAATAATTCTGTGCCATAATTTTGTTGCAACCAGATTATTTATGACAAGGGCACGGCCTCGATAGGAGATGGACCTCAGCAGTCCTTCCCATGCTTTCAATCTGTGCATAATTTGCTCCAACACTCCTTCCCAATTTTTCATTTCTGTTTCACGATTACCGATATGCACTCCAAGATATTTAACCCCGTCCGTTCTCCAGACCAGGTTGTGTGGGAGTGAGGGTGGTGATACACAAGAGAGATTGCCTTTGCCACACCATAATGCTGTACTTTTATTCCAATTGATCCCACCGGAAGAGGCTGCAGAGAAATCTCGCATACAACGTTGTAAAGCAGAGACATCATTGGAGCTTCTAATCAAAACACAGACATCATCAGCATAAGCCGTCTGCACAAATTCTGCTCCTTCTATACTTCTCATTCCCTGAGGTATTTGCTGTCTAATAGACCGAAGGAGTGGTTCAAGGGCGACTATATATAGAAGCCCAGAGAGGGGGCAACCTTGGCGAATACCCCGTTGGAAAGGAAAGGGAGAGCATAACCTATTGTTGATCTTCATCATACATTGAGTATTAGTATACAGGAGTTTCACATAAGAGGTGAAAGTTTCACCAAACCCCATTCCTTTCAGGACAGAAAAAAGGTACTTGTGGTCAACACGATCGAAGGCCTTAGTTTGATCAAGAAACAGCAACCCAAAATCGTCACGCAGGAACTTATTGCATGAAATAATATCTCTTACCAAAAAAATATTATCATAAATAGATTTTCCAGGCACACAGTAGGTCTGGTCCGGGTGTATAACTGAACTGATCACAGTCTTCATACGATTAGCAAGTACTTTAGAGAAAATCTTGTAATCAACACACAATAAGGAGACAGGTCGCCAGTTATCAACCAGTTGAAGATTCCCAGCTTTTGGTAGCAAACAAACGACTGCTCGTCTACAAGACATTGGAAGTTCTCCGACACGTATGCTTTCATCGAGTACATCGAGTAAGTCAGGTCCCACAAGGGCCCAGAAGGTCTTGTAGAATTCTGTGGGCAGGCCATCTATTCCAGAAGCTTTCCCATCTTTCAGGCTCCGCACAGCTGCTTCAAGTTCATCAGCCGAGATTGGGGAATCGAGCATGCATCGCTCATCCTCCTCGACACTCGGAAGCCCAGCAGTTAACTCTCGTATCACCTCATTGTCCACGTTCTGAGGAGAATACAAGTTAGAATAGAACCCTTTCAGAGTACACCTGATCGCCTGCTGAGAGGTCACCAGCGACCCATTGGGAGTGAGTAAAGTATGAATTTGTTGTGACCTTTTGAGGGAAGACTCTAACTTAAAGAACTCTTTTTTTGGCATGTCCAGAGTTAAATAGCTCATTCGCATTCGGACCAAGGCACCCATCGCCCGTTGCCGTACCGCTTCCTCCAGCACTGCTTTCTTTGCCCATATTAGTTGGTCACGTGCACCTCTCCCAACCTCGTCAACATTCTGTTCTAACGATATAATTTCAGATTTTAACTGATCTATTGATATTGATTGGATTTTGGTGGTGTATGCACTATATTGTTGACAGAAATTCTTAATTTGGGATTTTGCAATGTCCCACCACAGCCGGAGACTATCATACTCAGGTCTGGAGGAGCGAATTTTCTCCCACACGACGTGAAAGGCCTCATTAAATTCCTTGTCATGTAAGAGACGAGTATTCAAAGACCAGTAAGCACTACCACCGGGTGGAAAGGGTAACTTAAAGGACATTGAGATTAAACTGTGGTCTGTGAATCCAGTTGGTAAAATTTTGGAGACAGACACCACATTCAACATTGGCTTGTTCACATAGAATCTGTCCAGCCTTGCCATTGACATAATACCATCATTGCATCTACACCATGTATAACAGCATGAGAGTGGGTGTTGTGATCTCCACACATCCTTAAACCGAAAGATGTTGATGGTGTCCTCTAGAGCTTTCGTAGAGGCAACATGAGGCTCATGACCATTCCTATCAATTGACGGACAAATTGTGCAATTAAAATCTCCCGCGATACAGATAAAGGCTGTTGGGTCCAGAGTTTTTACAAAATCCCGCAGAGTGGAAAAGAAAATTTTCCTCTCCATTGGGTCACACGGTGCATAAACATTCACTACGATAATCTTTTGGGTATTATAAAGAAAATCTACGGAGATCAAATGCCCTTTATAGATTTCTTTAAATGAAACCAGTTGAGCACAAATCTTGTGACTTAGGCAAATGGCAACACCGGCCCGAGGTGTAGGGAACCCACTTAGCCACCATTGCCCTTTAAAAAGTTTCCCCCAATCGGCTACTTGAGCACTAGTAGCGTGGGTCTCTTGTAAGAGAATAATGTCAGCCTTTTCTTTTACAACCGCTTGAATGGTTTGCACCCTCCGTAAGGGGGCACGACCCCCATTTATATTTAAGGATACAACATTTAGTTCCATGGTTGATTCTTCTAGGGGGTGAAGTCCTCTTCCTCAATTAATTCCTTGTTTGCCTTCGTGATGGATTTCCTCAGCCGCTGAAATTCAGGTTCGGAGATTTCCACATGCTCACTCCTTTGCAGCAAAGGTTTTGCGGCTGCAAGGAAGGCCTGGATATTAGGAAAATGATCCTTAATTCGTACATGCCTTTGTCTGAAAGTTTCCTTCAAAAATCTGACAATATTTTCTTTTGAGATCTCCAAAGGCTGCTCTTCCTCCTGAGGGGGGGGGGAGCCATGTCAACCATTGCCACTGGTTCCTCATGGCCGATCAGTGTCTCTGTAGTTAGAATTCCCTCCGTGACGCTAGTAACGAGTTCCTCCTGAACCTGTACAGAAACACCTGTTCCATCCCCATCTACCTTAGGTTCTTCATCCTCTTCATCCTCATGCATCATTGCAATGGGGGGGGGGGAGGAGTCGTTATTAGTAGTAATGCGTATTTTGCATTCCCCATTAGAATTGATATGGTCATCAGTAGGCTGTTCGGTTTCGCAGGTTGATTTACAACCTTCAGGAAAAAGTTCCCCTTCATCCTGAGCAGGTGGTATCATGTCAGCCATAGTCTCACCACCTTGCTGATCTTCATGTGGAGGACTGTCTGAATCGTTTAAACTGCTTCCTGTCTGCACCACCAACACTTTAACACCTTTGTCCTCATTCCTCGCACTTACAAGTGACCGTTTCAAATTTTTCCGAGACGCCGCATCTACAATCTGCTGCTCCTCACAAAACATTCCCTCTACAGGTAGAGGCTTCTCCCTTACATTTGCTGACTCATCGTTTGCACGATGGCCAGCTGTACTGGATGACTCATCGCTTACACGAAGCACATCCGTATGGGTCTCATCAGCACCACTCTTAGCCGTACCTTGATGGTCCGATGTAGATTCCCGCACTGAAGGCGAAACATCTATAGAATCATCCGTAGTGGTCACGGGGGGAGGTGGTCCGGCTGCTGTGGCATACGTTTTCTCCCCATCAGGACAATACTGCCGAGTGTGTCCATGTACACCACACCCGTAACAGATCAACCTCTCCGTTGCCGCAAAAATCCTGTGCTCACGTTTTGACGACTTAAAAACGAGAGAGACATTCAATTGCGTCAAACCATCCTTCAAAACAACATAACAAAACCGTCTAAACGTTTCGATATGCTTAAGCTTCCCGTCTGTGGTGCGAATGGAGGCTTGGATAATTCTCGACACCACAGTACCATACTGACCGAGCTTCTGAAGAATTTCCTCATTAGACAGCGTCGGTAGAACGTTTGATAGTATTACCTTCGAGGCCGGAGTGTTCCATGGCGAAACCGGAACAAACTGGTCATTGCCCAAGGTGAGGCCGTTCTGCACGACGATGCGCGCGAAACGGACACGTGAAACGAAAAACAACCACCTTGTGGTGCATTCGGGACGCTGCCCGTATGTTCTCACAACCGATCAATCCTCCGATTGCGAGGAGCGTCTCCTCCAGCGAGACATCTTCCGGTGGGACAAAACACATGCCGTGTTCATCTGTTAACCCCTCATCGGCGTCACGACCGGCATTACTTCGACTATTCTTGCTAGCCATTTGAAGTAACTAAACGAAAAAAAGTAACCAATAAATGGTACAAAGGTTTATAAAGCCGAAATAAATGAAAATAAACAACAACAACAATAACTGGGAAATAAATAAATAAATCCCGTTAACCACCTAAAGTGGATAACTCTAACCGCGCTGTCTCTCCCTCTCTCGCTCAGTAGACAAGACGATAGAAAGGGACACCGACACTCGGACAGCAGAAAGGGCCAAAAGGAAAAAGCAACACGAGACACAGCACGTACCGCCAGTGACTGAGCAACAGACCTGGCAATCGCACGTGCGTGCTAAGCGAGCGGCAGCTGTGCAAAGTGGGAGGAGACAGAGAGAGACAGAGAGAGACAGAGAGAGACAGAGAGAGACAGAGAGAGACAGAGAGACAGAGAGAGAGAGAGAGAGAGAGAGAGAGAGAGAGAGAGAGAGAGACTTTGACTTTTTAGTCCTTTTATTACAAAAATATAAAAGTAACAATATACACGTTTTGCAATAAAATCAATAATGCCAACAAAAAGAAAAAAAGAAAAAGAAGAAGCACCCAATGATCATCAAATAAAAAACAATCAGTATTTCACAACAGTATTCTAAATTCATTTTCTTTAACCTCACAAAACCCACCAACACACCAAGTATCAACAAAGTTATGAAAATTTCCGGACTCGTTGGACAGGGTAAATTCCAGTTTCAATCTTGCTGAGATTAATGCATTCAAACACAACATGATATTGCAGTGCTCTATCGGTTTGCCAGATAGTTTGTCTTTTCTTGTTAAATAAACAGCAAGCTTCGCAGTTGCTATTAGGAAACTAAACAGTTTAGATGCAGGATTCTGTTTAGGGGCAAAACCAAAGACGAAACTTCTCAAAGAAAAAGTAACATGCATTTCATGTGCAATGTAATTCAACCAATGAAACAAAGGAAATAATCGGATACAGTCTATGAATGCGTGAAACAAGTCCTCATTGACTGTACAGAAGGGACAACAAACAGATACAGGAGAAAAATGTCTAATAAACGTGTTAGAGGGAACAATCCAGTGGGCCAAACGCCACTGGAGATCACCTGTTCTTTTGGATGTGGGCTCACTGTACATGGCTTCCCAGATAGGTTCGGAGGGGGGGTCCTCCGGGTAACAATCCTTTCCATCGGGTAACTCCATTTAACGAAGGGTTCCCATTTAACAGCTTGAGGCACATCTTGTAGATGCCCTTGCTGTCCATTGTCTGGAAAAGCTTTGACCCATCGCTAACAGGGGGCAAATCGTTTTGAATGGGTTCAACAATTAATTTAGGCACTGTCGGCTCATTTAGATCTTCTTCTGTACCTCGAGTCCAAGTTAGGCCAAGTTGCCGTCCCAACTGAATCATTTTCCTCAAAATTTTTGCAATCATCCTATGGGACCAAATCCCTGTCAGGTCGGCGATTTCACTTACGGATTTCCAACCATACCCTGAGTCATGTCGGAGATGCCGCACCTTCACAATACCAGCTGCTATAAAGTGTTGGCAAAAATCTCGACTCTTTGGAATGTCGGGAAAGAGAGGGTTATAGAACAAAGGCTCGTGTGCCAGCATTTTCGTTACATATGTGTCCGCCTGACGACTCACAGAAAGGCTCTGCCAGGCATTTAAGAGGCTTTGGTAAAAAGCAGGGAGAACCGATATGTCGACATGCTGGAGGTTCATTTGAAAGAGTTCAAACCCGTACCCGAGCCTACCCGCTCGCTGCAGTACAAGGCGTGCAGGGAGCCGGCCTGGCAGATGTTCCATGTAGAGGAGACGTTGAATGGACCGCAGCCGGAAGGCCATTAGGCGGGCTTTGATGTCGACGAGGTTGTGGCCACCCTCAGCCGAGGGGCGACATATCACATCGGGTCGTAGCCAGTGGTAGCCTCCCCAGAAGAAGTCCACCAGTTTGCCCTGGAGTGCTTTGAGTAGGGCCTCCGGCGGTTGCAGGCAGATGAACCTATGCCACAACATTGTGGCAACTAAGTTGTTGATCACTAGCACACGGCCCTTGAAGGACAAATGAGGTAAAACCCTTTTCCATCGGTTCAATCTTTCTCCCACTTGCTCAATTACCCCGTCCCAATTTCTTTGAGCATACTGTGGGGAACCAAGGAATATGCCCAAGTACTTAATTCCCTCACTTCCCCACAGCAACCCTGCGGGGAGGGATGGGGGCGGCTGTGGTACAGGCTGAAGAAGGTTGCGATAAAGGGAGGGTATCCATAACGTCTTGCTCTTGTTCCAATTGATTTTTAAAGAGGAGGCAGCGTGAAACTTTGACAGGCACTCAACAACGATATCAATATCATCCTTATCTTTTACAAAGATGCAGACGTCATCCGCATAAGCACATAGGGTTAGCGGTGCACTCATGGGAGTGAGTGCTATTCCAGAAATCTTCTTTCTCAGTAGATTGAGAAGAGGCTCTAAAGAAAGAGCAAACAATAAACCAGAGACTGGGCACCCTTGCCGGACCCCTCTCCGAACCTTGATGGGGGGAGCCAGCACATTATTAATCTTAATTAAACTAAATACATCCGTGTATAGCAAGGAAATGTAGGAACGAAAGTTTGCTCCGAGGCCGCATGCCTGTAACACATGATGCATAAACTTATGGTCGATACTGTCAAATGCCTTTTCAAGATCAAGCGACATCATTCCAAAGTCTTCTTTAACACGGTTACCATCAATGAGATCTCTGATTAAAGAAATATTATCATGGATGGATCTTCCAGGAACACAGTAACTCTGTTCTGGCAGTACTAGATCACCAATAACCTTTTTTAGTCGATTAGCTAGTACTTTTGAAAAAAGCTTGTAGTCCGTGCACAGCAGGGAGATCGGTCGCCAGTTCACCAAAAGTCGGGGATCTTCAGTTTTCGGGAGCAAGCACACTACGGCTCTTCTTAGACTCAGCGGCATTATACCAGTCTGTATAGAAGTGTCCAAAACATTCAGCAACTCGGGGCCTAAAAGGTCCCAAAATGTCAGAAAGAATTCGGGAGGTAGACCGTCAATACCCGGAGCTTTCCCTGAATCCATGGCAGCAAGAGCACAGGTTAGCTCAAGGAGGGTGATTGGTAGGTCAAGCTCCAACCGTTGAGCCTCAGTTAGGGAGGGGAGGTGAGAGGTTAAATCCATCATTGTATCATTACAAACAGTCTGCTCCTCAAAAAGTTTTGTAAAGAATTCAATAATGTTTATTCTAACATCATCCTCGTTGACAACAACGTTGCCTCTTGAGTCCAAAACAGAAGAGATTAGCCGTGATGGCTTGCTTAAGGATTCTAAATGAAAGAAAGACTTGTTTGGGGTGTCTGATAACTTTACATTCTGTATTCTAAGTCTAATTAATGTTCCGGCTGCTTTCTCTTGAACTAACTCCCTTAAAAGAGCTTTCTTTACAAGCAATAACCGGTAATTGGCGTCATTGTTTTCATGAGCCAATTTATTCTCCAAATGTAGAATATCCAATTCCAACCGGGCCATTGTAATGTGCTTGTCGTTTGTGCTGTGTGATTGGAAACATTGACAAAAAACCCGAATTTGAGATTTCATGTTATCCCACCATATGCTGGATGAAGAAAAGGAAGATTTCTTTGCTACTAGACTTGCCCAGAAAACACGAAAGGCTTCCTTAAACATACCATCTTCTAGAAGTCTAACATTAAACTTCCAATAAGCGCTCCTACTTGCGGGTTGAGGAAAGGAAAGGTTTAGGGTTACCATATGATGGTCTGAAAACACGGAAGGAAAAATATTTGAAGAAACCGCAGTATTTTTAAAGGGTACGTTGATGTACCATCTGTCAAGCCTTGCCAAGGATACTCGACTATTGGCGCATCGACACCAGGTGTACTGGGATGTGCTTGGGTGGTGCAACCGCCAAACATCAACGAGGCCCATTGTGCTAAAAAAATTGGATAAGTGTACATGGGACTCAGGATGGGGTTCGGCAGAATTTCTGTCAACCGATGGGTCGAAGGTGCAATTGAAATCACCTCCGACACACACACAATGATCAAAATCAACTGATCTTAAGTGATTTATCATTGCGGTGAAGAAGGACTTACGCTCTACGCTATCACTTGGCGCATACACATTAAAAATGGTGTAATGGAAGTTATGGCTTACTAGTTTGAGAGAGCTAAGCCGACCATTTATTACCTCCTGAAAATGGCATGACTCACACACGAGGCCTGGCTTCAGCAAGAAGCCGATTCCAGCAGATGAAGCTGATAAATTGCTGAAATAGCATTGGCTCTTAAAAAGTTGATGCCAGTTATGTTCCACATTTGGTGTGATGTGAGTTTCTTGAAGTAAGATCACATCCACCTTTTTCCGTTGAAATATGTTTTTTACTTGAACCTGGCGGAGGTGTCTAGCACCACCACCGTTAATATTTAAGGTTGCGAGTTTTATAGTTTCCATCCTGTATTGATGAAATCAGCCTGTGGCTGGGAACACTCTACACCTGCACGTGTGATGAATTTTCTTAACCTGTGGTATTGTGACTTATTCAGGTCAAATTGTTCAGGCGTTTTAATTATGGATTTTGCAGTGTGGATGAATGCAGCCAAATCGTCAAAATGGTCTTTAATGACTATGTTACGCTGTCTGTACGTTTCGGCTAGAAACGACACGATGTGTTGGGGGGGTATCTGTGACTGAGATGCTGATGACTGTGACAGCTCAGTCACTTCCACCTCGTCCTCAGACTCTGACAGGTCTGATAATGTCCCACCTGGATCTTGGGCCTTACTTGCAGCTCTCACGAGCTCCTCTGGAGGCATATCCTGAGATTTCGTTGGGTACTCTGGTACACACTCACGAGCAGACTGGTGCTTACTTTCTTTATGTGTGCTTTGGCAAATGGCTGCAGATCTCTGCGTAGCCGGGGTTACGATTTCTGTTTGTGAGACAGAGCAATTTGTTTGGTCACCAGTCCGCTCAGCTACTGGAGGGGGGACCGGTGGGGCTTCGCGTTCAGGCTCAAAAATGGCCGCATTGTTCGGATCAATGTCGGCTTTATTCTCAGAGCTTGGGAAATCAGTAACATCTTCTTTACCACTTTGGCGTTCGATATTTTCGTTTGCTGTAAACGTTTTGCCCTCTTTTGCAGAGACAGTGTCTCTGCCCAAGACAGCCTTCTTTATCGCACCATCGGGGCTATTTGTTAGTGGTGCTTTCCGTTTTTTGGTCAGTATGACAAGTTCTTCATTCATGGGTTCGTCAGCAGTACTAGCATCACCAAGTGCCATCTCACTGGGTTTGGGTAGCACCGGGGCGTCGGGAAGCACGGTCGGGACGTCGGGAAGCACAGTCGTGGCGTCGGGAAGCACAGTCGGGGCTTCGGGAAGCACGGTTGGGGCTTCGGGTAGCACGGTTGGGGCTTCAGGTAGCACGGTTGGGGCTTCGGGAAGCGTAGTCGGGACCTCGGGAAGCACAGTTGGGACATCAGGAAGCACAGTCGGGGCGTCGGGAAGCACGGTCGGGGCTTCAGGTAGCACGGTTTGAGCGCCAGGAAGCACGGTTTGAGCGTCGGGGAGCACGGTTTGAGCGTCGGGGAGCACGGTCGAGGCGTGAGGAAGCACGGTCGAGGCGTGGGGAAGCACGGTCGAGGCGTGAGGAAGCACGGTCGAGGCGTGAGGAAGCACGGTCGAGGCATGAGGAAGCACGGTCGGGGCGTTTTCTTTTTTACAGCCCACATTGGTGTGTCCCAATTTGCCGCACTTCGTACAAGATGCTTTGGGACAAAACCTTTTAACGTGTCCGAAGGCTCCACAAAGGAAGCACGTTAAGGTGCCTGACGAAGCGTACATTTGATATTGACGATCATTTACCGAAATTTTAAACGAGATGTTTAGTCCTGTATCGTCGCCGCGATCAGGAAGCACCATGAATACTTGTCTCCGGAAACTCATAACATGTTTCATTCGTTCATCCCGACATCCCAGGGGAATCATCGAGATTCGGGAAACAACAGTTCCATACCGGGTCAGAACAGCCATTAATTTATCATCTGTGATAAACGGAGCGACATTTGAAATAAGAACTTTAATCGCCGGTGTGTCCATCGGGGAAACCATGACGAACTGCCCACCTTTCAATGACAGACCGGTACTAACAACATCATGCACGAACTTCTCGTCCGACACGAAAACAACAAACTTTTGGTTCATCCGCGACGTGGCGCGGACATTTCCATCGCCGATAACATTCCCTACAGCGAGGATAATGTCCTCTGTAGGAACACCTTTGGGAGGGACACACACGAAAGCATGCTTCCTTGTTAGGGTTTCAAACCCTTCCTGCCGTGCACGAACACTCGCCATAACGGCGATGTCTCACCTTTCCACCTTGACCAGGCGGAAAGGACACAAAATAAATAAAGTCGAAATGAAATAATGAATAATAAAGTTCACACGACGCGAGTAAGGTAAACAGCACCGACGGAGCAGGTAAACTGAACCGAACGGGTCTGCTCTCACCTTTGGGCTCTTCTCTCACTCTCTCTGTCTCAAGGGAGGGAAAGGGGCACAGGTGGTAAAGAAGGACACGACAAAGGCGCGATAGGAAAGGAAGGAATGGGGGGGGGGGGGGGGGGGACAACACAACACAAGCACGGAGCTACAGCACACGAACACCAGTGCACGCCATCTTGCCACGCCCAACACACGAACGGCCAGCAGGGGGCGCGAGAGAGAAGAGAGAGAGAGAGAGAGAGAGAGAGAGAGAGAGAGAGAGAGAGAGAGAGAGAGAGAGAGAGAGAGAGAGACTTTTGTGTCCTTTTATTATAAAAATACAAGCAATTCCACAAAGCGGTTGTAAGCAAAGCAACCAGTTTAAAGAAACATTTCGTAAGGATCATGAATTCACCAAAAGGAGCAAAGGATATTTAAAGGAAACCAGCAAGTATAAAAATTTTACAAACCAAAGGTGAAGACACAAACAAAACCACAAACAATTTCAAAAGGAAATGCTCATGCAAGAGCTATGACCACATCAAGAGCAAAATTAAGCGTTTAATTAAATTAAGCGAAACATTGAGAGAGGGAGAGAGAGGGAGAAAGGGAGAGAGAGAGAGGGAGGGAGAGAGAGAGAGAGAGAGACAGAGAGATTTCATTCCTTTTTTTGAAGGAAAAACCTTTTCCACCAATGCAGACAGGCAAAACAAAAAATATTTACAGGTCATGAGAGCATTTCTACAAATACAGACAGTGAGAAAAAGAAAACCATGGTTACAAATCAAAACAGACAGCAAATAAAGTTGATATATACAGTCATAAAAAGGTACCATTTCGAAGCATTTCACATTACACCAAATAAGAGAGCAATGCTATATTACAAGTTTAATGTAAGGACTCCGTCAGTTAAACTGCACAAGGAACGCCGAACACACCATCGTTTCTGGAAGTCCCCACAGTTATCAAAAGACAATTCCAGGTTCAGCCGAGACGACACCAATGACCTAAGAAAGACTACAGCGTCATCCACTGGAACAACACTGTTCCGGATTTTCCTTTTCCTGGACACATATATAGCAAGTTTTGCCTCAGAAATTAAAAAGTTGGCTAAAAAACATTCGTGCCTACATCTGGGTTTAATACTAAAACCAAATATAAAAACACAGTGTGTAAAAACCAACCCCAACCCTTGAATGACATGCGATAAAACAGTAAAAAGTGGTGTCAATCTTGGGCATCCAACAAAGGCATGAAAAAGAGTTTCCTGGGCATCACAAAAAGGGCACTTTTCAAGGACATGTGGACACATTCGGTGTATCAAAACGTTTGAGGGTAAAATGTGATGTGCCAATCGCCACTGCAAGTCTCCGGAGCGTTTGGCAATGGGTACCTTGTACATAACAAGCCAGTTTATCGAAGTAGAATGAGTAGTCTGGAGCATTCTCCTCCAGTGCGCTTGTGGCTCTGCAGGTCTATCAGAAACAAGGGCTTTGACACACATGCCATAAACAGAGGATTTTTCCATCAACTTAAAGGAGGTGAAACCTTGAAAAAGAAGCAAAAGCTCTGGAAAGGGGTGTTGGGATGAGAGAGGGCCAGCTTCCACCTGTGGAGCCCATTTTAGCTTGGTTTGCTTGAAAAAGCGCAGAATCACAGAGAATATCCTCCCAATGACCCGAATGGACCTAACTCCAGTGGCAACAGCGACGTCAGCAGCTGGTTTCCACTTGTAAGGAGGAGGGGTTCTAAAATCTTTAACCTTGGTGCATCCAGCATCAATAAACTTTTGCATAAAAGTACGATCACTGCAGACCCCTTCAAAAATGGGGTTTAAAAAAATTGGCTCGTTTAAGAACATTTCAAGAGAATAATTACTGTTATCACGGCGAACGGTAACCGCCTGCCATGCCTCCAGCACACTCCTGTAGAACAGGGGGACTGATGCCATATCGACTTTCTTGCTGCCAATAAGGAACAGCTCCTGATCGTAGCCGAGTCTCCCTGCCTGCCGAAGCAGGCAGTGAGCCAATGCCTTCCACGGGACGTCTGTGTACAGCAGTCGACGAAGCGACAGGAGGCGAAAAGCCATAACTTTACTGGTAATGGCAATCAGACCCTGTCCTCCTTCAGCAACGGGTAGGTTTAACACACCAGGTTTGAGCCAGTGCTTCCCCCCCCAAAAGAAGTCAATAAAAATAGATTGCAGTTTTTTAAGAATAAATTCCGGGGGCTGCAGTGCCATAAAAACGTGCCAAAGCATCGATGCTGCAAGGTTATTTATAATGAGGGTTCGGCCCCGATAGGAGAGTTGGCAGAGTAAGCCCTTCCATTTTAGCAGCCGCCTCTCAGTTTTAATTATGAGAGATTCCCAGTTTCTCAAAATGAAGTTTTCGGTACCAAGAAAGACACCAAGGTAAAGAACGCCATCCCATGCCCATTCGAGTTGCTCCGGCAGAGTCGGAGGAGTGGCGCCATTTTGCGGACCAAGGTAGAGAGCTCTGCTCTTTTTCCAATTCACTTTTGCCGAACTTGCCAAACTGAATTCATGGACGCATTGGACCAAGGCCAAGACGTCCTCATCCGAGTGAACGATTGCACAAAGATCGTCTGCATAAGCAATCACCTTGAACGGGTTCGCAGTTGGTTGAGGAACGAAACCGGGAAGACGTGCGCGCAAACGAACGAGCAAAGGCTCAATCGCGAGGGAGTACAGGAGGCCGGAAAGAGGGCAACCTTGACGAATGCCTCTACTAGCCGGGAAAGGCTGACATAAAATGTTGTTAACTTTTGCTAAACTAAAAATGTTATTATACAGTAGCTGTACGTGAGAGATAAAAAATTCACCAAAACCAAACCCCCGTAAAACAGAGAAAAGATAAAAGTGATCGATGGCATCGAAGGCCTTTTCTTGATCGAGGAACACCAGACCAACATTTCTTTGTTCGAGAGAGCAGATATCAATCATGTCACGTACAATAAAGATACTGTCATGAATTGACCTTTTAGGGACACAGTAAGATTGATCTGGGTGGATGATCTCGCCAATCACGACTCTGAGCCGGTTGGTGAGAGCCTTGGAAAAGATTTTATAATCCACGCATAGCAAGGATATCGGACGCCAATTTTCCACCCGATGCAGATCTCCCTTCTTGGGTATTAGGGCAAGCACCGCTCTACGGCAGCTGAGTGGCAGTTGGTTGAGTCGTAAACTGTCAGAAAATATTTCCAACAGTTCCGTCCCAAAGAGATCCCAGAAAGCTTTGTAGAACTCTACGGGGAGTCCATCCAAGCCAGAGGCTTTTCCATTTGGCAAGGCTTGTAGTGCAACAAACAGTTCCTCCATAGTTATCTTTCTGTCCAGCTCTTGACGTGCAGTAGCTGACAAGGTGGGCAAGGACGCGGTTAAAGAATGCACCATTTCGTCATCAATGTCTTTCCTACAATACAGATCAGAGAAGTAATCTTTAACCAGGGTTCTAATGCCCTTGTGATCCTTTATCATATTGCCCTGCACAGTCCGTAACAAGGTGAGCTGCTCGCTACCCTTTGAAGTGTGTTCAAGTCGAAAGAAGAAACTAGAAGGCACGTCCAGATGACGCAAATTCTCCACACGGAGACGAACCATGGCACCTCTAGCTTGTTTTACACATAGCCTGTTGAGAATAGCTTTCTTTTTGGCCAATGAAAGATTCGTTTCCATTGTGTTGGAAGGTGACAGATGGCTTTGCAAAGCTAAAATTTCTTTTTCAATAACACTTTTAAAGAGAGACTCATCTTTTGTACAAAAGAATCTATACTGCTGACAAAAGGTTTTAATTTGCACCTTGGCATTATCCCACCATTGATTGAGGGAAGAAAAAGAAGGTTTCCGCAAAAGCAGTGTACCCCAGAAAACCCGGAAGGCTTTAAGGAAAGCTTGATCCTCTAAAAGGTCCACATTAAAAATCCAATGTGCAGCTCCATAGTTCCGTATCGGAGAGAGAAGAGAAAAGGTGACCATGTGATGATCGGAGAAACCGATTGGTAAAATTAGCACATTGCCCATCATGTTAAGAAAGTTACTATTTATGTAAACACGATCTAGCCGAGCGAAGGAAAGCCGACCGTCAAGACAGCGACACCATGTATACTGGCGTATGAGGGGGTTGTGAAGTCTCCACGCATCAACGAAAGAGAATTTAGATAAAACCCTTGCCAGTGGGATGGTACTAGCTAGATGAGGTTCTTTACCGTTCCGGTCCATGGCAGAGTCTAGAGTACAATTAAAATCCCCACTCAAGCAAACAAGATTATTAAAATCTGCATGAGTGAGTGATGTTTCTAACTGTGTGAAGAAGGTGACCCTGTCAGTGCTGTCACTGGGTGAGTAGACATTAAAAAGTGTGTGCCTGTAACCATTGAAGGTGAAAGACACAGAAATTAGATACCCCTTAATTATGTCTTCAAAAACAATGTCAGTTTGGAGGAAAAAAGAAGATGAGAAGAATATAGCTACCCCGGCTCTAGGGCAAGCCAAGCTACTGAAAAACCATTGGCCGTTCATCAACCTTCGCCATTGGCTTTCGCACGAAGGACTGCATCTCGTCTCCTGTAAAAGCATGACATCAATATGCTTTTCCTCAGTGAGTAATTTCACCTGGGTCTTGCGCAATGGGGACCGCCCCCCATTGATATTCAAGGTAGCTACAGAAAAGGTCATGTGAAGAAGAAGGGGAAGGGGTTATATAGCGGAAGGTTGGTCTACTTGTAGCTCTTCCTTCGCTTTGACGATGTACTTCTTGAGGCGGAATACTTCTCGTTCCCCAACTCCGAACTGGCTGGACTTCAGGACGAGATATTTCGCGGATGTTATGAAGATTTTTAGGTCTGGAAAGAAATCTTTCACCTTTACTCGCCTCTTCCGAAAAGTGTCTTTCAGGAATTTTAGAATTTCTGCAGGTGTGATGCCCGGGTCACCCTCCGGCCCATGAGACAACAACACTTCGTTCCAAGCCTCGATGCTGATGCCAGACGTGAGGGATGAGGCTCCATCGGAGTCATAGTCCAATTGATCAGCGTGAGTCTCACACTCTAACGATAAAGCAGGTGCCGGTGCAGCAGATGCTGTGTGTGCCATCCCCTGAATGTCTGCAGGTTTTGGACACGTCTGCAAATCAGACAATGATGCAACAGGTGTTGCGAGATTCACCTCTTCATGACCCGCTATGGTCATGCCACGCTCCGGAATTATATGAGGCGTTTCAACGACAGAACTTGTATATGTCTTGAGGGCACAGCCTGGGACATCCTGAGGCACAACCTCCTCAGGTGCGTCATGCCCAGCTGATACAGAAACTGCGCATTCCATGTCTGCGCAGCCCGGGACATTCTGAGGCACGACCTCCTCAGGTGCCTCACGCCCCGCACGGACAGAAACTGTACATTCCGCACAGCCCTGGACATTCTGAGGCACGACCTCCTCAGGTGCCTCACGCCCCGCACAGACAGAGACTGTACATTCTATGTCAGCACAGCCCGGGGCATTCTGAGGCACGACCTCTTCAGGTGCCTCATGCCCCGCACAGACAGAAACTGTGCATTCCATGTCCGCACAGCCCAGGCCATTCTGAGGCACGACCTCCTCAGGTTCCTCACGCCCCGCAGAGGCGGAGGCTAAAATGGGCTCTGTAGGTCCATTATTGTCATCACAAGCAGCTCTTTCACTCTGATTCATTAATTCTTTATCATCATCAGGAGTTAAAGATGCAAATCTATTGTGTAAGGCTATGCCGGTAACACAAGGAGCCACCTCAGTGAGGGGTCCATTGTCGCTTCCAGTCAACACAATCTTTTTTGAATCCCTCGTTGCTGCTTCGTCATTAACGTTCGGCCGTTTGTGCTTCTTCCGAGCAGTAACAACAGTGAAACCTTCATCATTCACGGAGGAATCCCTCACTGCTGCTGTCGATGTCGACGGCTGATTGTCCACAGCATTACCAGGTGCCGCCTGTTTAGGCGTGCCCACGGGGACAGTTACCTTCGTGCAGGTATCTCTCGCTGCTGCCGCCGATGTGGACGGCTGATCGTCCACAGCATTACCAGGTGCCGCCTGTTTAGGCGTGCCCACGGGGACAGTTACCTTCGTGCAGGCACCTTTAACATGTCCGTGTTGCCCGCAAATGAAACAGGTCGTCGTTTCGGTCGACACATATATTTGATAGTTATGACCATTGAGCGACAGCGTCATGGTCGCATTAAGCGTCTGAGCATTGTCTTTGAGGATAATATAACAATGACGCCGGAAGGTCATGATGTGTCGGAGCGAGGCGTCTGCTCGAAGTCGCAGGGGGATCATCGATATCCGGGACACGACGGTGCCGAAACGATTAAGCGAAGAGACAATGTGCTCGCTCTTTATAAACGGCGGTAAGTTCGACAAAATGATTCGGACCGCCGGTGTGTCCATCGGACTAACACTTAAATAAATGCCCTGGGATAAGGACAAACCGTGTTCCACCACCTCATTAACGAGGTGTTCCTTTGATACAAAAACCACAATTCTGTGGTTCATCCTGGAGGCAGCGAGGACATTATCCAGGCCGACAATGTTACCAATACTGGTTACCACGTCCTCGACGCTCACTCCGTCAGGCGGGCAAGCAATAAGCCCGTGTTTGCGAGTCAATGACTCATACCTGCTATTGTGCAAACGAACGTTCGCCATAGCTAAAAAATAAATGAAACTAAAGAAACGGTTTCGAAATAAAATAAAAGAGAACCTGTCGCGAGCAAAACCTGCAGGCGAAGGTAAAATGAAAAGAAATAGAATAAGGGAGCCGATAAACGACGATGATGAAGAACACGGCAAACAGAGCACAGGCCCGAAGAACACAAGGTTCTTTAGGACTCGCACCAAACTCACCGTGCGCGCTCTCTTTCTCTCTCTTGTCTCAACAAAGAAGGAAAAACACGGGGAAAACTTCACAAGCACGTACAAGGACACAGAGGGAGTGAAATGGGGGATGGGAAAGGCAAACAACACAACACAGTACTCACAGCTCCTCACACACAGCAGCCATGATTGTCACACCCACGCACGACTCACCAACGACCAGCAGGGGGCGCGCGCGAGAGAGAGAGAGAGAGAGAGAGAGAGAGAGAGAGAGAGAGAGAGAGAGAGAGAGAGAGAGAGAAAGAGAAAAAGAAAGAGAGAGAGAGAGAGATGGCTTCTCCTCTATTGTCCAAAGGTCAACTGCTGCACATGTGCAGACATGGCCTTTACGTTCCACAGGGACCGCCTTTCCAGCACGCGGCTGGTCCCATCATTAGCCGATGGTATTTGTAGGGGGACACCATCTACCGAATCTCCCCGCCCTATGTGGTGGCTTCTCACAAAAGTGTTCTGCCCCTCTCCAGGGCTCCACTGCAGCTTACTATAACATCATGGCCTGTAGGTCTCTGGCCAAGTGGCCCATGTCAATGTCCAAGTGCAGCGTGGAGTGCTTTCTGTGTGCCTTTGTGCCAAAGTCCTCCACATGGCCACATCTGTACAGGAGGTTATGTTACCCTCCTCTGCTCTATTGTTTACAGTCGCCACATCAGTGCATGTTATACCATATGACTTACCTCTGACAGATATCTAATCCAAGTGTAAACCTAACGAAAAGGAATAGACGGTCCGTATAATAGAGTCCAAAATCCAGGATCAGTGGGCAAATCATGGGGACCTAGGTTTTTCTGCATTTTTCACAAGGTCTTGGTTGGTAAAATATAAAATTAATTTGCTTGGGGGCCTTTCCCAATTTCATGGGGAAAAATTGTAGAGGACAAAATAAAAAATGGCGGATTTTTGCCCTGATCTCCAGTGACCCAAATTTTTTATGGCACGAAATACGTTGAAATGTACATCGTTTGAAAGAAATTTTGATACTGATCAAAAGTCATATAGGAATGATGATCCCAAAATCAGCAGATTTTGAGATATTCACCAATAAAGGCAAGCAAAATCAGGGGGTTACGCAGTATTGCTGAAATTTTCCCTTTGTCCTGATCCTTTGAAACGCTTGTTGATACAGGCCATGAAAGAGCACCGAGTATGAAACTTTCCTGGATTCTCACTTCGCAGCTCTACAATCAGTGCATGAACCAGATGATCTCCTACTTTCTGGACAAATGGCATTGACATCCATCTTGCAATCCCATGTAATCTGTCCATCACTCTGTGCAATACAGATTTTATGGTGGTTTGGCAATGTGAGGGAGTAGTAATCTCTGCTCCTCACAACAAATTTCTGAATGCTCGCTTGAAAGCCAGCAAGGCACCAACGAGCTGATTTCCTACTGGGGTTGCATTCCATTCTGTGAAGCATGAAATCTGAACATCGTATGGACGAACCAAAATCAAGACTCTCTGCTCACATTCACTCCTTTATTCCTCTTTTCTTCCACCTCTGGAACAAACTCCCTCACTCTCTTCAAACCCACTCCTCTCTCCAGGTCTTTAAAACGGCTGTTCACCGCCATCTCTTATCTTCCCCAATCCAAACCCTTGATCTTTTCTACCCCCGTTAAAACACTCCAAATCCGCCTCTTTCAATCCCCAACTTCTTTCCTGGGGTTCTTAGTAGTATTCATTTGCTTTATACCATGTACGCCTCCCTCCTTCCCAGCCTTCCCCCCTCCACAGATCTACTGACGTCCCTGTTCTCTACTATTGTTGTGCTTGTGTGCTTCCTTCTCTCTCTCCCCCTCTTTTCTCCCGCTCCCTTTATTATATGTTTCATGTGTCTGTTTATGTTTTTGTGTCTGTTGTCTGTTGAGGGGAGGGTCCTTACCGGAGATAAAAGAGAGAAGCAACGAAGACAGTGCTAAAATACTGGGATCGTCACAGTTTTGAGACTCAGGAGCTGATGGATTTTTCAATCACTGCAGAAACTTATTAAGCAATGGATTTGGCTCTTCTTTTTCCTCGAGGTCTTCAACTGGTGGAGGCCAAGGCATTGCGTGTTGTTTGTGATAATATTTCTTTCAATAGTCCGTCAGTTAAATTCCCGAGTAATTATGTCTTTTTTATTAGAATTGTAGATGGTGGCTTGCAAACCAAGCCTCAAGGGCGGTGTACAGACGCGTTTTTAAAAATTTCAATAAATACAAGATGTTGGGAGGTGAAATTCGCTGTATGTGATGTGCAACGCAAACAGAGTAAAACTAGATTTCCTTTACATCTGCATGATCTACTATATAAGAGAGATGTCTGTCTGTGTGTGTCTGTCTGTCTGTGCATCGCCATTTTTCTCAGAGATGGCTGAACGGATCTTCATCAAACTTTCAGAGGTTCATCAGTGAGTGCCTGGGAGTGTTTTAGGCCAAAAAAAAAAATTGAAAAAAAATTTGGTTTTTTTTGTAGTTAAAAAATAAAAAATCGCTCGATAGTGCCTAACTAAGCCTTTTAAAATTAATGACAGTTATATACAAGTACACATTCGCATAAAAAAAAAAAAACAATCAGACATTTGAATACAAATAAATCAAACAATTCCGGAAGTGTATGAAGTTGGTAGTACGGCTTCTTCTTCTTCCCGATCAGCATCACACTTACCTCAGAGACGTGATGAACGCTACATTCACCCCATTCACCCACCAGCATATATATGAACCCCCTTCCTCTCCATCACACAAGCACCAATACATAGTGTGTGCCTCCCCCTCCCCTCCCCTTTCCCTCATCCCTCCCCCTTCCCCCTCTATCTCCCCCATCTCCCCATCCTCCCCCTCCCCTCCCCTTCCCCTCCTCCCTCCCCCTTCCCCACCTCCCCCTCCCTCCCTCTCCCCCATCACCCTCCCCTACCCCTCCCCCCTGCCCCTCCCCTTCCACCCCCATCCCCAACCCTCCCGTCCCCTCCCTCCCCGCCCGGCAACGCCGGGTACTTCTGCTAGTGTTTAATAAATCAAGAAGACATAAGCACACCTGACACTAGGCAGAGGCTTCAGACTTTGGCATGCTCACAAGGCTGCACTGTCAAATAAACTGGTCCAACCCGTCATTTTTGACGGGATTTTTAGTAGTCTTTCAATAGTCCTTGAAGAGTTAGTTCTCGGTTCCGCCATCTCAAACAGTCTTTCTAACGTGCTTGAAAACGAACTGTTTGACTTCTATTATTCTGACCTTTTGGAGATGCAGGTTGATGTCGGACAGCTAATTTGACTCATTCCTGTACACAGGGCTCCTTAATCTCTGCTTTCTGCTTCCTCTTCCTTGCTTGCTCCATTTTCCCTGCTTGCTCCATTTTCCCTTTGCTGGATATAGCCGTTTTGCAGAGCTGGTGAAAGGAGACTCCAGTTGGACCATCCATCCATCTGACAGCAGCAAACACATCCCCAAACTTGTCTAACCCACGCCAGTCAGCTGCTTTACTCTTCAAAAATTTCCAGGCTTCATCCAGAAATTTGCTTTTGTCCTCTTGACAACTCTCCTCACAAAGGATGCATAGATGAACTGACTTTTCACTGTTCTCTATAAACTTCAGTTTCCTTCCTTTTTGCCTTTAGGTCAAGGGTCCAAGCTGGTCTAATGGGTATAAAACGTATTATGGGTCTTTGTGGTCTTTAATGGTCTTTAGGGTCTTTATTGTCTTTTGAGTTGTCTAGGTATTTTGGATCTTTGGGGTCTTAAGGGTCTTTGGGGTATTTTGGGCCTTTGGGGTCTTTTGGGGTCTTTTGGGTCCTCTGGGTCTTTTGGGTCTTCTGGTCATTTGGGTATTTTGGGTAGTCGGGGTGTTTTGGGTCTTTGGGATATATTGGGTCTTCGGGGTGTTTTGGGTCTTTGAATATTTTGGGGTTTTAGGGGTCTTGGTGGTCTTAAGGGTCTTGGGGAATTTAAAGGGTCTTCAAAGCTCTAAAAGGTCGAAAGGTATTTTTTAACAGTACGTAATTAATAGATGTATGTAATTAATAGACAGGATGCAACTGACATTCAAACATTATATAATTAACAGATTATATCGTCACACGGCTTCATCACCTCACCGCCTCAACTCCTCACGGCTTCACGGACAGGGTTTTTCGTGTTAATGTATATTTGAAGAAGGTGTTTTGATCACAAATATGCATGCATACATACATACATACATACATACAAACAAACATATTACATACATACATACATACATACATACATACACACATACATACAAACAAACATATTACATACATACATACATACACACATACATACAAACAAACATATTACATACATACATACATACATGCATGCATACATGCATACATACATACATACATACATACAAACAAACATATTACATACATACATACATACATACAAACAAACATATTACATACATACATACATACATACATACATACATACATACATACATACATACCCACATACATACAAACAAACATATTACATACATACATACATACACACATACATACAAACAAACATATTACATACATACATACATACATACATACATACATACATACATACATACATGCATACATGCATACATACATACATACATACAAACAAACATATTACATACATACATACATACATACATACATACATACACACATACATACAAACAAACATATTACATACATACATACATACACACATACATACAAACAAACATATTACATACATACATACATACATGCATGCATACATGCATACATACATACATACATACATACAAACAAACATATTACATACATACATACATACATACATACATACAAACAAACATATTACATACATACATACATACATACATACATACATACATACCCACATACATACAAACAAACATATTACATACATACATACATACACACATACATACAAACAAACATATTACATACATACATACATACATACATACATACATACATGCATACATGCATACATACATACATACATACAAACAAACATATTACATACATACACACATACATACAAACAAACATATTACATACATACACACATACATACATACATACAAACAAACATATTACATACATACACACATACATACAAACAAACATATTACATACATACATACATACACACATACATACAAACAAACATATTACATACATACATACATACATACATACATACATACATGCATACATGCATACATACATACATACATACAAACAAACATATTACATACATACATACATACAAACAAACATATTACATACATACATACATACATACATACATACAAACAAACAAACATATTACATACATACATACATACACACATACATACAAACAAACATATTACATACATACATACATACATACATACATGCATACATGCATACATACATACATACATACATACAAACAAACATATTACATACATACATACATACATACATATTACATACATACATACATACATACAAACAAACATATTACATACATACATACATACATACATGCATACATGCATACATACATACATACATACATACAAACAAACATATTACATACATACATACATACATACATACATGCATACATGCATACATACATACATACATACAAACATATTACATACATACATACATACATACATACATACATACATATTACATACATACATACATACATACATACAAACAAACATATTACATACATACATACATACATACATACATACATACATGCATACATGCATACATACATACATACATACAAACAAACATATTACATACATACATACATACATACATACATACATACATACAAACAAACATATTACATACATACACACATACATACAAACAAACATATTACATACATACACACATACATACATACATACAAACAAACATATTACATACATACACACATACATACAAACAAACATATTACATACATACATACATACATACATGCATACATGCATACATACATACATACATATTACATACATACATACATACATACATACAAACAAACATATTACATACATACATACATACATACATACATACAAACAAACAAACATATTACATACATACATACATACACACATACATACAAACAAACATATTACATACATACATACATGCATACATGCATACATACATACATACATACATACAAACAAACATATTACATACATACATACATACATACATACAAACAAACATATTACATACATACATACATACATACATACATGCATACATGCATACATACATACATACATACATACAAACAAACATATTACATACATGCATACATGCATACATACATACATATTACATACATACATACATACATACATACAAACAAACATATTACATACATACATACATACATACATACATACAAACAAACATATTACATACATACATACATACTGTTATGGAACCGGAGTACGGCACTCCCCTTAAGGGGGGGGGGGGGTTAATCCCCCCTTCTATTTTCACTGGCCGTCTCCGCTCCTGACGCTACACAGCTACCTCCGGAAAGGCAGGTGTGCAGCCCCGTTCGTACCGCGGACAGATGTTAATTGCCGAGCGGTTTTAGCAACCGCGGCACGAACTATTACCAATTACTAGACCCGATTCATGGACGTTGGCCAAATCGTGCCACAGGTATTCAATTGGGAACTCACTAAAACGACACGGATGTGAAGAAGAAGCAGAACAAAGGTGGGAAATACAGATAGAATTTATTACTAACTATTATTTACACAATCAAAGAAACCAAGGAGAAGGAAGGATACGAAAATGAAGACAGAAAGATGGAAGGACCAGAAGACACAGTGCAATTATTAACTTATCTAAACAGGTTTAACTTACTCCCAGGGACAAGACACACAGAACAAACTCACATCCACAAAAGGATGGAATGGCAGGAATGGGTGGAGGGATGAGAAGGTTCAGGTCCGTGCAAACGGCAGGGCTGGAGGTGACAGCTCCGACTCCTCGCACTCTGGTTTACAGAACGGGCGACAGGGAGATCCGAAGACCACGGCACGTCGAGGTTCGCGTGCCCGCCCTGGTTGGTCTTCAGGGTGCTGGTTGGTATCGCGAGCAGGGCGTGCCGATTCTTATTCGCTTTCCTCTCCAGAGCTCACTCTCTCCTCCTCAACTGAACTCTTACGCACTTCCACT
>NC_136270.1:11557361-11572361 GCF_964187855.1 Myxine glutinosa | reverse complement strand
TGTGTGTGTGTGTGTGTGAGTAGTGTAATAATGTTGCTTCTGGGACACCTCCGTTTAACATGGGAAATCCCTATCTAATGTCATTTACCCCCTTGTCTTTTTCAAAAATCATAAACACCTCTATTTCTCCCACCCTCATCTTTATGAACCTTTTGTCTGTAGTACCTATCCTTAATGTTGTTCATTAGACCACTCAAACACTACAAATATTTGTTTTCTCTTATAGACCTATCATCCTTCTTCTACATATCATCTGGCAGATTAATCTTTGACCCACTCAAACATTGACCCATTCACTTCCATATTAATTCTTTCCCTCCCTCATTGCCCCTAAACACCTATATTTCTCTCACCCTGTTCTTTACGAACCTTCTAACCTTTTGACATGTTATCCTTATTCATTAGACCACTTAAACACCTGTGATCCTTCTGACCTCATGGACCTTTTAACCTTTTACTCTTAATATCATCTGGTGAATATAACCCACTCAAACAACGACCCTACAAATATTTGTTTATGCGTGGGAAATAATTTAATTCTCCTACAACTCTCTTCACCATCTAATATATTAACAAAAAATATGTTTGAGTTTGGTTCTTTATTAAGATATTTTAACTGAGCTAAGATAAAATGGTAAACCTCCCTCAATGTTCTTGCTTGAGCGCCTCCAGTGCCACATACCATTTTTAAATTAAAGTATATATTTTCCTGACAACCATCAAAGTTTTCCGTCCACTCAAAAATATTTCCATCTTTTTTACCCAATTCACCGGTATTTAAATTAATTCTCTTATTTGTTTTGTGAACTTTTTTACCAGTTGCCTTTTCAATTATACCTATTTGATATTTTTCACATTCATTATGTTTTCCATTTATATACCAAGGTTGATTACACCTCCACTCTTTAGTCTGGTTGATACTTGGTTCTATCATTTATATAATAGTAAAAAAGGCGGCGGTAGCCCGTTAAAATCCCCAACCCCCCCCCCTTTTTAACTTATCACTTATATATATCTTATCACTTATATATATCTTATCACTTATGTATATCTTATCACTTATATATATCTTATCACTTATATATATATCTTATCACTTATATACTTATATAACCATAAGGGAGACTATCAATTCCATTTTCTAAAATAAACCTCTTATCATCAAAAGCCCCCAATGCTTTCTTATTTATCTCTTCTGAATATAATTGATGTTTATAACTTCTTATTCCATTAATCTTTCTAAACTCTTCTTTCTTTGTTGTTAAACAGTTATAATAATCCTTAAAGTTTATTGTTTCTTTAATAACATTTTTCTTTACACCTTTTAACTTCTTATCAGTCTTTTCAACGTTATTCACAATGTATTTATAAGCATAAGCCTTTGACCTCAATCCCACAAATTCACTCATAACATTTCCTCCTAATTCATCCTTGAACTTTCCAATCACCTTTTTATTTTTAGAAGAGAACAACTCACTCTCTGGACTGTAATTACTCGTGTCATAGATATTAATGTCTCTTTTCATGTCTGAATAAACATCGTTGGTATTAATTTTCAAAATAAAACTATCTGTATCCATATAAAGTAGATTAACATCATTTTGATATTTCTTCCTCAAGTTATTATAAAAGTAATCATACATTAATGACTTTGATAAATCAAGAATTGTTGTTCCAATATAAATAGGTTTGTTCATTTCAATACTCTCTTTAATCAAATGGATCGCACAAAAGTTCTCAGTAAAGACCTCAGCTCGAGTAAAACTCGGTCTATTAATTAATTTTGATGCTTGTTCCCAAGATGTTGATAGTCTGATATTTTGTCTTTTCCTCACATTCTCCATAGTCTTACCAAAGACCGCATTATTCATCAATTTATAAAAGTCTTTCTCAAAATCTGTTTTTGACTCTGTTCTTCTTTGTGTATTAAAATCAATGTACCCCTTTAACCAATGACTTTGATTGAACTTTAGAACCCTATGGATCTTCTCTACTCTTAGACCTTTTGATAAATATTGTCGCAAATTTCTTTGGTGTAGAACATAATTTTTCTTGTTATATAATGTAGTAAGTAATTTTTCTGTTGATTCACCTATATCAAACGATCGTTGATAATCACTCAACCATTCTTTCTTTGGACTTGCTTTCTCACAAGCAAATGGGAGATCTTTGTGTAGGTTATGGAGTTCCTCTGGATATTTTAAATCAATTTCAAAATAATAACCAACTTTTTCTTCATCCAATTCTTTTTGTGTAGAGATACATACATCTTGTAAAACGTTTTTGTAGTCTTTTTCCTTTACCCATCTAAGTTTTCCATAAGGAAGAGCCTGAGACATTGCCCAGCCATACAGGTTGTTCGCGTCATAGTACATCAAGTAAGAACTCTCTTTCGTTGGATCATAATTTGGAAGATATTTGTTATTTGCTTTTGCGTATCTACTCGAGCAGACTTGTGAAATTCCACCTCTTTTTGCCTTTTCAATCATCAAAAGCATATCAACATCGGTTATCAAATCCAAATCTTGTTTTGTCATTTTCAACATCGCACTCCAGGCCAATCCAGGTGCTGTGTAGTAGTGAGCAGGATCCAATCCATATCCAGTGCGACAAACAGATCTAAAGGCTTCAAATACATCGGCCAATAAAAGCACATCAGTTTTGAGATACAAATCGTGATACTCGCCAAGATTCTTGATGTTATATTTTTCCCAAACATTTTGTGCGTGTACATAATCTTTATCAGATATATGACTATTATTTAATTTGTTATAGAAATTTTCTTTTGAAGGAAGTTGTGTTTCATTGAATCTCTCAAATGAGTCCATATAGTCATAGGGGTAAATTCCCTTTTGTGTTAGAAAATCTTTATCTAAAAAATACTCTGAAAGACATGGAAACTCTTTTAGATTTTGAACCAAGTTAACCAATGGACTTGCCATGAATTTAAATGTATCAAGAAATCTGATATGAGTAATAGGAGATGTGTGAATTGTTTTTGTGAATGAAATGTATTTCTGATCCGTGTTTGGAATTGCTGAGATACTTCCAGAAGTCTTTGAGAGTTCCTTGATAAATAGATGTGTATCATAATGAGCGTTGTTATGAAGAAAGACAGGAATGAAAGAGGGGAGTTGATAATTAATATTACAACTTTGATGAGCCGGACCTCTATATTTACCAGTGAGATGACAATGGTCTCTAACCTTTAGACCTTTACCAATTTTCTCCTCACAAATATGACAGACATTGTTTTTTATAAATTCCCTTTTTTCTTTACTTGTTAAGGACATTGGTTTATTGGTTTCTCTCATTATCTTGGTTAATCGAACACAGTCTTTTTCTAGTCGTTTCACAAACTCCTCTGGGGTATTTGAGCCTCTATACATCTCTAACTTGTTATATTTATCACCAACGGATGATTTGATATAATAACAAAAACCACAAGGAGTATGTTTTTGATATTTATTTGTGTATGATTCTTTTGGATCTTGAGAAGCAGTATCAATTTTTTCTAAAATACTTTCAAAATCAGCATATATAACAAATGGATGTTTGATCTTTTTATTTTCATCTTTGAATGTGATCTTTGAGCCTTCTTTAGGCATATTGATTACCGTTGATTTATGTTCGCCACAATAATTTGAATGTTTATCTAATCTTTCTTGTGAATTGAAGAAGTTAAGACAACGCAAACAAATATATATTTTATTTGTTCTCTTACAGACTTGTGGTTTTATTAATTTAGCAATATCTTTGATGTATGTATAATGTGAATTTTCGTCTGAATTAAAATATAGAAGATTAATATGAGTTTGTTTACAATTGTCAGAAAGCTTTAAAACCTGAATGTTGTTTGTTTCTGTTAGACCATAAACATTAACTGATAAATTATTCATCTTTTCAAATTTAGGAATATCATTTAAAGTCATCGGAAACTTTAGATCTTTCGTATTTAATGTATTCTCATATTTTTTATAATGAGATACTCTTTCATCATGAAAATGTGGAGGATGTAAGTGTGCTAAAATAGACCAGAGAAAACATTTATTGTCTTTATTTTTGATATTGATAACTGCTTTTCTATTTTTGATAACACTGGGTAAATCAATGTAAGAAGAAGCTTTTAGAGGATCTGATTTAAGAATATGAATGTCTATGTAAATAATTTTTCCTATATTGAATCCACTTCCTACGATTGAATTATCCACATCTTGCTCTTGTTTAATAAGTTCATCATAGACTCCTGATGTTTTAAAATCTTGATATGAAGATATAAAGTGTGGCTCAGTTCTCATGTATGGTGCATCTATAACTCCTTCATCCTTTGTCATTTCTAATTTTACTCCCATATAAAATTTAAGTGGTTTCATTTCCTTTAGTGTTTTTTCAATCAACGTTTGAACAGCAGGTTTAACTATTTCTACAGCATCAACTATAGACTCTGGTTCAGGAGGTTTGAAGTTAAAGACTCTTATTTTAATATGTCCTTTGAATGCTCCATCAGAGTTTTTAGTTGTGATAAAATTTGATAAATGTAGATTTGTTTTAAGATGTATTTTGAAGCCTTTCTTGAGGATATTTTTATTACATGTAGAACAGTGTTTTGTTTCAGGTGGAAGAGGGGAAAGTTTGTTTAAAATGTTGTATGTATGTTTTGCGGTGAGAATATGTTGTTTATAATATTTTACTTCCTTCTCGCAAGTATAACAATAAACCATATTTATAGCGTGAGAAAACGTGGTGTTTTATATATATCACTGTGCTTAAAATAAAACACTTTTGAGCTTTACAGCTCCGTTTTATATATATCGCTGTGCTTAAACTAAAACACTTTTTCACTCAGAATCATCTAAGTCATAACTATCACATGAATACTCAGAATCATACTCAGAGTCATCAATAAAGCTACTCTCATAACTATCATTTGAGCACAAACTATTAGTATCATAACTATCATCTGTGTTCAATGAAATACTATCATCACCATCATCCAAGTTCAATGAAATACTATCATCACTATCGTCCGAGTTCAATGAAATAGTAAAATCTTCACTGCTGTATTGACTCATATTTAATTAGCAAGAAAAATATTCCCATCAATATCTATATACTTTCTTTCATTAACAGATTCAATCTCTACAATTTTTATATCAAAAGTTATCTTTAAATAATCTCTAACTATCATAGAACGAAATGACATTTCACCAGAAATATTAACATCATTCATTTTACTTAGATCTACACCCTTTGGATTATTAAAGAAAATACAAATGTCTCCTCTAGAATTATTAATGGTCTTATCATTCTTTTTCAAAGTATCGTGGTCAATCACTTTTTCAAGCTTTGAATAAATTGCCAGGAGTAGAGGAGAAACTTTTGTTAGATTTACTTTAATGGATGTCTTTCCAGGTATAGTTAGAGCTCTTCCTTTAAATGAAATAGAGGGGCTCATGTTATTTTCCATAACTGGTTTTACCCAAAAATTTCCATATTTATCTTTGTTCAATTTAACATCTTTGACATATTTTTCTATATCTTCCACCGAAGTAGAGATTGATTGAAATTTGTCTTTTGTGCTTTGAAACATTGTATTTATTAATGAATAAACTTGCGTTTAGTTTAAGTAAAAATTTACCACATAAATATGATAAGTTCTGAAGGATATTTAGAATTTCCAGACTCTCCATATGATAAATTAGAGAATTGTCCGGCTTGTGATAGAGTGGGGCTTAATGATGAGGATTCATATAAACAATGTTTATTCTGTGATTATATTCTAATTAATGATAATAAGAAATATAAAAAAACATATAACTCTTTTAAATTAGAACCAAAAATGAATTACTTTACAAGATTAATAAGAGAGATGAATGTTAAGCATTATGGTGATAATACACCATTTCTTACAAGGAAAGAGACTCTTTGTATTGAGGAAATGTATAAGGGTTTAATGATATTTATTATTCAAAATAATTTTAATGGAAATGTTAATACAAGATACTACATAAATAAAATAATGAATTATTTTGAAATTAAACCAGAACTCAGGATAAAATATAGAGTTTCTAAAATAGCTCAAAAAAAGTTGGATGACTTGTTTTCCAAATATATAAATGAATGATTTTTTACCCGTTTGGGAAAATAAGATAAAATTTAATAACCATAAAAACATTCCAAATTCATTGAGATGTCTAATAGTTGGTTCAAGCGGATGTGGGAAAACCTGTTTACTTTTAAAGATGCTCCTTGGTCCTAATTTTTTAGATTATGATAATTTAATAATTTTTACAAAGTCAAGTTTTCAACCCGAGTATCAACTACTCTCACAGGGTTTTAATGCAGGTCTTAAAAAGGAAGACATTATCGGTTTATTTAAACTTCAAAACAAACTGAATGATTATAATATTGAAGATATAATACAATTATTTTGTGATACACAGAAATCAAAATCGAAACCCATAACTTGTATTCTCAGTGATAATACGGATGATATACCTTCACCTCAAGATTTAGATAAATCAAAAAAGAACCTTGTCATCCTTGATGATTGTGTTAATGAGAGAAACCAAACAGTAATGGATAGCTACTATACAAGAGGGAGACATTCTTCTTGTAATTGTATATATCTTAGTCAATCATATTTTCAACTCCCTCGACGCTCAATAAGAAACAATGCCAATACTTTTATTTTATTTAAGTTAAATTCAATAGATGTAAATAATTTTTGGAGAGATAATTGCTCTACGTTATGTAGTAAAAAAGAATTTGAAAATTATATGAAACACACGATTGGAAAATATAAATATATTGTTGTGAAACAAGATGAGATACTAAATGATATTTTTCAATAAATAAATACAGAAAATGAATACTGAAGAAAGAGAAAGAAAGTTTAAGGAACATCAACAATTAGTTTCAAAAGTTGTTAAACAACAGGAAGAGATAAAGAAGAAACGGAGACAGAAACTAACTGGTGAAGAAGCCTTTGAAAGAAAACAAGAGAAATTCTTTAAACCACTTTTGAAAACTCAACACTCACCTACAGTTCCCACGGTAGAATTTACTCCGAAAAAACTTCAAATGCTCAAAGATTTTAGTCAGATAACAAAACAAGAACTTGGTGAATTAGAATATGATGACGAGGGATTATTTCGGAAACTTGAGGAGGTAAATCAACCCCCTAATTATGTTGTGGAAGCTCTTCAAAACAATGAATATTCGGCGGGTTCAAAAACCAGAGCAGGTCTCATTCCAACAGAAGAACCAGCAGTGTTTCATCTTGTGGAAGAAAAGGTATTGATATTTAATGATGAATTGATGTTCTTGAGTTCTACTCAACCAAATGTTAAATTAACTCCAAGATTAATGTTTCTTCTAACAAACCCCGGATTCAGCGGTTCAAAATATTTTGAGGAACCACTTGATATGGAAAGAGAGGAAGATAGGGTATATATTGAGTTGCTAAATGCACTTGATTATGGAGTTTCTGTTGCTGGTAAAAGTAAGAAGAATGAGAAGGAGAAACATATTATTGATGCTTTAAGTATGCTTGGTTCGGGTGTTAGTTTTCTTCCAAATGACCCATCACAATTAGTTAATAGGCTATTATTGTTGTTAGGTAGTAAGAAGGCTGGAAACAACAATTGTTTTAATGAATCCTCAGCCATTTTAGATCAGTTGATGAACATGAAAATAATTAATAAATGTCAATACAAAGATATTTTATTAGATATTAAATAAGATGAGAAGCACAATTCTTAGTTTTAATTTCACAACGAGCGATTACACAGCTTCATTCCCTTACCCACTACAACTTGACCCCCTTACCTCATATGAGGCATCTTTGTTGTCAATGGAAACTTACAATACCTTGTTTAATATCACAGAGAAAAACAACAAGTTTAGTTATAATCCAGGAAGTGGATATAAAACTATAACCGTTTCACCTGGAGCTTACGAGATTTCTCAAATATCTTCAGAAGTCTCTCGCCTTATGAAAGAAAAAGGTGATGAACCAAAAAATATTGTAATAGATATTCAAAAACACACTTCAAAATCAACTATTAAACTTAAAAATAATTATAAAGTTGATTTCACGATTGAAAATTCGTTTAGAGAGCTATTGGGTTTCTCTTCAAAAAAGATTGAAAATAACGGGACGTTTTACAGTGATAATGTTATCCAAATATCCTCCGGTATAAATTCAGTATTAATTCATTGTGATTTGATTGATGGTGCTTATAACGATGGAATAAGAACAAATACAATATTTTCATTCAGTGCATACTCAACCCCGATTGGTTATAAATTTAATATGGAACCAAAAAATCTTGTCTATTTACCTGTGTCAGGAAAAACCATATACAGAGTAAATTTTAGGATAACCGACCAAGATAATCGTATGATATCCTTTAATGATGAAATTATATCCATCAGAATTCACCTACGTGAAGTTTTTCAATAAATAAATAATGGTTATTGTGAGAAAACACGAGTTGGGAAAATATAAAATAATTACAGGGGAGGGCATGTTCCTTTCACCAGACTATACAAGGTATGTGGGTAGAGGATACTATAAACCTAAGAGACAACGAGGTGTAGGTCATCAATTTCGAAATAAAGGAGATGGGATAATTGATACTCTAATGGGTATTGGTTCAACCATCCTTAAACATAAAGACCTAATTGGTTCAACTGCTTCTGCCGTGGGCTCCGTTGCGGGTGCTATAAAGAGTATAAAAGATGCTCAAAAGGAGTCTCATAAATTACAAGCAATCAAAGAAATAAAAAAAGGTAAAACTCAACTATCTTCACAAGAACGACAAAAAATCATTAAAATACTTGGGTCAGGGTTTCAACAATTTTAATGCTATATAAATACAAGTATGGAAGCGATTGATAGTATCTATGATTTGGATGATACGATTATCATTTCAAACTCCACTAAAAAGGAAGACTATTTTAAGGTAAATGCTATAACAGGAACAGACTGGAATTCAAACGGAACAAAAAGTTTTGAAATAAATAATCAACAAACTTACTTGAATATAGCTGATAGTTTCTTGCTGTGTAAATTTAAATTCACTAAGGCTGCGAATAATACTAATGCTACACTCGTAAATGATTTCTTCTGGAAAATGTTTGACAGTGTCCGCCTGTATATTGGAACACAAGAGGTTGAAGCGGTTGATTATGTCTCTGCTACATCTGAAATGATGAAATTTACACTATATTCGTTTAGTGATAGAATGGGTAAGGGAGCTGTTGAGGGTTTTATTCCTGATATGTCAACGGGTACAAACGCAGACCCTGGTTATAGTCAAAGGAAGTCAATGTATAATGATGACGCAAAAGCTGAGAATAGTTTTACCGTAGCAGTACCTCTGAAAGGTATATTTGGATTTTGTGATTATGATAAAGTTTTGTATGGGCTTAAAATTAGATTTCAACTACAAAGGAATGATAATGTAAATAGATTGCTTTTTGGGGATGAAAATGCTTTTGGAGAAAATAATAAATTTGTTATTAATGATTTGTGTTGGTATATCAGTGAATATACTCCTAATCTTAAAACGGAAGAGATGTTAAATAGAAGACTTAACTCAAAGAAACCGCTAAATGTATCATACCTTAAAAGAAGATGTCAACACGTTAAACTGGAACACACTACCTACACTTGGAATTTAGGTGTTCTTCAAGGAAAGCCACGATACCTCTGGCTCATTTTTAAAAAACCAGATGGAGAGGACGGTACTAATAAGAATAATGCCCTGAGTGATAATGCAAAGGTGAAACAACTTCGGGTTTCTCTTGATGGCACATTTTATCCGCGAGATAGATTGGAAATTGATTGGGAAAAAAATGATTATGCGGAAGCCTACAAGTCCTACCAAAAGGTGTGTGAAAGTAATGGTAATAATGATCCTATTTTGGATATGGTTGCGTTTCAAAAACTTTATACAATCTACGCAATTGACCTGAGTTCTCAAAAGGAAACTATAAAGTCTAATCGAGTGGATACTTCTCTATACATTGAAAGAGGGGAGAGTGAAGAGGTTAATGCATATTGTTTGCTTTTGGAGGAAACAGAATTACAGATTAATACAGATAATGGTGTTATGATTAATATCACATAGGTTTTTTCTCATAAATAAATGGTTGGGGTATATGTTAATCAAATCAATCTTAATAAATTAACATCTTGTATTCAAAATCAAAAGCCTTGTATTATTAATGTTAATACAATTCAAAGAAAAGGAGCTGTAAGAATTGATGTTTTACTCACACACACACAAGTAAAAACACTAAATGATGTTGGATCACTTAAAATTAAAATGACGAAACCTATGTTAAAGAAATATTCAATAGACGAGTCAAGAGGAGGATTTCTCCCGTTTCTAATTCCTTTATTTGCTGGTTTAAGTGCGGCGGGAGCATTGACTGGTGGTATTTCAGCAGCGGTAAAAACTGCTAACGAAAGGAAGGCACAACTAAAAGCTCAAAAAGAATTGGAAAGACATAACAAGGAGTTGGAGAAACAAATTAGTGGAAGTGGTGTAATTGTAGATTTTGCTCAAAAACTTGAAAGTCTACCTGATAAAGCTAGATTGTTGGTTGGAGATATGCTTTCCTCTATCGCTCAAGCGGGTGTTAAACTAACTAAACGGGGTAATGGATTGTATCTTTCTCATAAATAAATGGATAAATGGTTTAAACAATTTGGAAAGAATACAACGTCAAATATAGAACTAGCTAAGTATTGTAAAACACTAAAAATTGATAATGTGGTTATTTGTATGAGAGATGAATTAACACATATAAATAAGAATACAAAGAATATTATTATGAATTTAGACACACAGAATGGTTCTCATTGGGTTTGTATTCATAATAGTCAGGATAAATATTATTTTGATAGTTATGGTATGCCACCACCTGTTGAAGTAATACAATTCTTACAGAATGGTGTTTATCAAACATTCCAAGTTCAAGAAATTAATTCTAAATGTTGTGGCCAATTATGTTTATATGTATTATTCCAACTCAACAATAATGAAAATTTTTATGATATCATTTTTTATCTAATATAAATGACCTATGTTGGAAAAGATGGTTCTATCTTTGGAAAATCCTCTCAGGATATTGATTTATCAAATTATTATACAAAGGCACAGGCTGAACGACAAAAATATAGTGTAAGTAAAAATATTAATATGAAGAATACTTATAAATTAATCAATTATCCAAACCCTACAGATGCGAATGACTTGATTAGATTCAGTGATTTATCACAATATATATCTTTAAAGAAAACAGCACGTTTTGTGAAACAAGTAAAATTTACAACCACAACACCTGGTTATACTGACCATACACCTTTCCTCATTGAATTTAACTACCTGCTTACAATTAAATTTTATAAAGAAGGACATTTAGTTAATATGCGAATTAATAAATGGGGGTATGATATGCCTGATTTAGGGTATAATTGGTCTTTTTCAATAAACATAGAAGACCTACATGATTTAAATCAGTCTCGTAAAGAAGAATATTATCCACTTGGTGAGGATAAGGATTTATGTGGAAGTACAATTAGTAAACAACAAATACGTGATTTTAAGAAAAGAAAAATATATGATAGTATAGCGATGGTTCGCATGACAAAGAAGGAAGGTAATGAGATAAGGATAGAAAGCCGAGGAATACAAACCGATTTGGTAGTGGGAAGATGGGGTGGTATTACCTGTCATAATATTAATCTCACATATATTTCTGATACATAAATGGCAGGAAGAAGACTACAAGAGAATTATAATTTTTGTATTCAAGGATACCTACAAGAAAAGGGTGCTCGGTATTACATACCTTATGATTTGGAGCATATACATGGGAATTTTGTCATTAAAAACTGGCCTTATACTGATATTGTTAAACCCACAAATAGAGACTTGTTTAAAATATTAAATAAAAATGAACTTCTCAAAGTTATGAAATATAAAACTCTTTTAGAAATCGTCAACAAATCTTATTGGTATCCTATTATGAGAAAAATAATTATAGATACAAGAATATCTCAAAATCCAGATGAGTATATGTATAATATTCTTTGGGGTTCAAACTCAAGGGTAGCAAGGGATGAGGAAGGAGTTGAAGAAGAGAAGGAGGAAAGAGAGAAAAAGGAGAAGGAGGAAAGGGAGAGGGAGGAGAAGGAGGAGAGGGAGAAAAAGGAGGAGGAGAGGGAGAAAAAGGAGAAGGAGGAAGGAGAGAAAAGGGAGAAGGAGGAAAGAGAGAAAAAGAAGAAGGAGGAGAGGGAGAAAAAGGAGAAGGAGGAGAGGGAGGAAAGGGAGCAAAGAGAGAGGGAGGAAAAATATAAAAAGATGGAAATCAGTGAGATTCGTAAAAGATTGAGTGTATTACAGCAAATAAATCAATCTCAACGCACCGAAGAGGAAATTAAAGAATTAACAACTCTTATGAAGATAATGGTTTCAAAAATAACAACGTTAATGTCTTCAATTTCAGGGAGGAGATTTAAACGAGAAAGTGGTGAAGAAGAAGAAGAAGAAGAAGGAAAAGATTATGTGATTGATGATGTTGGTGTCATTGACTTTAGTTAGTTTTTATTTGTAAATAAATGGAGGAGAGAGTGAAGGCATTCCTTAGGATTCTTTATGTTTTAAAAATAAAGATTGAAATGTATATGTTGAAAACCAAAAAGGTTTTGATACTCTGTCGGAATTTTTCTGATAAATAAATATGAGTTATTGTCTCAAATGTAAAAAGAAAACTAAATCTAAAAATATCTCTTATGTTAAAGCTAAAAATAATAGAGTTTATCAAAAAGGAATATGTCAAGTATGTGGCTCTAAAAAGTGCCAATTCATCTCTCCTAAAAGAGGAGGAGACATACAAAAGTTTCTGTCAGGAAGTAAATTTACAACAACTGGAATTCCAGGGGAATTACACCTTCCAGGGTATTCTTTCTGTGGTCCAGGAACAAACTTGGATAAAAGATTAGATGAGGCTGACAATCCTAAACCTTGGTCTAAACCTACAAATAGGGTTGACGAAGTGTGTATGAAGCATGATATTGCTTATGGGAAAACCACTACGTTGACTGAAAAACATAAAGCCGACAGCGAAATGTTGTATAATTTGTCTTTGATACAAAATCCAACGTTGAGAGAGAAAGTTGATAGGTTTATTGTGAGAAATTTGATAAATGCTAAATTGAAACTTGGTCTTGGTTATTCCTCAAAAAACTATTAGGCTCTAATGATGTCATCAAGACTGAGGAGCTTTTGGCTGAAGAATTACACAAACCTATAATCACAAAGTTTAAAAGAAGGAAGGTTTATTCTAAATACACCGACCACATATGGTCCGCTGATTTAATTGAATTGAATAATGACAGGGGATACAGGTATGCTTTAACCGTTATTGATTTGAGGAGTAGATTTGCCTGGGTTGTCCCTTTAAAAAATAAAAGGGGTGATACTTTAATGTTAGCCTTTAAGCTAATATTTGATCGGGATAAAAGGAAACCAAAGAAGTTATGGACTGATGAGGGAACAGAGTTCTATAACAAAATATTCATGAAATTTCTTAAGGGGAAGGGTATTAAATTATACAGCACCTTTAATGAAGGAAAGGCAGTTGTTATTGAGCGTTTTAATCGTACTTTAAAAGAGAAATTATATAAAAAATTCACACAACTCGGTTCTCAAAAATGGGTGTATTTAATTCAGGATATTGTAGATAATTACAATAATACAGTTCATTCATCAACAAAATCAAAACCATCAGAAACATTTACAAAATTAGAATATGAAAAGGAGATTAATTTGAGAAAGCCCAAGTTTAAAGTTGGTGATATTGTAAGAATATACAAATGGAAAAGTCATTTTGAGAAAGGTTATACACAAAAATGGACTCGTGAATTATTTAAAATCATTGATGTAATGGATACAGTCCCTTGGACCTACAAATTATATGATTTAAATGGAGAAGAAATCTTGGGTTCATTTTACTCGCAAGAATTACAAAAAACACAAGTAAGCAGATAATACCCTTGAAAATAATAAATAAATAAATAAAATGTAATGGGGATACGTTTTTAAATCTGTGAACCCCAAACACAGAATCACACAACTTTTTAGTTGGGGCTTAACTTTTGTGTGTGCATAATGGGGATACGTTTTTAAATCTGTGAACCCCAAACACAGAATCCCACAACTTTTTAGTTGGGGCTTAACTTTTGTGTGTGTATAATGGGGATACGTTTTTAAATCTGTGAACCCCAAACACAGAATCCCACAACTTTTCAGTTGGGGCTTAACTTTTGTGTGTGTATAATGGGGATACGTTTTTAAATCTGTGAACCCCAAACACAGAATCCCACAACTTTTCAGTTGGGGCTTAACTTTTGTGTGTGTATAATGGGGATACGTTTTTAAATCTGTGAACCCCAAACACAGAATCCCACAACTTTTCAGTTGGGGCTTAACTTTTGTGTGTGTATAATGGGGATACGTTTTTAAATCTGTGAACCCCAAACACAGAATCCCTCAACTTTCCAGTTGGGGCTTAACTTTTGTGTATGTGTGTGAGTCATAATAATATACAAACCCTAACCCAACCCCATCCCTAACCCAACCCCATCCCTAACCCAAACCCATCCCTAACCCAACCCCATCCCAAACCCAACCCCATCCCTAACCCAACCCCATCCCTAACCCAACCCATCCCTAACCCAACCCCATCCCTATCCCAACCCCATCCCTAACCCAACCCCATCCCTAACCCAACCCCATCCCTAACCCAACCCCATCCCTAACCCAACACCATCCCTAACCCAACCCCATCCCTAACCCAACCCCAACCCTCACATTCAAAATCCCAACCCTAACCCAATCCCATCCCTAACCCAACCCCAACCCTAACCCTCACATTCAAAATCCCAACCCTAACCCAACCCATCCCTAACCCAACCCCATC